>NC_068932.1:20303030-20606060 GCF_023091745.1 Budorcas taxicolor
GTCCAGTTACCAAAATTACCACCCAGATCTAATGTTGTCATGGTGGCTAATGGTTTTTCCTCCAGCTTGCCAATAGTCTTGGTTAATGTTTGTGGCAAAGTGTGATCTCCAGATATTTTCCCCTTACTGGGTGTTCCCAGGTGTAAATGCTTTTGGAGATGATGTCACACAGATGGGCAAGTCCACTTTTGTTTTCTTACCTTGAGCTTTTAAGAGGCCAGTATGGACAGGTAAAAGTTTAGCTAGTATTCCACAGTTCCTGTTCAATTTGGACTCGTCTCTTTTTCATTTTTGAATATTTTTCTCTTTTAGCAGAAAAACTTATGGGGAGATCTGTCCCCTCCCTCTGTCTTCTTCAATTTCTCTTAGTATAAGGGCTTTCAGAAGAAATAATATATGTAGTATATGTACTGTTCTGTTCCCTAAAGGCAGTCCCTAAGAAATATTGAGGAAAGCCTGGTTTGTGTTTGCCCTTTCCTCTCCAGCCTCCAGGAATACTGTCATATTTCCTTTCCTTTCCAACGTTCCCTAACTGTCCATGGCCTGAATCTTTCTGATTTTAAAATTTCTTCAAATCCTTTTCCCTTGAACACCATAGGACTCAAGTTATTACTTGCCCAAACTGCTAGTGGCTTAATATGTTCTCTTTCTCAGGGTAAAGATGATTTTGTTCTTTTTTTTTTTTAACCTTGACTCAACTGTTAATTTTCCCAGTGACATTTTCCTTGGCCATCCTATGCAGAATTGTAGGCCTCCCCAATAGTACCCTTTTCCCTTTCCTGCTTTATTATCTTTCCCATGAGCACTTATGTTATCTAACACACTCTTTGTATATATGTGTGTATATGTATGTATGTATGCATGTATATTTGGTTATTGTCTGCCCCCCCCCCACTAGAAGGTAAGCTTCATAAAAATAGAAATTTTTGTTTTATTCACTGCTAGAGCCACAAAGTAGACATTCAGGAAATACTAGTTTATTAAACAAACCAAAAGGAATGATTCCTTTGGTGAGAATTAGAAGGAGACAGGCCAGTGATAGATGTTTGACCATTCTGTTCCATCTGTTTGACTTGTTCATGTCAGTTGTATATAGGGTAGAATGAAGCTGTCTTTGGCTTTTGATGTTGCTATTCCCGGTCCTAACCTTACCCATCTCTAAAGCTTAAGAGGCTCAGGAGCCATGTCAGGCTGGCTTTGTATGGACATGGAGGCAATAGGAATAAAAAGGAGTATTCCTATGCCATTCAAGTCACCTAGTGGCCTGAGTTCAAGGACTTGCCTTGCCCAGGACCTGGCACAGTGTTAAATGACTGAATATACCATTTTTGTTTTCCTGTTAACTAATAACCCACAAGTAACTTTGGAAAGGGAAAACTGACTGTAGGGGAATTACAGAGTTTACCTCCCATTTCATGTTGCATCATTTCTCTGTTTGTTCCAGGATTACTGTGGCATGGCTTGGTCAGTACTCACTCAGAGATTCAAGAATGGCCTCTTTTCATCACATGCAGATGAGCATCGACTCAAGTAAGTAACTTCCTTTTCTCCTTTAGGTGTGGCCTTAAAATGTATGAACAATGAGTGAGAGCGGGTGAGTGATAGTACAGATTGGATTTACACTGAAAGAGAATTTGGTTATTTTAGATTTTGATTTTCTGAAGGGTAGAGGCCAAAATAGTGAACTTACTTTAGTGAAGCCAAGGGAGACAGACTGGTGGTGACCAAAAAGTGTTCTCTCCAAGTGGTTTGGAATCAAAAGTGGTGGTCTTTTTAGTTTTACATTTTTATTAAAATGTCAAACATGCAGAAAAGTAGAACAGTAACAGAAACACGCGTGTAACTGTCACCTAGTTTCAATAAATATCAATATTTAGCCAGTTTGGCTCATCAGTCCTCCCATTTTGTAAATGTTTTAGTTAAAAATTTTAAACGAAAATAGAACAGAATAATGAACTCCTGAGTACCTATCACCCAGCTTCTCTTCTATCAGCTGTCAACTCCCAGCCCTTCTTATTTCATTTATTTTCCTACCCCACAAATTGGTTCTTTTGAAACAAATCCCAAACACCATATAATTACATTTATAGATATTTCAGTGTGCTCTCTGAAGGTAAAGGTTGTTAGGGGAAAAAAGAAAGCAAAAGAAAAACATAGTCACAGTAGCGTTGTTGCCTTGCTTGGAGGTGTGCCTCACTTTTGTGGTCAACTTGAAGATAAGGTAGGCTCAGATTTGGCTCCACCTAGAGGTGAGGAAGGTGAAATGGGGAGAGAGGGGTCTTTTTGACAGTGAGAATATGCATAAAGCATTAGTTGTTTTTTTTTTTCTTTTTCTTCCTTTAAAAAATTATTTTTTTCACACAGATACCAGTGTTTTAAGTCAGCTTGGATGTACCAAGTTCTTCATGAAGGATTCCACTTTCCCTATGACTATCCAAATCTGCAGACAGCACAGCTGGTCTATGACCGAGAGGTTCAGTGGACGCTGGGAGCCATTCTGTATAAGACACGCTTCTTACCTCTCAGGTAAGTGGCCTGACCAAGAATCTTGAGCTTAGAGGATGGCAGTTGGTGCCTCAAAATAGGTTTCTTAAGTGACCGCCCCCTCAAAAAGAGAAACAAAAAACATCCAAATTCCCCTTATTACTGCCGTGTGAAACTGCTGTTACTTACCACATATGTTGAAACAGAAGGAAGTCTTGAGAATTATTGGTCTGGAGTCTGTTCTTCTTTGTAATGTCGGGAATTCAGTAATTTTTTACTTTTTCCCCTGCTGTGCTGCATGACTTGTGGGATCTTAGTAACCACGGATCCAACCCACGCCCTGTCCTTGGCAGTGAAAGCGCCAAGTCCTAACCACTGGACTGCCAGGGAATTCCCAGGAATTCAATTTTCTTTATCTACAACAAATCAGTCTTTATAATTGAGCTCTCATAAACAACTTCTAAGATACTGACTGATGAACTAAAGTTACTCTGAAACTATCTCTGACTCGTTGTTCAGTCGTGTCTGACTGTTTGTGACGCCATGGACTGCAGTACGCCAGACTTCCCTGTCCATCACCATCTCCCAGAACTTGCTCAAACTCATGTCCATTGAGTCAGCGATGCCATCTAACCATCTTGTCCTGTGTTATCCTCTTCTCCTCCTGCCTTCTTATTTCCCCGCATCAGGGTCTTTTCCAGTGAGTTGGCTCTTCGCATCAGGTGGCCAAAGTACTGGAGCTTCAGCATCAGCATCAGTCCTTCCAATGAATATTCAGGACTGATTTCCTTTAGGATTGACTGCTTTGATCTCACATCTGACTAAAGAACCAGTGTATGCTGTTCCTATACAGCAGTCTTTCTTGGTGGCCAAAATCACTCTCGAGATCATGTCATTGACTTGGATGGCTTTTGGGTGAGCCAGAACAAAGGACATGAGATGCATTTCGAGGATGTCTTGCTCTTATGTACCATAAGATATTTGGGATAATTTTTAGGTGCTCTCTCTTCTGGACTATTTCAGATGAACTCTTAATCTTTGGTGCCTGTTTCTTTAAACTCAATACTGTCACAAGCCAGGTGAGTGAGAGAAGTGGGAAACTGGAGAGCATGTGCCCCAAACAAAAGGCTGATAACTGTCGTGCAGAAGTGCTGTCCCAGCATCTCCCAGCTCTCCTTGATCAATAGAAGCCAGAAGTCCACATTTTATATGTAGTCTTTCTGTTTGGAGATTCACGTTTTTAAAAAAAACACTGCAGGTCAAACAGAATGAAAATGGATTGGGTGTTTGGACTACAAGAGAAGAGCTTCTCTTTTAGATAGACAGACCATTGCATTTAGGTTTACATGTCTCTATTTTTTCTTCAGATTACAATTAGTTAAGTGACATCTTTCTCTGGATATATCCTAAACTCTCAGGAAGCATAGCAACTTTTTTTTTTTTTAATACTTAGATATACTCTGATTTCTTGAATAGTTTCAGGGGCCACCCTATTCTCATTAGTACTGTATTTACCAACTGTGTAGGCTGAGGTGGTGTGGGGTCACTGTTAAGACATTTTACAGATGACCAGTCTTGGTCTTAACTATTCACTTTTTTGGCTTCTCATTTTGTCTCCTGATTTTAGAAGGGGTAGAGGCTCCCTCTAGGCCAGGGAAAGGAAGATACAGGAGGAATCTGGGCCTGGGGACATGTTTCAGCTTTGCTTGCTCTGTGGAGCTGGTGTTATAGCATGTTTGCATGGATGGAATAAATGGGATAAAACCACTGGACCTTTTAAATTGGCATAAATATTTCTCTCTGAAATTAACAATCCTTTCCACCTTCAACTTCTTGTTTAGGGATCTACGGCAGGAAGGTGTCCGACAGGCCCATGGTAACTGGTTCCGTCTCTCCTTCGTCTACAACCACTATCTCTTCTTCGCCTGTATCCTGGTGGTGCTACTGGCCATCATCCTGTACCTTCTGCGGCTACGTCGGATTCACCACCGACAAACTCGAGCTTCAGCCCCACTGAACTTGCTGTGGATCGAGGAGGTGGTGCCCATGATTGGGGTACAGGTCGGGCCATGAGGCTGGGCAGGTTCAAGGAAAGCTCAAATACCCCAGAACTGCTGCCCATCGAATTCCACCGCTTTCTGGTACTGGCCTCAGATGCTGCTTTGCCTGACTTTGTGGGTATTTGGCCTTGGAATTTCTACTTCAATATCTACTTTAATTCCTTCTCAATATCCAGGTCCTCTTCTCTGAAGAGAAGCTGTAATTTAGTCTGTGAAGAACTAAATGAGAGATTGGTGCTAACAAAGGGGACCAACTTTAGTCCAATTGAAGCATGCTTCTACTTCTTTATCTGAGAGATCTGGTGTGCTCCTGGGATCGAGACTTTTCTCCCCTTGCTTTCAGCATGAGGTTCAGCATTGGGCACGCTGAAGCCTAGCTGAAACCAAACTTGGAGCATCTGATTCAAAGCCGAAGACATTCTACCAAGTGCAGCAGCCCCTTCTTTCTCTGTAACAGAGATATCATTTATGTGGAGATCCACAGCCTTTAATAGGGATCCAAGATTTTTGCAGATCAGCGGAACAGATAAGAATTTCCAGGCAACCAAAATAACACAACTTCTCTGCTTACTCGACAAAGAAGCCACTGTGGATGTGGCTCAAGATCCCTGACATCCTGTTGCTGATTCTAGATTTTAAAAGGTTAGAACCCTTTCTAAACGAGTGGTCCAGTGAAGATTTTAACAATATATTTTCTGATGCCTCATATGACCAGAATTGATAATTTTTCCATGTCTCTGTGGCTCTGAGGCTGTTTGGGCATTAATTTTTCTTTTTGAGCCTTAAGGGTGCTTATAGGGATGGAGAAACTGGGATGGGGAGTGGGGACCTGGATTTGTCTGGTCACTGTCCTCTTGGCTTGTTTTTACAAGTCCTTACATGGGAAGATTCAAGAAGAGTTCTTTTATTTCACTGCTAAGATCAATATGTAGTTTGGGAAGGGATGCATTTGGGTTGTTTTTAAAGAAGGAAAGAACAGTATCAGGAGAGCGGGCCAAGGCAATAAAATCCAAGCTCTTATTTATTAATGTTTTTCTGAGAAATAGTAGTTTTCTCAGTTGGGCTCTTGGAATATTTGAAAAGAAGCAAATCACAAACTTTGGAATAGACAGATAAATCTGTTAATAATCCACCTGGCAACTTTCAGGATATTTCCTAAGAGATTTCTCAGTCATAAACAGCATTTCCATTAATGGGGACAGGGGAAAAGCCATAGTAATTCCATTTTTATCCACTACCCTTCAGGATCTTTGCTTCCTCTCTGCATTTAGCCTTTAAATTGCACAAGGATTTCTTTCTCATCCCCCATGGAACCTTCTTTATACTTTAATCTTTCCTCTGTGTAGCCTTAAATGTCCTGCTTAAGAATATGCTCCCAAAGTTAAAATAGTTTTCTTTTTTTGTCAGCTTTGAGTTCTAGGATTACAAGAGTAAGGGAAAAGTCCTTGACTTAAAGGAAAAAAAGTGGAATTCTTAAAAAATAAATTTCATACTGAGAGTAGAAAGGAGTTAAGTGCTTCATAAAACCAAGAAAAATAAATCCAGATCCTCCTGGAAATAAACTGAGATGAAAGTAAGTATACTTAAAGTAGGTGAAAAGATGATGAGTCTTGAATCGTTTTCAAATTAGATAAAAATGAATCCAGCAGAGTCTTACAGGTTCCTTTGGAAGAACTTTTAACTTTTCATTAGGGCTTATGTCTCAGCAGTTTAATTTTTAAGATTTCTAAGTTGCCTTGATTTTTTTTGACTCATCTTTGTGTCTGTACTGTGAGCGAGCCCTTGCCTTATGAATGCTGCTTATAAATCATAGTATGTTTTTGCTAGCCATTGCCTACTCAGGTAACTCTTTTCCCTCACCTTCATTTCCAAATACTATTTTTGGATTTCTTATTTTCTTGTGTGATCTACTCAATGATCTTCTCCAAAGCTACCTAGCTGGCTAACAGTGATCACATTTGTGTGCTCAGAATGAAATTGAAGCATGGAGGAGGCGGTGATCAGTCCAATTTGAAAGCTCTTATTAAGTTATTCTTCATCCTGGTTATGATGATAATAATTACCATTTGCAAAGCACTGATTATGTACCAGACACTCCATTAATAATTTTATGTATGTTATTTTAATCATTATAACAACCTTTCAGATTGGTATTGTTCTTTTTATAATTGAGAAACTCAGGATACTTGTTTATCTTTCCATATAAATGTATTTCTTATTCATAATTTAATTAGTCTGATTTTTTTAGTGTATTTTATCATGTTTATTATTTTATCTAGGCTTTATTATAATGAATAAGGCATCTGAGTTCCATGGTATAAAAATGAGGACAAGTTTTTGTCATACCCCTCAGAAAAAGATAATTTGCTGTTGGTTCTGGCTCCTGTGCTGCTTCCACTGGTCCCAGTTAAAAAATTTAAAGGAAATCTTATTCACTAGAAACAGAAGCCATTTATCCCTTGCTGAGGATAAATGGTGAGGGCCAATAACTTCTATATATTGCTTTCTCAAAATGAAATACTCTTGCATATAGAATCACATGGCCTTATCTTTTAACCCTCTTTTTGCCCTCAGTTTTTCAAGGTATCTATTTGCATTTCTGCATTCTGAGTAGTTTTCATGTGAAAATGATCATGACTTCATAAAATTCACATTCCACTAGTTTCTTTGAATCTTGCCAAGCAATCTTCCTTACAACAGTAACAGCAAACATAAACTATTTCAGTGTTTTAATAGGTCAGAAGTGTCAAAATTTAGTCAGTGGTTTATAGGAGCAAGGCTTATTGTTCTTTATGCAGGCACAACCCATCACTTTTCTGAATTCTTATCATGAATTATTCTTATCACCTAATTATTTGGCATTACATTCACTTAAGTTGCAGTTAATTCTAATCCAAATTTTATTGGGTTGGTGCAAAAGTAATTGCGGTTTTGCATTTTTGAAATTTGCTGTTTTATATTGGAATACATTCTTAAATATGGTTATGTTATATATCATTTTAATGCACATTTTTTTGCCTTCTTTTTTTTGATAATGACTTATTACTTGCTGTTTATTTTAAACTAGGGAAATGATGTTAATTAGACAAAAAAGCAAATTGGAGCAATTCTTTTATTCAAGTTGAAAATGAGTTGTAAAACAGCAGAGACAGCTTGCACTGTCAGCAATGCATTTGGCCCAGGAACTGCTAACAAATGTAGAGTGCAGTGGTGGTTCAAGAAATTCTGCAAAGGAGACCAGAGTCTTAAAGATGAGGAGCGCGGCGACCAGTTGAGAGGAGCGTCGAAGCTGACCTTCTTACAGCTACACAAGAAGTTACTTTGGAATTCAGTGCCAGCCATTCTGTGGTTTGGCATTTGGGACTGGCAGCAAACGGGAAAGGTGAAAAAGCTCAGTAAGTGGGTGCCTCATGAGCTGGCCACAAATCAAAAACTGTCGTTTAAAAGTGTTGTCTTCTCTTATTCTATGCAACAACAACAAACCATTTCTCAATCGTACTGTGATGGGCGACAAAAAGTGGATTTTATATGACAACCGGCGATGACCAGCTAAGTGGTTGGACTAGAAGAAGCTTCAAAGCACTTCCCAAAGCCAAACTTGCACCAAAAAAAGGTGGTCTGCTGCCAGTCTGATCCACTACAGCTTTCTGAATCCCAGAGAAACCATTTCCTCTGGAAAGTGTGCTCTGCAAATCGGTGAGATGCATCAAAAACCGCAACACCTGCAGCAGGCATTGCTCAACAGAAAGGGCCCAATTCTTCTGCATAACAATGCCTGACTGCACATCGCACAACCAACACTTCAGAAGTTGAACGAATTGGGCTAAAAAGTTTTGCCTCATCTCAACCATATTCACCTGACCTCTCACCAACCACTTCTTCAAGCATCTCAGCAACTTTTTGCAGGGAAAATGCTTCCACAACCAGCAGGAGGCAGAAAATGTTTTCCAAGAGTTTGTCAAATCCTGAAGCATGGATTTTTATGCTACAGGAATAAACAAATTACTTCTCATTGGCACAATTTGTTGATTATAATGGTTCCTATTTTGATTAATAAAGAGCTGTTTGAGCTTATAATGATTTAAAATTCACGGTCCAAAACCGCAATTAAGTTTGCACCAAATTAACAGCACCTCTCTATACTTTAGCTCCTTGAATTGATTTTCCTTGGTCTAGGAAATTTTAATCACTTTCCACCAACCTTCTATTTATTCTTCCAATATTATCCAAAGTATTCTGCCTTTGTCCTCCTTAGCCCAAGTGCTTTCTTTGACTTCAAAGGCCTTGTTGTTCAGTCGCTAAGTCATGTCTGACTCTTTGCGCCCCACGGACTGTGGCACACTAGGCTCCTCTGTCCTCCACCATCTCCCCAGTTTGCTCAAATTCATGACCAAAGGCTTTAGGCAATGATTATCAAAATGTGGTTGACTGAGTCTGCCATGCACTTGCTAAGCTAGTCATTTTAGGCATTAACATTTATTATCATGTCCATATTTATGAGGTACAGTAACTTCTCACTGGTTATGGATTCTTGCCCTGGTTTTGTCATTATGTAGCTCAGGAACCCCAGGCAAGTCACCTGCCCTCTCTCGTTCTTTTTTCATCTATGACTAGCCAAGATGATTGGCAGCCAGTTCCAAAGGGAGAACAGTTGGCATAAGGAACTAAAGGCAGAGAAGTGATAGAGTAGTTTCAGGAAGAGGGCTGTGGCCCTTGGTTTAGAAGACCAGGCTGCCCAGAAGAACCAGTGGTCAGGTCATCTCTTACTTTACTCGTAACCCGTGAAATAAAGGTTGGTGGGAATGGAGTTTCCAAAAGCAATCACAATCAGAGAATGAGATTTTTTTAATGGAAACTTAAGATTTGTTAACCCCAGTGATTTTATGGATAATGAAACTGACACTCAGAATGTAGTAATACATGCAAATGAAATGCTCATTGATAGAATCTTCTTGCAAGACTTTTAACAGAATATATGTAATATAGCTGACTGCAGCTCATCATGCTCAATCTTTATAATTGTCTCTGATACTCATTTGTGGTTGCTCACATTTAGGAATAAAATATGAAATACTTTGTCAAAAATAGTATCAGGTTTTCAGTACATCCATTCTGGCTTCTTTAGTTAATATATCCAAGCAACTCATGGTTTTACCATGTTAGTTATTTAAGGTATAAGTATTTATTAGAGCTACTTTAAGGAACTTGGTTGTATTTATGGGGCAGTTCCTAGACTCTCTTACCCAGTGTGCCATTTCTTTTTGCTGTTTTTAAACTTCAAACCAGTTCAGAACTAGTATCTAATTTTCCTTTTGGCTGTGGTATGCAATGAAACTTCAATTGGAATTAAGAATTAAGGTAGAAGTAGTAGCAGATGTTTCAGATTCTCCCAGACTAGTCTCAGGTTATGCTAATTTCATAGTCCTACACTAGGGCCATATGGCTGTCAAACTTGCAAAGATTTGTTGGTATTACAAAAAATATTTGTTAAAAAGACTTTAAAAAAATATCCACATAGACTTCATTTATATTAGTACATTAGTATATATCACTAATGTAATACTAGTATATATATACTAATATATTAGTATATTAGTTTCCTTTCCCCTCTAATATTTCACTATTTCTCAGTACCATTATTAGAGGGACAGAGGAGGAATACATTTGTTGACTTTCTCTGTAAGTCTGAGCAATAATATCATTTTATTTGGAAAACTGAATCATTACCCATACTACAAGGGCTTTCTACTTTTAAAATATATTCAATCGTTGCTTGCCATTTTTATGAAGATCAAAGCTGAAAAAAAAATTGAGAATCCCAGCATGAGTGTAGCCACGCATGCCGAGGCTCTCCTTTTTAGGCAGTGCAGCCACTCATAGGTCTTCTGGCAGCTGATCACTCCTCTCCGCTTCTCCAGGTAAGGCAGCCCTGCGACTCTCTGAAGCAGCCCCTCCTACCAGTTGAGCCTGTTAGAACTGCTGGTGGTGAAGGCACTGCCCCCTAATTAGCTTCATAAAAGTCTTTCTCTGCAAGCAAGAATCGCAGCCACTCTGATTTCTGGAATTTGTTGTTGTTTGAAATTTTTATTCTACAATCCCCCTTTAGCTGAACCCTTCAAGTATACACCTTGTCTCCTCCATGATTTCCGCCCTGAGCATGGGATCCTGCAGTGCTGAAAGGCATCTTTTTATTACGACCCTCAATGAAAAACTCTCTCTTGCTTTCAAAAGCCAAAGGCTGCCTGTATGGCATTACTTTGGGTGGGTGGGGGGTTGCTAAGTTTGTATCTTTTTCTAACACTTAACATTAAATAATAGTTTTGCTGAACAGTTATTGAAATTCTGATACTGTTAAGTAAGTCAGTGTTGAACAAAAGACACAATGCATATTAGAGAGGGGATGCATTGTCCCTTATGCAGGGACATGGGTATATATGTTACACATACCAGTATACAACCCACCATCATGCCAGGACCATAAGAATTGCTGCAGATAAACTGGTTGTCCTACTATTGTGATCATCAGTGTTGGTCTTTGCAGCCAGCATCACTTTTTGTTGTTAAGTTGTTGGACTCTCTTGCAAACCTCATGGTCTGTAGCCTGCCACACTCTTCTGTCCATGGGATTTCCCAAGCAAGAATCCTGGAGTGAGTTACCATTTCCTTCTCCAGGGGAGCTTCCTGACCCAGGGACTGAACCCAAGTCTCCTGCGTTGGCAGGCAGATTCTTTACCACTGAGCCACCCGGAAAGCCCAGCATCACTTTAGGCAGTGGCTAATAATGACCCTTGCCACAATGGACAGCATTTGTCAAAGTAAGTTAGACAAAAGATATTCTGCATTAATTAAGAAAGCGAGGTATTTTAAAACCAACTGACAGGATTGTTGGCTTTTGAAAATATTAAAGGAAATTCATTTCATCTTCTGGGTATGATGACTTAATTTGAAAGCAGTGTCTGGGACATCAGTCTGTAATCATCCATTTTCCATTTAGTCATACAATATTTGGTGGTATGTGTCTGGTTCTGGGAATAATGCAAACAAAATAATTCAGATAATATCCACTCACCAGCTCAGAGATGGGCATTAATAAAGTTATATCACTAAATGCAATCAGATCTGTTTTTCCAAACTTACTCATCTTTAATAAAAGAAAAAAAATGAAGTAAAACATCTGCAACTTGAAATTATTTAATTCATTTGGTACTTTTTTTTTTGGAGGGAACAGTAGCAGCATTAGCATATGGTTCTTTGAGTTGGATCAGACTGCCCTCTCCAGACTCAATTATTAACTAAGAACAACCTTAATTTGGGGATCAGGAGATGATAGTTTGGGAACCTGCCCAGTGACTGCCGCTCTCATTCTTTAGAGAATTCTATCTGGAAGAGGTGATACCCTGCTGGCACACTAACCAGTATCAACACAGTGGATTAAATGAGATAGGGTGAGAGGAAATTTGGAAGGAATGGGAATAAGCTGGTCAGAACTTTCTAAGGTAAGTAAGCTACTAGGGCTACTAGTGGTTCCCAAACTTGTCAGCACATCAGAATCACCCAAGGAATTTGCTAATTATGGCTTTCAGAGATTATGATTTAACTGATCACTGCTAATGCTGGGGTCAGGATTCTGAAAGATTATAATGTGAGAGAAGCTGGGAACCACTGCTGGCAACAGCAAAAGCTGTTTCCTGGCCAGGATTTTTATTAACAAAAAAATCAAAGACAAACTGCTACTTCTATTTTGCTAAGAACCATTTGAGGATGATACACTGTTGGTCACACTGAAACCCAGAGGATACTGGAGTTGAAAGGGAACTGTGATCATTAGTCCAGCAGCTGTACGGGGGCACACCTTAACGTCATTTATGGCTTCCAGATCTGTTTAGCCTGAATAATGTTCTAAAAAACTTGAGACCATTCACATAAAAATCTGGATGTTTGGTTTGTCTGAAAAGTTGGATCTCACAACTGGACCTGCAGAGCAGCAACAGGTTAGCACTCAGCAGAGGTTTAGCCCCTTGATGGGCACCTGCTCTCTGGGTTCACCTGTTTGCACCAGTCTGCCCTAGCAGGCATCTGATTTGGTCCAGGTGGCTCCTACCTTCTACAAAACTAAAAACTAACTTTCTACAACTTTTACCCACTGCTCCCAGCTCTTCCTTCTGCAAGAAGGGGCTTCAACTTGTCAAGGGCAGGATTCTTGCTGTCTCTAAATGTTCTCCAGCTGAATACTCCTAGTTCTTCCAAGTATTTCCGGTGTGAAACAGGTTCTGGACTCCTTGCTGTCCCGGTTCCTGCCTCTTGATACATACGTGCCGTTGAGTATCCTCCTTAAAACATGCAGTACCCAGAATAAAATGCAGCACTTGCAGTGTGGTGTTCTGACTATGGCTGTGACACTTCTATTCGTAGAATCTTAACCACCACTAGTTTTTACCATTGTCATCACATGGTTGGTTCATACTGAGCCTGTGTCCAACTGAAGTCCCTAAGTCTTTTTTTATATGAAGATGATAAGCTAGTTTTCTCTATCCCAAACTTACATAACCTATTTAAATGAAGCTGTTACATTTATGACTGGTTTAATTTCATCTTGATGATGTCACTCTGGAACTGTTTTGTGATCGTCATCTATTCTGTCAGCAATGTTGGGTTGCTCCATCCTCAAATATGGTCTTTGTGATGCCTTCATCCAAATTGCTGATTTTAAAATGTTGAATAAGACAGAGCCCTGTGAAATATCAACAGAGGCCAAAATCACACCAATTCATTAGTCAGTAATTTGTTTAAATAACCAAAGAGATGTCCATGTACTACACCATCAAGGCTGTATTTTTCTTATCCCTAAGGCTCTTAGGAAACCTTTCAGGAACTGATTTATACTATTCTCCATTCATCTCATGTAGTGACGTAACAGCCCTATCACAGGAGGAACTAGGTTAGTGCTTTCCCCCATTTTGAAAATCAAGACACTAGAAGAAAACAGCTATTTCTTGCTGAAGGCTATCTGAGTACTTTAGGATATTGCTAATCCATCCATTTGAATCTCTACCTGATCAAAGTACAGTTGAGATCATAAGAATTTCTACTCAGGCAGAATCCAGGACTCAGGAGGTCAAGGAAACAGATTATACATGTAGAACCAACAGCCTGTCAACATTTAAGAAAACTGACACAGAGCCTGTTAAGAAGAAAATGACAGACAATTCTTTCTCTACATTAAATCTGATTTTCAACAGATTTAAAAAGGAACCTTGAGCAAAACCACACTTAATGACTTGCTTGATCCAGTGATTGTCCCAAAAACAGGCAAAGAATTTAAATAACTTGACCAATTTGGAAACCACCTGGTATGCCAAGGTCCTCCTCTCAGAAAAGCTCAAATTCTTGTGCTTTCTGATGATCTCTCAAAAGCACAGTTTCAGTCCTAGGAAGCTGATCTTCTGAGAATTATTTTGGGACTCTTCGGAGTTCATTCATGAGCCAAAGGGCAACGCTGAGCAGAGCCAGGGAGCCCGACTGGTGAGTGGCAGCCAAAGGAGTTGGGACATACATCAGCAGAGTACTAATGCCCAAGCCCACCTGTCACAAAGAAAAGCAAGCAGTAAGCCAAGGGGGAAACACACGTTCAGAACTGAAATGACTGGCATGGATAACCAGACACACAAACCCTCCACACTTTCCCATCAGAACTTTACAGAATATATTTTAAAATTTCACAAGCAAATAGACTTACAACAAAAGAAATTCAAATTAGATAAAACTAAAATTCCCCCTAATTATCCTTCATCTAGCCCTGTTCTCTTCCCCAAAGGCAGCCACTATTACCAGTTTCTCACACTTGTATTTTTATACACATGCTTAAAGAAAAATGTAACCGCTTTTAAAAAATGTATTGCTTTGTCATTTTTTTTCACATAATAATGTATGTCTTGAGATCTTATTATTTTAAACTGCTATACAGTATTCCACAGTATGGCTATATCACAGGTGTTTATTTGGGTGGTTTCTAATTTTCACTTATCACAGTAATTCCATCATGAATTCCCTGGGAACAGCTCTTTGTGCATTAGAGTATCTCCAGGGCAGGCAAAAATAAGCCAATGTGCTTGATCAAAGGACTAAACATTTTAACACTTCAAAAAATATTGCCAAATGTCCTCAAAAAAAGAAACTATAACAAATCATGCTCTCACCAAGAATATACAAATGTATGTTTTCCTATACCCATGCCAATGCCTTTTTTTTTTTCATTTTTTTCCAATCTGACAGGTACAAAATGGCACACAGTGCTTTAATTTGTTCCTCTCTGATCCTGAGTGAGGCTAAAGGAGTTTTTCATATTTACTGGCCATTCACATCATTTCTCTTGTGAGAATTGTGTCTTAATATCCTTTACTTATTTTATTTTCTGGTTGTTCATCTTTTAGTCTACTATGAATATTTTCTCCTAGCCTGTCACCTTTCTTTTTAAATTTTGTTTTGGGGACACCTTCAGAATCAAAAGAAGTGGCTTATACCTGTGTATACGCCAAAGCTAGCAGAGTGGTGGCTGCTATCTTGGTCCTTCGAGGAAGGGGAATTCTTCGGGAGAGGAAGTAGAGTACCGTAATGGCAGTAACTGAAGTGATGCCCTGTAGGGTAGAAAAAGTCTCATCAGGTGCCAAAAGAATGTCCTACCCCCTGGTTTCTGCTCACCTTCCAGCTAATTCCCCCAGATCCACTGAGTAACTACTCAACACTTTCCCCTCCCAGGCAGAGAACGACCCGATGACTCCTCAAGCTCTTCCCTGCTCCTCTTCTGCTCGCCACTTCAGTGCAGTGGAGGCGTGGCTCCGCTTAAAGTTTCTGCACTTTATACATACTGACTGTCTCCCAGCAATCTTACCCACCTTCCAATGTGGGTGTCTGCCCGGTGTGGCCCTCAGGTTTTAAATTACTCTTTGCATCAATTCAGTTCAATTCAGTCACTCAGTCGTGTCTGACTCTTTGCGACCCCATGAACCGCAGGACGCCAGGCCTCCCTGTCCATCACCAACTCCCGGAGTTAACCCAAACTCATGTCCATTGAGTCGGTGATGCCACCCAACCATCTCATCCTCTTACTTACCCTAATTTTATCTCTATTCTAATCCTGTATTTTTAAAACAAGGCTGATCCCAGCACACGAGAGTTACTATTTTCCTGGGCTATGAGTAGAGGAGGTGGTGGTTCTTCCAGCTAGTGTTAAAAAGATCTAACGTCTCCTTTTCATTACCACTTTAGAAAGAGAGTGTGGAGCTGGCAGTAGGATTTCCCACCTTCCATGATATCAAGGAAAATGTTTTCTATCATTTTCTATACCAATTTCACATTTTTCTCTTCATAGCCATCCAATTTCAACCAGTCTTTACTTATTCCAAAATGCTGTGTGGCAGTGGGGACTGACCCCACACAAGGTAACTTGCCCTAGTCCTAGCATTCCCTCTGGAAATGAGGCCCCTGGGCCCCTCTCTCTGGGTGCCCTACTGTCATCTCACGCTCAACCTACCTCAGTCTGCTGACATCCTCTGTCCCTGGCTCAACACTCATTTCAATAGTCCCATTCCTGCTGGTGTGTTTTAAACATGTCACAGAAGAAACTCTAGGATCGCCTTTGATCTTTCTTCACTTCTGTTCCTGCAGCCAGTCTTCCAATCACAACAGCCTCTTTCAGATTCGTCTTCTCAAGTCTGGGTCCTACCATGAAGCCCTGAACCTTATCACTCTCACAGCATTACTACAATAGCACTACTGCTTCTCCCAGGTCTCCTTGCCACTAACCTTTCCCTGAGCCCTGATTTATCATGCTCAGGCCACCAAGCAATCTTAACACGACTCAGAGTAGGTCCGTAATAAATATTAGCTTAAATAAGATGAGGAGTATCTATGATGCTCTTAGCTCCTTGGGGTCTTGGTGCAGCCCTGACGGCTATGTGTTTAGCAACCACTGTCTTTACACTCTCTTCTCTACTTGGCCTCATTTCTGCTAAAATGACTCTTCTTTGCATGTGCAGGATTGAGGAGAATTAACTTTAAAAAGCTGGCAGTATCCTGCACGTCAGAATTTGGCTAGAAGCATGTGGATAGTTAAGACAGAAACATCACATCAGAAAACTGGTACTAAATTTCTTCTAAAAAGAACTGTAGTACCCAATCTACCATCTCAATGTTGCTAGCAGTGCTTCAGACACCCATAGCCTGTGAGAGGTTCCTTGTGTGTAGTAGCCAGTAACCGCCAGCCAGACTTACCAGAACCCGGTGATCAAACTGCACCATGGTGGGATTCTCGAAAACATTCCTCGGGAGAGGGGAGAAGGTAAAGAGATCCTCTGGGATCCAAGATTCTCCCATCTTGGGGAAGGAGTTGTAAACAAGTCCAGCATCCAGCCCTGCCACAAAAGCCCCTGGGTTCCAAGGTAAATAGTATTTATTAAAATGAGAGAAAGAAGAGATAAAATACTAGTTCTGACATGAAAGTGAAAGTTCCCTTTGTGACCCCATGGACTGTAGCCCGCCAGGCTCCTCTGTCCATGGAATTCTGCAGGCAAGAATACTGGAATGAGTAACCATTCCCTTCTCCATGGGATCTTCCTAACCTAGGGACTGAACCCAGGTTTTGATCTGCACTGTAGGCAGATTCTTTACCCTCTGAGCCACCAGGGAAGTTCTGACATAGAAAATGTTTATTATGTTAGAGTTAGACAAAAGGAATAGTCAGAGAATAGAAAGATCTACAGCAGGGGTTCTCAAACTGTGCTGTATTCACCAAGGAATACACCATGGAAACTTAAAAAAAAAAACTTGCATCCTCACCTACTTCCACCCCAAGATTCTGGCATGCCTCCCCTAGAGGGGTTGATGAGAAGCTCTAGAGAGAGGAATATTTGGAAAAGTTCCTTTACTGACTGTGATATGAGTTCTCCTTACTGCCTCGCCTCCCTACCGCCAACTGATCTATTCTGGACCTAGTTAATTTACTCTTTCACGTCCTCAAGTTTCCACTTAAATGTCACTTTATCAAAGAGATCTCTCCAATAATCCTCTATAAGATAGCACTCCCCAACCCCATGTCTATCCCCTTATCTTGCTTTACTTCCTTCGAAGCACTCAACATCATCTGGCATGTTATGGGTTTTATTTATCTGTCTTCCCCAAGTGCTCAAAAATAATCTTATAAACTAAACCCTGGATAAACATACAAAGAAGGTATCCATGAATTTAATGGATAACTGATCCATTATTTATGATCACAGAAGATTTGGGTATGTTAAATCATATTCTTTATTTTTCTAAATTGCATTTATGAAGTCAAATTGTTCTTCCATCAAAAAAAGGGGGAGGGAGATTTGGGTGGGATCACTGGTTTGATGGTTTTATTTAGAGCTGTGCTATCCAATCAAACTTCCTGCGATGATGGAAATGTTCTATATCTGTCATCTATCCAGTACAACAGCTGCAAGCCACTCACTGTGGTTACTGAGCACTTGAAATGTGGCTACTGTGACTGAGAAACTAAATTTTATTTGCTTTTAATTAATTTAAGCTTAAATAGTCACATGAAGCTAGTGGTTATTGTACAGGGCAGGTCTAGAGTAAGAAAGGTAAAGCTGTGATTTAAAGAATGAGAGAGATCTGTTTTAGTCTCTTTGCCCCAATAAACTCCCCACCTAAAGGCCATCTTTGAGGGCAGGCTTTTGTCTGACCTATCTTGGTATAATGTAATAACAATAATGTTTATATGATAACAACAGCTAACACTTACATAGCCTTTGCTACATGTGAGGTGCTAAATACTTCACATATATTACTTAAACTATTATTATCTTTCCCATTTTACAGATGAGGTCACTGAGGCCCAGACAGGTTACACAGCTTGTCCAAGGTCATATAGTTTATAGATGATAAAGCCAGGATCTGAACCTAGACAGTTTGGATCCAAGTAGATGTTCAATATTTTTGTTCAACTAGCTGAAAAGCAGGATTTGGGGAAGGAAGGAATAGAAAACAAGAGGGTGAA
The DNA here is from genome assembly GCF_023091745.1 of Budorcas taxicolor. Classification (NCBI taxonomy): domain Eukaryota; kingdom Metazoa; phylum Chordata; class Mammalia; order Artiodactyla; family Bovidae; genus Budorcas; species Budorcas taxicolor. The sequence goes on from NC_068932.1 coordinate 20,321,613, forward strand.
GATGAGAGGGTAGGTATGAGAGAGGCAGGTGTGAGGAGGAGATATAAAGACGCAGGAGGAAAGCACTAGGCAAGAGATCCCACCTGAAGAGCAAAAAGAAGTTAGGCCACCTTTGATAAGAAGAGTCCTACCTGAGAGAGCCGTAAGGAACACCAGGCCTGCAGTTCCATGAGCAAATCGTCTCAACCGCAGGAGTTGACGCGTTTCAGGCAACTAAATGAGAAAATTGCCAGAGACACTGACTGCAGGAATTGGGAAAGGCAGCCAGATCTCCAAGGACAAACTCCAGAGACAATCTGAGGCCAGATCTTCTCTGACTCCTAGACTAGGTTACGCGCTCCCAGATTTTATTAAATGTATACATTTACTATTTGTCTTTCCTGCTACCTTGTAAGTTTTGTGAAGACAGGAACTGCCATCTCACTTGCTTACTACAGTAATCCTAGCCCAGTAGATGGCATATAGGTATTCAATATACATCTGTTCAGGTATGGAATGATTTGCATCGTTCAGGGAAAACCATTTCACCATGGTTAAAATGATGTGGCTTAAGGTAAAGAACTGGATTTTCATGTCATGTGTAATATTTAGTGTTTAGCAAATATAATTAGAATCAAAACTGTAGAGAGAGTAGAGATTCTTGCATTTAGTGTTTTGGGTAAATTGTTTTTATTTTACTGTAGCCAGCAGCCAGCTTGTGATAATAATCAGGTAATCAACAAATATTTAGTAAGAACTTTATACACAGGCAAAATGAGCACACATGCAAGCATAAAGGAAGATACAAAGGAAAGCCAGAGTGCTGCCCTCAAACGATTTACAATCTAGTATGTGAGGAGTTAGGTCTCATTACTAAGATTTCATAAGACAGTGTATCAGCACTGGCCATTAGAATTTTCTGTGATGATAGAAAAGTTCTATTATCTGTGCTGCCCAATATGTGGCTATGGAGGATCTAAAAAGAGGCTAGAGCAAGTGAAAAAAAAATTTTTTAAGTTAATTTTATTTAAAGTTTAAGTAGATAACAAGTTTGTTTATACAAAGTTATTTTTACTTAATTTTAATTAGAATTTAAATAGCAATAGTGGCTAGGAGCTATTGTGCTGGACAGCACAGTTCTATATGGTTGACTATCATCTCAAATCCTTTCTGTAATTAGTGGCATATAAATAAACAAAAAGAGAAAAACAATTAATAATTTAAAAGTCATTGGTAACCTTTAAGAGTACCATTCAGTTAGGAGTACTTAGGAGACTGTCCTAAGCACTGTACACTTGATATGTGCAAGTGTAGGAGTGAATGTGTAGACGGATATGGATGGGGTGGATGGGGAAGCCAGATGACAAGAAGTGGAAAAAAAGAATGGGTTGTTAGGATGTACAGCTATAGATGTAGATTAGTTTTAGAAGTCTGGCTTTGAAAGTAAGAATAGGAACTAGTCAGATGTGAATTACCTACTATACCAATGTTTCAACCCCATCTGGCTTCCCTGTGGGATGAGTGCCAAGTCAACAACTCCTGTTCTTACTGGGATCCAGACCTCTGGCTCCAGATACCTACGAGATGATTCTACTTAAAAGTCCTACTATCAACCTAAACCTCACTCCATGAACAGCTTATTCAGGCCAACCATGACTTTGACACCTAAAATAATAAGCATTTTAAAATGTATTTCCTTTTAATCAGCACACAGAGAAAATACTTTTAGGTGAGATCACTATGGTTTACTATATTGTCAGATCTGCTGAATGGTAGGGTCCCCACGGGAAAAATGAACAACTTAACATGGCTTTTGTACGCCACTAAGGTCCACAAGCAACTCTCATTCTGGCCTTCTTCACCTCTCCACCCATCATCCTGCTGGGAATCAGAAGTCAAGTGGTCAACTTCCAGTCCCCTATAATGAAAAGAACATCTTTTTGGGGTGTTAGTTCTAGAATGTCTTGTAGGCCTTCACAGAACTGCTCAGCTTCAGCTTCTTCAACATTACTGGTGGGGACATAGACTTGGATTACTGTGATAGTGAATGGTTTGCCTCGGAAATGAACAGAGATCATTCTGTCATTGCTGGTATTCATTCCTTCTTGTTGCTGGTATTCATTCCTTCTTTTACTAAAACTCATGTTTTCTTGATAGGCAATGCTGACAAAATATTTGGCTCCTATACTAATTATCCTTTGAATAAGCCACTCCTGCCCAAAAGCATAAGTGCAGGTTTTACTTTGCCATCCTGAAGCTATCCAGAGTCTCAGAGTTCATTGTTTCTCTAAACTTTGGTATATCCAGCTTCTAGTAAACTGATCGATGTTGCTAAGGCAATGTATTTTGACATGGAACTTCCATTTAGGACCAGAATTTCCATCTCTGACCCTGTCCACATGTGTGGTAAACAATACAGACTGACTTTACCTTGTGCTGAGGAAGCAGCAAGGAGAGCGAGGTCCATAAGCTGGCACAGTAGAGCACAAGGGCTGACCCCAGATGGGCAGCAAGGCGGTACTGACTGACTCGAGGGATGTCATGGGAATCTGGCTTTTCTTCTAATCCACTTTTTACCATATACCATCCCAACAGGCCCTACAATCACAAAGAAAAAGGGTAAACAAAACAAGATTGAAGCTGTCTATACAACTTGACTCCCTGAGAAAATGAGTATCCTCTGACCCCTCCTTTCCATATGTTCCCATATCCCTAGGAACAAAGGAATTGAGACCTACCCAATTTCCACATACAGCACCATAAATACTTAACCACTGTTTAGATTAACATTTTACTGAAGCCTATAGTCAAAGCTGTGGTTTTTCCAGTAGACAGGTATGGATGTTGAGAGTTGGATCATAAAGAAGCTGAGAGCCGAAGAATTGATGCTTTTGAACTGTGGTGTTGGATAAGACTCTAGAGAGTCCCTTGGACTCAAGAAGACCAAACCAGTCAATCCTAAAGGAAATCAGTCCTGAATATTCATTGGAAGGACCGATGCTGAAGCTGAAAGCTCCAATACTTTGGGCACCTGACGCGAAGAATTCATTGGTAAAGATCCTGATGCTGGTAGAGACTGAAGTCAGGAGGAGAAGGGACGATAGAAGATGAGATGGTTGGATGGCATTACCAACTCAGTGGACAAGAGTTAGAACAAGTTCTGGGAGTTGGTGATGGACAGGAAAGCTTGGTGTGCTGCAGTCCATGGGGTCACAAAGAGTCAGACACAACTGAGTGAATTTAATTGAACTGAAGTAGAGCCAAATATGATGGCTACTCCATTTCTTCTAAGAATATGTTGCCCACAGGAGTAGATATAATGGTCATCTGAGTTAAATTCACCTATTCCAGTCCATTTTAGTTCGCTGATGCCTAAAAAGTCAATGTTCACTCTTGCCATCACAGTCAACAAGAGTCCGAAATGCAATACTTGGATGCAATCTCAAAAACGACAGAATGATCTGTTCATTTCCAAGGCAAACCATTCAATATCACAGTAATCCAAGTCTATGTTCCCACTACTGCTGTTGAAGAAGCTGAAGTTGAACGATTCTATGAAGACCTACAAGACCTTCTAGAACTAACACCAAAAAAGATGTCTTTTTCATTATTGGGTACTAGAATGCAAAAGTAGGAAGTCAAGAAACACCTGGAATAATGGGCAAATTTGGCCTTGGAGAACAGAATGAAGCAGGGCAAAGGCTAATAGAGTTTTGCCAAGAGAACACACTGGTCATAGCAAACACCCTCTTCCAACAACACAAGAGAAGACTCTACACATGGACATCACCAGATGGTCAATACCAAAATCAGATTGATTATATTCTTTGCAGCCAAATATGGAGAAGCTCTATACAGTCAACAAAAACAAGACCAGGAGCTGACTGTGGCTCAGATGATGAACTTCTTATTACCAAATTCAGACTTAAACTGAAGAAAGGAGGGGAAACCGCTAGACCATTCAGGTATGACCTAAATCAAATCCCTTATGATTATACTGAGGAAGTGAGAAATAGATTCAAGGGATTAGATCTGATAGAATGCCTGAAGAACTATGGACGGAGGTTTGTAACACTGTACAGGAGGCAGGGATCAAGACCATCCCCAAGAAAAAGAAATGCAAAACGGCAAAATGGTTGTCTGAGGAGGCCTTACAAATAGCTGTGAAAAGAAGAGAAATGAAAGGCAAAGGAGAAAAGGAAAGATATAAGCATCTGAATGCAGAGTTCCAAAGAATAGCAAGAAGAGATAAGAAAGCCTTCCTCAGCAATCAATGCAAAGAAATAGAGGAAAACAACAGAATGGGAAAGACTAGAGATTTCTTCAAGAAAATTAGAGATACCAAGGGAACATTTCATGCAAAGATGGGCACAATGAAGGACAGAAATGGTATGGACCTAACAGAAGCAGAAGATATTAAGAAGAGGTACAAGAATACAGAGAAGAGCTATGTAAGAAAGATCTTCACAACCCAGATAATCGTGATGGTATGATCACTCACCTAGAGCCAGACATTCTGGAGTGCGAAGTCAAGTGGGCCTTAGGAAGCATCACTATGAAGAAAGCTAGTGGAGGTGATGGAATTCCAGTTGAGCTATTTCAAATCCTAAAAGATGATGCTGTGAAAGTGCTGCACTCAATATGCCAGCAAATTTGGAAAACTCAGCAGTGGCCACAGGACTGGAAGAGGTCAGTTTTCATTCCAATCCCAAAGAAAGGCAATGCCAAAGAATGCTCAAACTACCACACAACTGCACCCATCTCACACACTAGTAAAGTAACGCTCAAAATTCTCCAAGCCTGGCTGCAATAGTACATGAACCATGAACTTCCAGATGTTTAAGCTGGATTTAGAAAAGGCAGAGGAACCAGAGATCAAATTGCCAAAATCCGCTAGATCACTGAAAGAGCAAGAGATCTCCAGAAAAACATCTATTTCTGCTTTATCGACTATGCCAAAGCCTCTGACTGTGTGGATCACAAGAAATTGTGGAAAGTTCTGAAAGAGATGGGAATACCAGACCACCTGACCTGCCTCTTGAGAAATCTGTATGCAGGTCAGGAAGCAACAATTAGAACTGGACATGGAACAACAGACTGGTTCCAAATCGGGAAAGGAGTACGCCAAGGCTGTATACTGTCACCCTGCTTATTTAACTTATATGCAGAGTACATCATGAGAAACGCTGGGCTGGATGAAGCACAAGCTGGAATCAAGATTGCTGGGAGAAATATCAATAACCTCAGATAGCAGATGGCACCACCGTTATGGCAGAAAGCGAAGAACTAAGGAGCCTCTTCGTGCAAGTGAAAGAGGAGAGTGAAAAAGTTGGCTTAAAACTCAAAATTCAGAAAACTAAGATCATGGCATCCAGTCCCATCACTTCATGGGAAATAGATGGGGAAACAGTGGAAACAGTGACAGGCTTTACTTTTTTAGGCTCCAAAATCACTGCAGATGGTGACTACAGCCATGAAATTAAAAAACGTTTGCTCTTTGGAAGAGAAGTTATGACCAATCTAGACAGCATATTAAAAAGCAGATACATTACTTTGCCAACAAAGGTCCGTCTAGTCAAATCTATGATTTTTCCAGTAGTCATGTATGGATGTGAGAGTCGGACTATCAAGAAAGCTGAGTGCCGAAGAACTGATGCTTTGAACTGTGGTGCTGGAGCAGACTCTTGAGAGTCCCTTGGACTGCAAGGAGATCCAACCGGTCCATCCTAAAGGAACTCAGTCCTGAATATTCATTGGCAGGACTAATTCCTGAAGCTGAAACTCCAGTACTTTGGCTACCTGATGGGAAGAACTGACTCATCTGAAAAGACCCTGATGCTGGGAAAGATTGAAGGCAGGAGGAGAAGGGGACGACAGAGGATGAGATGGTTGGATGGCATCACTGACTCGATGGACATGAGTTTGAGTAAACTCCCAGAGTTGGTGATGGACAGGGAGGCCTAACGAGCTGCATGCAGTCCATGGGGTCGCAAAGAGTCGGACACAACTGAGTAACTGAACTGATCTGAAGAGCCAAATACAGAAAAGTACACAAACGTGTATTTTGGACAAAACCTTCTGGACAAATTCTTGCCATAATTTAACATTACATAAATAGTGAAATATGAAAGTAAAAAGACAGGTGATTTGACAAAAACTAGACTGTGAAAGCTTTAGAGAAGCTTGACAAAGATAACTGCTTAAAAACAATTATTCTCATGTTAGGTGGGAACAGACAATTATCAAAGTTTGTGGGAGGGCAAGTCATAAAAATCTGTAAAGTTTTTCAGGCAAATTGGTTTGCCAGTGTCTAAATTTCTACTCCTTTTTTAAAAAAATTATAATGAAAGTACATGCTTAAGTGCAAAAGTTTAAGGTACGTATTATTATTCCACGATTCTGTTTAACTGACTTTTCATTTAACAAAACTGTCAGTTCTAGTCATATCATATAAGGTACAGCCCTTTCACGCCAACCCTCACCAGCTAACAGAATCATGTTAATATAAATATATGCTCCTCAAGGTCTCTGGCTCTTTCTTTCCCCCTTCACTATTACCCTAGATGTTCTCATTATCTTGATTTTATCTGCAGAGCGTGCTGGAAGATGAGGGCATTCACAGTGTGATCTGCCAGCCCCCACTTTCTTCCTCCCAAAACCCTATCTGCCATCTTCAAATTTTTGCCTCCCTGAAGGTCTGACTTAAGTGTTGTTTTTTTTTTTTTAATTTTAAAACAAACTTTTGTTTTACCAACTATCCCTAGTTTCTATTAGATTTTTATTATGTCTAACTCTATTATCTGTTTCTATCCCTTCTATTTTGTCTCTTCCATCTCCCTCCTTTATTTCTAATCATGAGTTGCTGGTATTCTTACCACTTTGATTTAAATCAACCAATTAGCTTCCTCCTGACCAAATCTTGATATTTCTTCAAGGCTCTGAGACGCTTCGTTAGAGCCTGTATATCTTGCCCCACATACTCCCATGTGTCCTCTCTAACATCCCTTTACTTGGCTCTCAGGCTTCCCTAACCCCAGAACTGCAGAAGTCATTCTTTTCCTTAAGAGAAGTTCAACTTACACAACGTTAATCACCATTTACACTTGAACATCTCTCAGTTACCTCTGTATTCAAAGATCCTTCATCCCACAAAATGGTTCTCTCTGGAAATTTCCCTATTTGTTTCTACAGCCATTCTAGCATAGGGATCCCACTTCCCTATAGAGCAGGCAAGTTAGAAAAAGGGAGGAGACCAAGGACTCAGAAAGAGCGCCATGATGGGAAAGAAACTCTAATTCTTGTGACACAAAAACATATTTACTGAGCGCTTACTGATTCCAGACACTAAGTACTTTACATGCACGATCTTTTTAAATATTCATACAACCTAAGCATTAGGGTCTATTATTTTCCCCATTTACGGGTAAGACAAGCACAACCTACAGAGGTTAGACAACAAGCCCTATTAGGTGACAGAGCTGGGCCTTGAAGCCAGGCCTATGACACTAAAATCCATGTTCTTACCCCCTTTGTTATACTGTTTCAAAGATTACTTTACTAAAAACATGTCCACTAGGAAGCTCCTGAGAACATTTCTGCTTTCCCAAACTTGAGTAAATCTCACCTGGAAGCAAACTAAACCACAGAGGGCAAGAACACGTCCTTTCAGGCCACGGGTGAGCCAGCCCTTTTTCCAAAAGTAGGCAGCAGGCAGGATGTATGCGAGGCCTACAAGGCGACCCCACATTCGGTGTGAGTACTCCATGTACCAGATGAACTTGAATTCCGCCAGCGTCATATCATGATTCAAGCTGGGTGAAAAGGGAAGTCAAAAACAGAAAGATCCATCTGATTTTTATTTTCTGATAGAATGCAGGAACATTCTTGGTTTTGAAACTTGACCAGTCTGCCATCTTCCTCATCAGCCACCTCAGAATCACTTTGGAAATGGAGGTTTAGAGTAGGAAGCTTGCTAAACATACCTAAATCACATATCAAAGAAGAATAGAACCCACTGTTCTGAAATGTTTTAAATAAGAAAAAGATTGAGTGGATCTACTGGGATGTCTACCCAATTTTCTATAATACTTACATTTTAAATTCTGGAAATTGCTGATATTTTTGGAATTCTGCTTCCCATTCCTTTTTGCTTGTGGGTGGCTTCATCTCCTTTATTAAATGCCAATCTACCATTGAGAGGCCAGACTCTGTCAACCTTAAGATAGGGAAGAAATTTGAGTGTATGTGTTAAATTTCAGTGTGTATATGGGTGTGCACCACACTCAATTACTCATAAATGATTTACAGTAGCAAGCAGATCTGAACTTGACTCCTATAAAAGTAAACGTATCATTTCATTGTTTCCTCTTTTGACAACTTGCTCTCTTCTTACTGCTTAGAATTTTGTCAGAAAGAGCTGCTATCAGGTACAAATTTCTTTACTCCTTGTTCTATTTCATTAAACTCTCCTAATTTCTTTCACTAGCATTCCCTGACAGATAAAATCAACCCTTAGACCAAAGAAATGTGCCCTAAGTGCATAGCCAATATTATTTACACAAGGGGAAGAGACTGCTACAGATATAAATCAGTTGAGGTTACTGAGTGAATTTAAAGACAATAAAAATCAAAACTTATTGATTATCCTACATAACACATAAGGTAAGGGCACAGGGAATGCAGAGAGAATTTGAGGAAGACATACTTTGATAACACTAGAAAGTATTTTCACCAAACGGGGTCAGGGTTCCAAAAGTAAAAAAGCCAACTTCAGGTCTGAGGCAGGATGTGTACAAGACAAACCTGGAACATCTTACCCAGAAAGCAAGGGATCAAAGTTTACCAGGTTCCTGTCAGAAAGACTGGAGTTAATCTGAAGAGGTTCCCACTGACTAAAGACAGGACAACTGGAGCAAACAATCACCACTGCAATGGACTGAAACAAATCAAATATATTTAAACCTATCGGCTCATTAATACTTAAAAACTCACTTTATTGGTCACTTTTGGAAAATGCTTGGAACCAACTTATTACTTTGAAGATTGATAAATAAAGGGAAAGGAATTAAGTGTTTATCCTGCCTTTCCTAACATGTTGTACCTCAGCATAACCAAATCATTGACAAGAGAAAGTTTTTCTTTATAGTTGAGCTAATAAAATACCTATTACAATTTTGCAAATCTAATGAAGTAATAGATTTAGGCAATGATCATCAAGGGCTATTGACATCTTTAACAGACACCAGATATTTATGAATGATCCAGTCACCTATGCAGTATTTTGCTCCCTGTCCCCAACCTGAACCCAACCAAGCAACAAGTCTGTCTACAGGAAATACAGGGGACAATGTTGTTGTTGTTGTTCAGCTGCTCAGTCATGTCTGACTCTTTGCAATCCCATGGACTACAGCACGCCAGGCTTCCCTGTCCTTCACTACCTCCCAGAGTTAGCTCAAACTCATGTCCATTCAGTCGATGATACCATTCAACCATCTCATCCTCTGTCATCCCCTTCTCCTCCTGTCTTCAATCTTTCCCAGCATCAGGGTCTTTTCCAGTGAGTCAGCTCTTTGCATCAGGTGGCCAGAGTATTACAGTTTCAGCTTCAGCATCAGTCCTTCCAATGAATATTCAGGGTTGATTTCCTTTAGGTTTGACTGGTTTGATTTCCTTGTTGTCCAAGGGACTCTTCAAGAGTCTTCTTCAGCACCACAGTTCAAAAGCATCAATGCTTCGGCGCTCAGCCTTCATTATGGCCCAACTCTCATATCCATATATGACTACTGGAAAAACCATAGCTTTGACTATATGGGACTTTGTCAGCAAAGTGATGTCTCTGCTTTTTAATAGGCTGTCTAGGTGTGTCATAGCTTTTGGAACATGTTAAATACCATAAATGCTATTAGCAAAATCCAGACCGTGAGAAACTACAAAGTACAAATGACTTGGGTTTTTTCCACAATAGCAAAAAACTGCAAAGGGTGTAGGGGAGGTGGAGGGAGTAGAATCTAAATCTATAACATCTCTCTATAGATTTAAAGAGACCTGGTCGCTAAGAGTCGGACATGATTGAGCGACTTCACTTACACTTTTCACTTTCATGCATTGGAGAAGGAAATGGCAACCCACTCCAATGTTCTTGCCTGGAGAATCCCAGGGACGGGGGAGCCTGGTGGGCTGCCATCGATGGGGTTGCACAGAGTTGGACACGACTGAAGCGACTTAGCAGCAGCAGCAGAAGCAAGAAGCATGCATGGGCTTCCCAGGTGGCGCTAGTGATAAAGAATCTGCCTGCCAATATATGAGATATAAGAGACACAGGTTCAATCCCTGGGTCAGGAAGATCCCCTGGAGGAGGGCATAGCAATCCACTGCAATATTCTTGCCTGGAGAATCCCATGGACAGAGGAGCCTGGTAGGCTACAGTCCAAGGGTCGCAAAGCATTGGACATGACTGAAGCAACCAAGCATGAAGCATGCACAAGAACCAACAGTGAGATGTGGAAATTATTTGTATGTAATTCAAACAAACTGTACAGAAATTTTTGTGACAAATCTGAACTCTGATTGTAGGGGGAAATATACACAAACAATGCACAGCTAACAGTTAAGACCTGAACCAGTCTTTATGAAGGGCTTCTACAGCATGCATGCATTAATAAAATCCTAAACTGTTCTATGGTGGGGCAAGCCATCAGACATGTTCCTTCTATAGGCCTCAATTTCTGCATACTAAAATGTGGGAGCTAGATTAGATGATTTCTAAGGTCCCTTCCCCCTCCATCATTCTGCATGTCTACTGATGATCCAAACAGCTGACTATAAACAAATTACTCACCTCGTTACTCCACCAAGAATAACTGCTCCAGCCACTGTCCCGCTGCAGACCAGGAGCCATCGGCCCACCACCCGCTCAGCAGCCTTTGAAGGGAGGGACACTGTACCCCTTCCAGGTTGCAAAGCTATATCGGAGATAGTGCTGTATTGCCCTGGCCTCAAGGGGCGCCTGATCCCACAACTGCAACCACACTAAGGATCAAGACAGACAAATTACAACTGGAGAAAGAGGAAAAGGCTTCACTCCACTGCTACTCACACAGTCTCATTGTGTCTGGTATGAAGTACCCTGGTCATATTTCCACTGCTACTGTCCAGGTAAAACATCATCTCTTATCTGGGCTGCATCTACCCCCAACTGGTTTGCCTGCCTCCAATCCATCCCCACACTACATGAACCTTCTTTCTCTCATATTTCTCCCAGACTTAACTCTACACCTAAATATGGATTAAATAAGGATTATTTCCTTTCTTTTATATGATTTTTCTCTAACTGAGGTTCTACTTGTCCCCTGACTGACCTATCACAGATCTCAGCTGGGATGTCACCTCCTCTAGGAAGTATTCCCAGACCCCCCTACATATGTGCTGGGTCACTCTCCCAGCACACTATACCTGTCCATCACACAGCAATGTATCATTTAGTACACAGAGGTTGTCTCTATCTCCCACTAAGCTATGAGCTATAGGACAGCAGTGTCTGGTCAGTCTGGCTTCTACAAACTTCGTTTCATACACAGTTCCTTTACACAACAAGACCTTAATAAAGATTTGACAAATGAGTTACAAACAAATGAACTGTGACTTCCTCTAGGGCAGGAGGCTTGATATTTTATCTTGCTTCCCTGACCCAGGGATCAAATCCGAGTCTCCTGAGTCTTCTGCATTGGCAGGTGTATTCTTTACCACTGAGCCACCTGCGAAGCCCAGTTAACTAAGTAACTTTAGACAAATTAAGCCTCAAGTTACTTATCTGTAGAATGGAGTTACAATCCCTAACCTGACTACCCAGTAGCTTTGAGCAGAAATCAAACATATGGGTAAAAATCACTGAGCTTTTACTATGTGCTAAACCTCTGTGTATATTAACACAACACTTATGAAGTGCTATTATCCCCATACTGCAAACGAGTAAATTGAGGCACAGAAAGGTTACTCAACTTGGCTAAGAGCACACAGCTAGTAAGTGGTGGGTCCGGATCCGGACTCAGGAGCCCTAGACACAGTGAAATGCCTTGTGAACTTCAAGGAGCTAGAGAAACGTGATATGTGAGGATATCTCTTGGCCCTTTCACCCCATGCTCGCCTGCGCGACTCGGTGCTCTGCCCTACCTGTGTTCCAGGCGCCACCCTAGGAACCAGAAGCCGGAGACACGGGCTCCCCAGCAAGGCCGTCAAGGGCGTAAAGAGTAATCGCTGCATACTATAAACAGTGCCCAACGGCCACCTTCAAGCTCCTGCGCTCTCTGGTCTCTTTCCTCCGCCACCAACGGAAGAAGCACTTCCGGGTCACACAAACGAGCTCCTCCTCTTCGGAAGGTCTGAGCGAGCAGTGACTGCGCCTGCGCCAGTTTCTGGGCTTTCGCGGGGGCTGCTGGGGCGTGGACGTCGGGGACGCGCAGGATGCGCGCAGCTGGGAGGACGCGCCTGTCTGGTCGCGCGCGTTGGAACCCGGACTCTTTGAGTGGAAACCGAAGAAGCGCGAGGGACGAACGCGTGGAGCATGAAGAGGCAGGGGGCCTCCTCCGAGCGGAAGCGGGCGCGGATACCATCCGGGAAGGCGGGTGCGGAAGGTGGCGGGGTGTGGCGGTGGCCGACTTTGCCGCAGGGTGCGGGCCGGGCCGGGTCGGGCGTGGATTAATCGCGATTTCCCTGGAAGTACTTTCTCCTGCTCCTCACAAACACCCCACTGTGAGGCGTAATCTGTTATTCGGCTTTAAACATGTGAAATCTGAGGGGCTGATGGCGAGAGTGGCCCGGCTCTGGAGCCAGATAGGTGTGTAGGTTCGAATCCCGGCGCCCCCACCTCTCGTGCGACCGTGTTCAAGTTGGTTAACTTCTTTCAGCCTCGCGTTTCCCATTGCCACACGAGGATACTGGTACCCTCTCACGGCAGCGCTGGATCAGTGTCTGACCTGGAGGGACCGCTTAATAACCTATAGCTGCTGCGGCGGGGATAGGGGTTGTCCCTAAAGCCACACCGCTCCGAAGTGGCTAAGCTTGGCTGCCCCAAGCTGCAACAGGATCGGCTGGCATGGCAGGTGCTAGGGAATTTGCCAGGTCCCTCCTCCGGAAACTTGGTTCCTCCAAACTAGCGGTTCTGAAACTTTGATCGCAGGACGCCTTGACTCTCCTAAAATTATTGAGAACCTCAAAGACCTTTTATTTATATAGGTTAAATTTATTGATATTGGACATGTTAGAAATTAAAACAGGACTTTTAAAAAGAAAGGGCTTCCCTTGTGGTTCAGCAGGTAAAGAATCCTCCTGCAATGCGAGAGACCTGGGTTCGACACCTGGGTTGGGAAGGTCCCCTGGCAAAGGGAACGGCTACCCACTCCCGTATTCTGGCCTGGATAAGTCCATGGGGGTCTCAAAGCGTCAGATAACGACTGAGCGACTTTCTTTCTTTCACGAACAGCCCATTACATGTTGACACTTTATGAAAAAAAAATTCACTATTTTCCTAAGCAAACAAAAAATAGAATAGTACCAAATGTTTTATATTTTTGCAGATCTCTTTAATGTCTGGCGTAATGGAATTCTCATTAGGAATGGAGTGCTTTTGCATTCAGTGTGACAGGTAGCCTCTCGAAAACTCCACTCTGCCTGTGAAAGAATGAGAGTGAAAAAGGCAACTAAAATCTTGGTATTGTTACGAAAACAGTTTTCACTGTACAGACTCTGAAAGTGTCTTAGAGGCCCTTAGTCCAGACTTAACTGGACAGCTACACTGAGAACTGCTGCTCCAAACAAATCTCTTTGATCCCTTCAAATAACTTCCTATTTTAGGACAACTGCCTTACTCTTTTCTTTTTGTCATAGCCTTTTATGTGCATCCTTACTCTCTTCTGGCCAAGATCTTTTTTTTTTTTCTTTTTTGGCCACAGCCTGCAGCTTATGGGATTTTAGTCTCCTAACCAGGGATCCAACTTGAGGCCCTGGCGTTGAAAGCCCAGAGTCTCAACCACTGGTACATGCTCAGTCGCTCAATGGTGTCTGACCCTATCCACTCCATGGGCTGTGCCCCACCAGGCTCCTCTGTCCATGGGATTTCCTGGCAAGAATACTGGTGTGGGTTGCCATTTCCTATTGTGGGGATCTTCCCTACCCAGGGATTGAACCCACATCTTCTGCATTGGCAGGCGGATTTTTTACCACTGAGCCTCCTGGGAAGCCCCTTAACTACTGGACTGCTGGGGAATTCCCGCCAAGATCTTGTCTTGTGTGAGGGAAATAGCACCCTACAGCACTGTTCAGTTAGATTGATCTAACAGCTGATGTGGGTGAACTGTCAGGAAACCCATGGAATTAATGCAGTGCTCTTGGCTAAGAGCATAGCCAACATTTGGCCCTTTCAGAGTTTCAGGCTGATAGTCTCTTAAATAAATGAGACATTTGCAGTTTGGTGTTAGGGAATGATAGATTTTTGTTTTTCAAATTGAAAGTTGATTTTAAAAAACTATAAAAGCGGCATTAGGTAAAAAAAAAAAAAAAACAAGCAGTAAAGAAAAGTAAAAAGAGGAAAGTAAAAGTAATTTTAAATACTACCACCTAGAAGTAACAATTACCAGCATATGCTGAACATTCCTCTAGATATTACTGCATGAAGTATGCATTCATTATTCTTAATTTTTTTAAGAAAAGTATGTGCTTACAGAAAACATTCAAAACTGTTTTCATCACACTCTTTAGTGTAAATGCATGAATGTTTATGAATTTATAATCATTCAGTTCAGTTCAGTGGCTTAGTTGTGTCTGACTCTGCAACCACATGGACTGCAGCACGCTAGACTTCCCTGTCTAGCACCGACTCCCTGAGCTTGCTCAAACTCATATCCATTGAGTCAGTGATACCATCCAACCATCTCATCCTCTGTCATCCCCTTCTCCTGCCTTCAGTCTTTCACCATCAGGGTCTTTTCAAATGAGTCAGTTCTTTGCATCAGGTGGTCAAAGTACTGGAGCTTCAGCTTCAGCATCAGTCCTTCCAATGAATATTCAGTACTGCTTTCCTTTAGGATTGACTGGTTGGATCTCCTTGCAGTCCAAGGGACTCTCAGGAGTCTTCTCCAACACCACAGTTCAAAAGCATCAATTTTTGGCACTTAGCTTTCTTTATGGTCCAACTCTCAAATCCATGTAATCATTCAGCCTTTAGTAAATTTTTGTATGTCTGTTCTGTACTATGAGCTATGTACTATAAGCACACTAGACAGTGTGCTTACTGTAATAAAGATTTCTCTCATAAAGACCTTACTTAGGAACTTGGTTCAAGTAAGAATGACCAGGCACCTATCTACATAAATAATGATGAGAAAACAACGTTTTAAAGAGGAACGTTTGGATTATAAAGAGTTATCTGAACTCAAAAAAGGGAGACACAGTTTTCTACCTGGGGAGAGAGAAGTATCGTGGAAATGTGATATGACTTGAACCTTGGAAGATTTTAGTGTTCAAAGATAGAGCTGGAAGCACTGTGGATTGAAGAGCTAACTAGGAGCAGGAATGGGGATCAGGGAGAACTGGAGACATGTAGAGGAAATAATGTATAGTTAATTAATGACAACTAATACTTCCTGTACAATTAGTAGGTACTATTTACTTTACATGAATTATCTCATCCTCTTTACTCTGATGTAAGTATTAAAACCTACTTTGGGGCTTCCCTGTTAGTTCAGTTGGTAAAGAATCCACCTGCAAGGCAGGAGACCGCAGTTCAATTCTTGGCTCAGGAAGATCCACTGGAGAAGGTATAGGCTACCCACTCCAGTATTCTTGGGCTTCCCTTGTGGCTCAGCTGGTAAAGAATCTTCCTGCAGGGCAGGAGACCTGGGTTCAATCCCTGGGTTGAGAAGATCCCCTGAAGAAGGGAAAGGCTACCTACTCCAGTATTCTGGCCTGGAGAATTCCATGGACTGTATAGTCCATGGGGCCACAAAGAGTCAGACATGACTGAGAAACTTTCAACCAAAAAAACTCAGTTTTGGGGAAAACTTAGGCTAAGTAACTGGTCTAGAATCACATATTAACGAATTTGTTAATATCCCTGCTCTTAAGCATATATACCTTATAAAGAAATTTAAATGGATTCTGCAGGCATCGATATTATTTCATTGCATGCATGGACCCTAGTGTACTTAACCTAGTTACCTATTACTAGACATTTGGATTTTGGCAGCAAAATGTAAAATATTTGTGTTTGGCTTGGTCTGGATGGAAAGTACGCTCATGCAGTTTCATCGTTCTCCATGTATTTTAGGAGCAGCAAATGGGTTTCTCATGGAAGTGTGTGTTGATTCAGTGGAATCAGCTGTAAATGCAGAAAGAGGAGGTAAGAGAAATTACGGAATGAATGGCAGTTGGCAGTCCATTAAGAGTTTGAAAATGAATCCTGTGAACTGAACTTGAGAACCTTTGTGATCTCTAAAAACAACCAACCAACTAGAAAACCTACTGATCTTCTAGTCTTACTTCCCCAGTAGATTACATTTTGACCTAAGTGTCCATGATAGTGATTACGAACCTACTTTTTTAAAAAATTGAATTTAGCAAAGATACAATTTTTTCCAAGCCATTAATTTTAGAGATTTGATGTTTTCTTCATTGTCAAGACTTATCATTACCTCTTTTTTTTTTTTGAATGTTATATATCTTACCTCAAGGATTCTTTTGCACCCTAACTTGCTTTAATAAGAAGCATAGAAATTCCCATCATCTCAGCATCAGAAAAATTTTTAGACTTCATTATGCAAAATTTCAAACATACGAAAATAGAATATTATAATGAATCACCACTTACCCATCAGCTTTAATTATTTTCAGTACATGGCCAGTCTTTCAGTTGAATCAGAGGTGAGCAGACTTTTTCGTAAAGAGCAAGACAGTATATATTTCGACCTTGCTGGCTACATTGGTCATTGGTCTCTGTCATATATACTTTTTTCTGGTCATGCTACAGGGTTTACAGAGTCTTCATTTTCCTCGCAAGGGACTGAACCTGTGCCCTTAGCAGTAAAAGAGTGGGAGTCCTGACCAAAGGACCACCAGAGAATTCCCACTTGTTAGTTTTTTTAAATAATCCTTTGAAAGGGTAAAAACCATTCTTAATTTGTCAGTTAAAAAGAATGAAGTACTGGTCAGTCTGCAACACAGATAAATCTTGAAACACTATTCTAAATGGAAAAAAGTCAAAAAATACCACGTATTATATGATTCAACTTATTTGAAATGTCCAGAATAGGCTAATTTTTTATAGACTGAAAGATTTGTGGTTGCCAAGGATTGAGGAGCCCTGGGGAGAAGAGAAAATGACTGCTTAAAGGGTATGAGGTTTCTTTTGGGGGTGATGAAAATGTTCTAAAATTGCATAATGGTGATAGTTGCCAAATATTGTAAGCATGATAAAAACCGTTGAATTATACACTTTAAATGGGCAAACTGTATGATATGTGTGTTTTTCTTAAATACATAAAAAATTTTAAACTTGTATGCTTTAACAAAAACAAGCTTGCAAGCCTTTGGCCTCCAGACCATCTGATCTATATTCCTACCTTTCTTACCCCATCCCCAAATTATTTTGAAGCAAATCCCAGACATTATGTCATTTCATAATCAAGTATTTCAGTATCCCTAAAAGATAAAGTATCCCTGAAAACCACAATCACAGAAAACTAACCAGTCTGATCACATGGACCACAGCCTTGTCTAACTCAGTGAAACTATGACCCATGCCATGTAGGACCACCCAAGAAGGACAGGTCATAGTGAAGAGTTCTGACAAAATGTGGTCCACTGAAGAAGGGAATGGCAAACCACTTCAATATTCTTGTCTTGAGAACCCCATGAACAGTATGAAGAGCCAAAAAGATAGGACACTGAAAGATGGACTCCCCAGGTCGGTAGGTGCCCAGTAAAATACTGGAGATCAGTGGAAATAACTCCAGAAAGAATGAAGAGATGTAGCCAAAGCAGTACCACCCAGTTATGGATGTGACCGGTGATGGAAGTAAAGTCCAATGCTGTAAAGAGCAATATTGCATAGGAACGTAGAATGCTAGATCCACGAATCAAGGCAAATTGGAAGTGTTAAACAGGAGATGGAAAGAGTAAAAATCGACATTTTAGGAATGAGCAAACTAAAAGGGACTGGAATGAGTGAATTTAACTCAGATGACCATTATACCTACTACTGTGGATAAGAATCTCTTAGAAGAAATGGAAAAAAAAAAAAAAGAATCTCTTAGAAGAAATGGAGTAGCCATCATGGTCAACAAAAAGGTCCAAAATGAGTACTTGGATGCAGTCTCAAAAACAACAGAATTATCTCTGTTCATTTCCAAGACAAACCATTCAGTATCACAGTAATCCAAGTCTATGCCCCAACCAGTAATGCTGAAGAAGCTGAAGCTGAACGGTTCTCTGAAGACCTACAAGACCTTCTAGAACTAACACCCAAAAAAGATGTCCTTTTCATTATAGGGATCTGGAATGCAAAAGTAGGAAGTCAAGAAATAGCTGGAATAACAGGCAAATTTGGCCTTGGAGTACAGATTGAGCAGGGCAGAGGCTAGTAGAGTTTTGCCAAGAGAATGCACTGGTCATAGCAAACACCCTCTTCCAACAACACAAGAGAAGACTCTACACATGGACATCACCAGATGGTCAATACCGAAATCAGGTTGATTATATTCTTTGCAGCCAAAGATGGAGAAGCTCTATACGGTCAGCAAAAACAAGACCGGGACCTAACTGTGGCTCAGATCACAAATTCCTGATTGCCAAATTCAGACGTAAAATGAATAAAGGAGGGAAAACGAGTAGACCATTCAGGTATGACCTAAATTAAATCCCTTATGATTATACAAATAGATTCAAGGGATTAGATCTGATAGAGTGTACCTGAAGAACTATGGACGGAGGTTTGTGACACTGTACAGGAGGCAGGGATCAAGACCATTCCCAAGAAAAAGAAATACAAAAAGGCAAAATGGTTGTCTGAGGAGGCCTTACAAATAGCTGTGAAAAGAAGAGAAATGAAAGGCAAAGGAGAAAAGGAAAGATACGCTCATTTGAATGCAGAGTTCCAAAGAATAGCAAGGAGAGAGAAGAAAGGCTTCCTCAGCGATCAATGCAAAGAAATAGAAGAAAACAATAGAATAGGAAAGACTAGCAATCTCTTCAAGAAAATTAGAGATACCAAGGGAACATTTCATGCAAAGTTGGGCACAATAAAGGACAGAAATGGTATGGACCTAACAGAAACAGAAGATATTAAGAAGAGGTGGCAAGAATACAGAGAAGAGGTATACAAGAAAGATCTTCACAACCCAGATAATCACGATGGAATGATCACTCGCCTAGAGCTAGACATTCTGGAATGTGAGGTCAAGTGGGCCTTAGGAAGCATCACTACAAAGAAAGCTAGTGGAGGTGATGGAATTCCAGTTGAGCTATTTCAAATCCTAAAAGATAATGCTGTGAAAGTGCTGCACTCAATATGCCAGCAAATTTGGAAAACTCAGCAGTGGCCACAGGACTGGAAAAGGTCAGTTTTCATTCCAATCCCAAAGAAAGGCAATGCCAAAGAATGCTCAAACTACCACACAGTTGTACCCATCTCACACGCTAGTAAAGTAATGCTCAAAATTCTCCAGGCCCGGCTGGAACAGTATGTGAACTATGAACTTCCAGATGTTCAAGCTGGATTTAGAAAAGGTAGAGGAACCAGAGATCAAATTGCCAACGTCTGTTGGATCATCAAAAAAGCAAGAGAGTTCCAGAAAAATATCTGCTTTATTGACTATGCCAAAGCCTTTGACTGTGTGGATCACAACAAACTGGAAAATTCTGAAAGAGATGGGAATATCAGACCGCCTGACCTGCCTCCTGAAAAAATCTGTATCCAGGTCAGGAAGCAACAGTTAGAACTGGACATGGAACAACAGACTGGTTCCAAATCAGGAAAGGAGTACATCAGGGCTGTATATTGCTTATTTACCAATAAGCAATTTAACTTATATGCAGAGTACATCATGAGAAATGCTGGGCTGGATGAAGCACAAGGTGGAATCAAGATTGCTGGGAGAAATATCAATAACCTTAGATATGCAGATGACACCACCCTTATGGCAGAAAGCAAAGAAGAACTAAAGAGCCTCTTGATGAAAGTGAAGGAGGAGAGTTTTAAAAAGTTGGCTTAAAACTCAACATTCAGAAAACTAAGATCATGGCATCTGGTCCCATCACTTCATGTCAAATAGATGAAGAAGCAATGGAGACAGTGAGAGAGTTTATTTTGGGGGGCTCCAGAATCACTGCAGATGGTGACTGCAGCCATGAAATTAAAAGATGCTTGTTCCTTGGAAGAAAAGTTATGACCAACCTAATCAGCATATTAAAAAGCAGAGACATTACTTTGCCAACAAAGGTCCATCTAGTCAAATCTATGATTTTTCCAGTAGTCACGTATGGATGTGAGAATTGGACTATAAAGAAAGCTGAGCACTGAAGAATTGATGCTTTTGAACTGTGGTGTTGGAGAAGACTCTTAAGAGTCCCTTGGACTGCAAGGAGATCCAACCAGCCCATCCTAAAGGAAATCAGTCTTGAATATTCATTGGAAGGACTGATGCTGAAGCTGAAACTCCAATACTTTGGCCACCTCATGCAAAGAACTGTCTCACTGGAAAAGACCCTGATGCTGGGAAAGATTGAAGACGGTTGGAGAAGGGGACGACAGAGGATGAGATGATTGGATGGCATCACCAACTCGATGGACAGGAGTTCGAGTAAACTCTGGGAGTTGGTGATGGACAGGGAGGGCTGGGGTGCTGCAGTTCATGGGATTGCAAAGAGTTTGACCCAACTGAGTGATTGAACTGAACTGAAAAGGTAAAGCCTTTTAAAAAAATAGAATAATAACCACAATATCAGTAACATATCTCTAAAAATAATATTTCTTAATAGCATCTAAAATACCCAATTAGTTTTCAGATTTCCCCAACTGGCTCACACAGTTTTATTTTGTTTTATTTTACAGTTCTTGGAATCAAGATAGAAACATGTCATTTGTTTATGTCTGTTTCAATCTGTTTCCCTTTTTGCTTTCTTTAATTCTTCTTTCTACAGTTTGTTAAACTGATTTTCATCTTTTTTTTCATCTTATAAAGTATTCCATATTCTACATTTTGCTGACTGTATATGTAGTGTTATTTATTATATTCCTCTGACCCCTGCATTTCCTGTAAAATTTTAGTTAACCTAAAGGCTTAATTAGATTCAGATTTGAGTTTTTTATAACACTACTTTATAGATGGGCTTTTCTGTTGACTCATTGGTAAAGAACTCACCTGCCAATGGAAAAGACCCTGGTTCAGTCCCTGGATCAGGAAGATCCCTTGGAGAAGAAAGCGGCAACACACTCCAGTATTCTTTCCTGGAGAATTCCATGGACAGAGAAGCCTGGAGAGCTACAGTCCATGGGGTCTCAAAAGAGTGAAACACAATTTAGCGACTGAAAATAACAGACTTAGTAGATAATGGCATATTCCCTGTTGTATCTCATCAGGGGATATAACATCCTAGTTTTTTCGGTTTTTATGATACTAAGGTTGATCAGTGGATTCAGATATTATCAGCCTGATCCACCTGGTTTTCCTACCAGCTTTCACCTAATAATTTTAGCAATGCTTATTTTAGTAGGGTTTGTAAAATGGTGCTATGTTATGTCTAACATTTATTTTTCATTTATTAGCAGTATGCTTCTATAAAGAACTTTCCCTCACCAACTGCTTTGTTATACTGAGGTTCAGTTTGTATAAGAAAGGATAAGTGCTTGCTGCTTTTTCCTTGTTTGCTGATTTTGGGGATGATGTGTTCTCTATCCTCCAGTGTATTCTTGTTTTATCATTACAAGCCTAGATGTAGACATATTTGACGTGTTTGAATCCAGCATAGTCGTTGTTGTTGTTGATGCTCAAAATGTCTTTGTGATGATGCTTATTAGCCAGTAGGAGCCTCTTCAAGCTGGCTTCTGAGACCTTTTGACGTGATGCTGCTATAGTCTGATAGTTCTTTTGCTTTCAGCATTTTCTTTTTTTTTAAAATTATCCTGATTTAAGCTACTTAAAAGTAACTTGTGCTGTTTTAAAGCTTAGAATAATAAAGACTCTGTTGGAAAAGATCACTGTTTTTTATAGTCAATGAAGAATTAGCATTCCACTGTAGTCAGTCCAGAAATTTCTTTATTCTAAGTCACTTTCTTATATGTAGAGAGGCCACCCTATAATAAAAAAAGAAACCTAGCTTAACTTGAATTAACTGTTAAATTTGACTTATCAGTAACATAATGTGGGTTGGAGAATATAGTTGGGTTTAAAAGTAGAATTTTAGTCTAGTTCTATCATTTGATTTCTTTCACTTTCTAAGACTCTTTGTTCCTCTATTTAGAAAAAAAATATTTCTGTTTAATACTTTTGAGTAATGCTTTTCAAATTTTTTCTTAGTTTTTAAATGAAAAAAAATTCTTGTGCTGAGCAGTGCTTTTTTATTACAGGTGCTGGTCGCATAGAGTTATGTTCTGGCTTGTTGGAAGGAGGAACCACACCCAGCATGGGTAAGTGTCCATTTTTTAGGATTTCCTCATAGGAGTTTACAGAGCCTAGAGACAATTGATAATCTGTTATTGGGATCTTTTACTCAAGTTACTAACATGTTAACTGTGCCATGAATATTGTATCAGAAATGTTTCTAGTTGCAGATAAACCTGTCAGTTGTAAATGTGATCAAATAGATATTTTCTTCCCTTTAGGTATCAAAAAGTTGAGATTAAATTACTATTAGTTTTGGATCCTATGCTCTGCAGGCTGTCAGGGACCCTGATTTTCTTACCTTTTCCATTCTGGCATCCTTGGTATCCTGGCTTTTGTCTTCATTTCTCCCCTCCTACTTGTGCTGTTGTCATACATTTTGCTTTTGCATATGTTAAAACTCCACACTTCATTGTGATTATTTTTGTTTGAAGACTCAGTTACACTATAAAGAGTAAAAAAATAACACAGTCATATATTTAGTCATGTGTAGTTACCATTTCTGGTGCTCTTCCTTTGTATAGATCTGGATTTCTGTCTGGTTTCATTTTCTTTCTGCCTGAAGTAATTCTTTTAACATTTTTTGTAGTACAAGTGTGCTAGTAATGAATTCTTTCAGCTTTTGTATATCTGAAAACATCTTTCCCCATTTTTTGAAAGATATTTTTGCTGAGTGTAGAATTCTAGGTTGATAGTTTTATTCTTTCAGGACTTTAGAGATGCTTCTCCAGCTGTCTTCTTGCCTATATTGTTTCTGACAGGAAATCTATCATCCAAACCTTTGTTCTTTTCTGTGTAATTTGTCTCTTTTCTCTGGTTGCTTTTAAGGTTTTTTCCCTTTCTTCTTGGTTTTGAACATTTGATTGTGATGTCCCTGAGTGTAATTTTCTTCATGTTTCTTGGACATGTGCATTTATACTTTTCATCACACTTGGAAATTTTTCAACATTTAATGTCCTCCACTCCCTTCTTCAAAGACTTCAACTAACTTAAATAAGGCTGCTTAAAGTTGTTCCACAACTACTCTTAAAAAAATTTTTTTTCTCTGTTTCATTTTCTATAAATCTTCCTTTGTTTTCAAGTGTACTGATCTTTTCTCTGCGGTATTTAATTGCTGTTAATCCTAGCTACTATATTTTTCATCTCACATATCATAGTTCTTATCACTAGATATTTGAATTTATTGTTATATCTCTTGTCCCTTTTAAACTTTTTTGAACATATAGAATAAGGTTGCTGCTGCTGCTGCTAAGTTGTGTCAGTCGTGTCCGACTGTGCGACCCCATAGACGGCAGCCCACCAGGCTCTACTGTTCCTGGGATTCTCCAGGCAAGAACACTGGAGTGGGTTGCCATTTCCTTCTCCAGTGCATGAAAGTGAAAAGTGAAAGTGAAGTTGCTCAATTGTGTCCGACTCAGCGACCCCATGGACTGCAGCCTACCAGGCTCCTCCATCCGTGGGATTTTCCAGGCAAGAGTACTGGAGTATAGATTAAGGTTACAATAGCTTTTTTAATGCCTTGGCTACTAATTCTAACATATGTATCAGTTTTGATTGGTTTTGTTTGATTGATTTTTACCTCATGATCCATCTTGTTTTCCTACCTGATAGTTTTCATTGTGTGTAAGACATTATGAATTTTACTTTGTTGGCTACTAGATATTTTTGTATTCCTATGAATATTCTTGAGCAGTTAGGTTACTTGGAAACAGTTTGTTCCTTCTGGGTAATGTTTTTAAAATTTGTTAAGTGGGTCTGGAACAGTGGTCAGTCTAGAGTTCATTATTCCCCACTACTGAAGCAAGACCCTTTCTGCACTCTACCCAGTGCCCCATGAATCTGAAAATTTTCTTGTCTGGCTGGTGGGAGCAGGCATTATTCCTGGTCTAGTATGAACAACAGGCAGTATTGCTTCTGATTTTTTTCAGTGGATCATTCCCTGGCTTTGTGTAGTTTCCTTGCATGCATACATCAGTTGGTACTCAGCTGAGTATTAGTGAGAAGTGGGGTCAGGTGGGGAGGGTCTCTCCTGACCTCCCTATGTTGTGGCCGGGAAAAATCTCAAGGTAGTAATCCGGGTAATTAGAGCTTACCTTATTTGTTTTCCATCTTTAAGGGATCATTATCCTTTGTTGCAAACCATTGTTTGATGTTTTGTCTTTTTTTTTTTAATAAGTGGAAGGGTAAATCCAGTTCCTTTTGCTCTGTCTTGGTCAAAAGCAGAAGTCCCTATATGAATTTTTGACCTCTTTATTTTATTCTGAGATGGATGATAGCATTATTTATTATAAAAGGTTTATGTATGCAATGGCCTTTTAGTGACTCTTCTCACGAAAATAAAGGAGGGCAGTCCCTGGCCATTCTATGAAATACCTAGAACATATCTGTAATTTGAGTGCAGTCTGTTTTTTGCAACAGCAGTCATGCATGATGGACTTGGTGGATGGGCCAAGCCAGCAATAATATGCCCATCACCAGTCATTGCAGAATTGGGGTTCTTGTAGCAAGGAAAAATAAGTAAATTCATATTAGGTAAACACTCATGGTGCCTGCCACAGATCTTATACCATTGAGAGTTTCTGAACTAGTCACAAATCGTGTCAGATTTGGTTATTTTTATTCATGAATTTCCCAAGCAAGAATACTGGAGTGGATTGCCATTTCCTACTCCAGCGGATCATCCTGACCCAGGGATTGAAGCTTCATCTCCTGTGTCTCCTACATTGCAGGTGGATTCTTTACCCAGTGAGCCAACAGGGAAGCTGTCATTTTTGTTCATAGATCGCCTGTTAGCATCACAAATAAGTGCAGCATTGCTCCCTTTTACATATCTCTTATTTAAAAAGGCTTTACTAAATATCTTCGTCTAGTAGGAATCATAAACTTTAAAACTATGTAACCATCTGTATAGCAGGTTTTAAATAGAGATGTAATCATTGCGAAGGAGAAACCAGATCTTAGGGAATACATTGGCAAAACATAGAGCCTGGTAGCTGTTACACTTTTAAATGTCACATTCCAGTAAAAGAATTTTTGTTAAGCACAACAAAAAAATTTTTAAAGCATAACTGAACAGTGCTTTTAAAATGCAGTAACTTCTGTTTTCTAAATTGCTGTTTTTACCCTTGACTTTTTTATTATGCAAATTTCTACTATAGGTACATTTTTCTTAGTGTCTCCTTTTTCCTTTAGGTCATCTTTCTATGGTTTTTACTCCATCAACTCTTCTGTTCCTTGTAGAAGTGATAACACCAGAGCAAATGTAAAAGACCAATACCGTAATATTTTATTGACTTCCTTAAGCTTTTAGCTTACATTTGACTTTTAATTAGTCTGTTCCCTCTCTTATAGGTGTCCTTCAAGTAGTGAAGCAGTATGTCCAGATCCCAGTTTTTGTGATGATTCGGCCACGTGGAGGTGATTTTTTATATTCAGATCGTGAAGTTGAGGTGATGAAGGCTGACATTCGTCTTGCCAAGCTTTATGGTGCTGATGGTTTGGTATTTGGGGCATTGACTGAAGATGGACACATTGACAAAGAACTGTGCATGTCCCTTGTGGGTAAGAATTTGTATCAGAGACCAAAAAGCCCCTAATGATGATTGCATTGAATAGTCCCTATACAGAAAAATGCAATCACAGAGCTGGCTTTTCATTCACACCTGCAGGCACTGATACTCACCTGTTTTAAACACTATTATTTAGATGTTTTAGGTAGACAGTATGTGCTACAGAAACCCCCTGACTCAGATCCAATAGATTGGATTATGCTACTGTTCCTATAGGGCTTAAGGGGAATTTACCTTGATCTCTTTAATCATAGCAGCAAAAACTTTAAAACCTGTTACAGTTGGTAAGGATGAGGAGACATGGAGAACACAGAGGCAAAGTATTTATATTACTAGGCCAGAGTATTTCCTAAAGATTTTCAGAGGAGTCAGGGATAGATGTAGTGCTATCCTTACAGTTGCCAGATTGTATAATTTTCATTTGGTGCCTCTAAGGGGTGGGTGACAGTTTTTTAAAATATGAAAGTTAGAGATTAATGGAAACACAGGATTATTAAATTTGGAAGACTACCATTTTTTAAATTATTATTATTTTAGCTCACTGTCTTCACTTAGGAAAAGAAAGTATAAAAAAAGTCCTGTCTAACATGGAGAGTTCTATAAATAGTAATCAGTGATTATCTCTTCATTCATGTTGTTATGTTATTTTCTTTTTATAGCTCTTTGCCGTCCTCTGCCAGTCACTTTCCACCGAGGTGAGTCATTTCCATTTTAGAAGTTCTGTTGAACAGTGTCAGTTCTCTCATCTCACCAAATGCCACAACCTTTTCATGAAACACAATTCTATAGTGTTACCAATTGGTTTTTTTTATACCTGTCGTGGAACTAACAGTTGTAAATTTAGAAATGCACAATTTCTAGAAAATATGAAGCCTTAGTTATGAAAAGTTGTTAAAGGTAGAAGGTGCTGGTGGTGGAATATAATAGAGGGAAAGAGTAAACATTGCCTGCAAGTGTGTATACTTGTCACAGAATTCCAAGCAAGAATCTTGAGATTTATTTTTGTTGCATCGCCTCAGGTCATGTGCAGTCTCAAAAAGAATAAGTCACTGGGGCCAATGGAAATAAAATGTACTGCCTGGCTTAAACCAGATAAGACCATTCTGGAGGTCGGAGTGAGGTCAACTTTCCCAAATTCGTGGGCAGAAAGGGGCTGGATTTCCAATGAAGAATTGGATAATATTAGGAAGAGGAGAGAAAAAAATAGGTGCTGGATAGTCAGTGAACAGACGTTCACCATAGTGCACAAAACTATTTTACGTTATTGATAGCTTGTCTACTTGAGAATGATTTCTAAAAAGTGTCTAATAATTTTATATAAAAATACTTCCTATCTCTAAATCAGGCAGTTACAGTTCCCATACATTTTTGCTTAGCATTGGTAAAATGGAGGAACAAGTGCAAATTTTGCCTTTAAGGCACTGCTATTGCACATGAAAAGAAAAGAAAAATCTTCAGTCAATTTTCTTTTTATTTGATTATATGCATGAGAAATTACTGAATGTCTTTCTGTCCTTTTGAGTAATTGTCCAAAGATTAAGATGAGAGTGGACACCACCATTTGTATCCATTTATAGAAATTAGACATGAAACATTTGTCATCCTTGTTAATTTGTGAAATGAATGATAACACCAGAAAACTGTTTTCTTGACTTACTGTTTCGCAGTGTTTCTTATAAACTAGCAATAACTAAAACATGTTAGATTGCTTAAAAGTCAGAACTTTGAAGCTAGCCAAAAACAAAAAGTTTTAAAATATGAAGTCATTTAAATAAGTAAATATTTATCTGAAAAGTATAGAGTTTAAAATTTGATATGATAAATAATTCAAAATAAACCCACCATATAGAATATATTTTTCTTTTCTTAAACTATGAAAATCATTTTAGAGTTCTGTTCTTTTCCTCCTTCAATAAATTTAATGAAAATACTTCCATATTTTTTAATTGTTATATTGTCCTGGATTCCATATTTTTCTCACTTGTATGTTTAATACAGTAAG
This sequence comes from Budorcas taxicolor, assembly GCF_023091745.1. Classification (NCBI taxonomy): domain Eukaryota; kingdom Metazoa; phylum Chordata; class Mammalia; order Artiodactyla; family Bovidae; genus Budorcas; species Budorcas taxicolor. The sequence goes on from NC_068932.1 coordinate 20,349,809, forward strand.
TCTCCTACATATGAACCTTCAAGTTATGAACTTTCAAAGATGGGACCATGCATTTTGCATGTCTAATCATGTCAGTTCATCCACATGTCTAGCATACATTGTCACCTGTGTGCATTCTCTGTAGGTGACTGTGCCTTTGTGTACTTTACTGTACAGTACTGTATAGAGTACAGTGATACAGTATCTTTATTTCAAGCCCAGGATGTCTGGAAGTACGTGTAAAGGCAGCAGTGATAGGTATTGTAAACCTGTTACAGTACAGTCCAGTATAGCTGATTATGTTTGTTAGTTGGGTACTGAGACTAACTTTGTTAGATATAGGAACAAAGTGGACTGACTTACACTCTTGGAATGGAACTCATTCGTATGTAGGGGCTTACTATAATATGATAGTATAATCACTGTGAGAAGGTACTGCCACCAAAAAAACGAAAATCCTCTGTGGTAGATTTCGGTGCCTACATACATTAAAGGGCGAAAGGAAGGGGTTTACCACCTAATCCACCATAGACCAGCACTTGGTATCAGGTAGCAGCACAGAGAGTCAAAGCAGAAGTCGTTTTGTTTGGGGTTCCTAGTGCCAGTTTCCTTAATGAAGAGGAGAGAGGTCTCTTAGAAAGTAGGATGGAATTGAAATGGATAGAGTCTGTCGTAAACAACTATCTTTATACTATGAATCTTGAAAACATGGGGTAAAACGGATTAGAATAAAATATTAGTCAATAAAGAGAATATGAACCAAGGCTTTTCTAGAACTGATGAGTGTAAAGTTTTCATTCTGCTTGTGCAGTTTCTTTGAACCCTTAGAACAGACTTTCCCAAATGTGAGTCACTTGTCTGTCACATTTACAATTTGACCATATCCAAGGACTACTTGTGCAAATTTATTTTTAAAATCTTAAGTAAATTTATTTTAAAGAGAAACTAATGAAAAAAATGGAAGCTTTTCACTTCTAATCTGCATTTAAGTAAATGCATCTGTTCATATGTGTACCATCTAAAATGATCCTACAGGGACTTCACTGGTGGTCCAGTGGCTAAAAGTCCATGCTCCCAATGCAGGGTACCTGGGTTCTATCCCTGGTCAGGGAACTAGATCCAATATACTGCAGCTAAGACCCAGCACAGCCCAATAAGTAAATTAAATAAATATGTTTTAAAAATAAAATGATCCTGGTACCACTAGTGGCATGCTGACTCTGGTATATTGGTAAACTGTTTCTCAGGAAAAAAGAGCCTTGATTTATAACATTTGTTGATTTCTGTGATTTGAATACTTCCACCTTGATTGATTTCAAGCTGGCAATGGGTTAATAATCATGGTTGCAAAAGCCAGGACAAGCTAGGTCTAGCATACCACTGTGGGTATACTGTATTTTGGAAAGCACTGTATTAGAGAGATCTGTTCAGAATTCAAGTCAGTTTTATTTATTTCAGCCTTTGACATGGTTCATGATCCAGTGGCAGCTCTAGAGACCCTCTTAACTTTGGGATTTGAACGAGTATTAACCAGTGGATGTGACAGTTCAGCCCTAGAAGGACTACCCCTAATAAAGCGACTCATAGATCAGGTACACATGATTTCTTTCCTTTCTTCCTAAGAGTCTGTTGTGGTTACTTCTGATATTCTATTGTTTGGAGAGGTTGTGAAACTACATATTAACTAACTTTGTGGGTTACTCTGTAGCAAGCAGGCAGTAACATAACTTTCATTTCTTTCACATAGCATTTTTAGTAACTAAGGCTCTTAACCTCAAATTATAGACAGTGATTAAACAGCTGATCTACTTTGGATAACTGCCGCGAATTTTACCTTTTTCTGCCATCATCATTGCATAATTTAAGCTTCTTACTGTCGACCTGTGTATACTCAGGGGTTCTTGCATGAAATTTGAGAAAATTATCATTTGGAGGTGAATTCTAAAACTAAAACTAGGACTTCCTTGGTAGTCCAGTGGTTAAGACTCCACACTAATAATGCAGGGGGCATGGGTTCCATCCCTGGTCAGGGAACTAAGATCCTCTATGCCACAGAGTACAGCCAAAAAGAAAAATTCTAGAGCTATTCTTCTCTCATCTCTCCCCAACTATCAAGATAGGAAATACGTTTATCTCTTATGTGATTTCCTCTTGTGAGTTTGGATCATTTGTAGAACAGTTAGAAGATGGCTTTGTAATTGTAATAATAGTATGTCTGTTTTCTCACACCAGTCCAGAGACATCTAAATGAGTGAACATGGACTTGAGATGAGAATGTTCTGGATTTGAGAGGTTTGATGTTTGCTGTGTAATGTTGAGTAGGTTACTAGCATTTAAGCCGCTGTTCCCTCATGTGTGAAATTGAGATAATCTTAATATCTTCTTTATAGGGTTGCTCTGAGGGTTTATAGAGATAAGGTAGAATTGGTAGAGTTAAAACATAATGTGAAAGATAAGAAATGCTCTTGGTAAGAGCCTTGGTTTCCATGGTGGCTCAGTTGGTAAAGAGTCTGTCTGCAGTGTAAGAGACCCAGATTCGATCCCTAGGGATGATTCCTTGGAGAAAGAAATGGCAACCGACTCCAGTATTCTTGCCTGGATAATTCCATGGACAGAGAGGCCCGGTGGGCTATAGTCCATGTGGTCACAAAGAGTCAGACACGGCTCAGTGACTAACACTTTCACTTTTACTTTCAAGAAATAATGTGAAAGATAAGAAATGCTCTTGGTAAGAGCCTTAGCAGAGTGCTTGATATATGATACATGCTAGGAGAAGGCAGTGGCACCCCACTCCAGTACTCTTGCCTGGCAAATCCCATGGGCAGAGGAGCCTGGTAGGCTGTAGTCCATGGGGTCGCTAAGAGTCAGATACGACTGAGCGACTTCTCTTTCTTTTTTCACTTTCATGCATTGGAGAAGGAAATGGCAACCCACTCCAGTGTTCTTGCCTGGAGAATCCCAGGGACGGGGGAGCCTGGTGGGCTGCCGTCTCTGGGGTCGCACAGAGTCGGACACGACTGAAGCGACTTAGCAGCAGCAGCAGCAGCAGTGTTGTTCAGCTGCGAAGTCACGTCCAACTCTTTGTGACCCCAGGGACAGCAGTACACCAGGCTCCCCTGTCCTTCACTATCTCCTGGAGTTTGCTCAAATTCATGTTCATTGAATCGGTAATTCTAACTATCTCGTCTTCTGCCCCCTTCTCCTTTTATCTTTTCCCAGTATCAGGGTGTTTTCCAATGAGTTGGCTCTTCGCATCAGGTGGCCAAAATATTGGAACTTCCCAGCTTTCAGTGAATATTCAGGGTTGATTTCCTTTAGTACTGACTTTCTTGTAGTCCAAGGGACTATTATTATTACTGCTATTATTAATAATAATATTTAGTGTTTTTGTGTAGACATCTGCTAATGTTTACTTTTTTATAGTCATGAAAATAATTTTCAGAAATTTCACATGAGAATCAGATTAACTTTTCTAGGCAGCTTACTGGCTTTATAAATATTTATTAAGTATATATTAAGGTGCAAGGGGTCTTCCCAGGTGGCACTAGTGGTAAAGAATCTGCCTGCCAATGCTGGAGACATTAGAGATGAGGGTTTGGTCCCTGGGTTGGGAAAATCCCCTGGAAGAGGGCATGGCAACCCACTCCAGTATTCTTGCCTAGAGAATCCTTTGGACAGAGGGGCCTGGCAGACTACAGTCCATAGGGTCGCAAAGAGTTGGACATGACTGAAGCAACTTAGCACACACGCAAGGTGCAAGGCATTTGCAGGCAACTCATTGGAAAAGACCCTGATGCTGGGAAAGATTGAAGGCAAAAGGAGAAGGGGGCCATAGAGGATAAGATAGATAGCTTCACCAACTCAATGGACATGAATCTGAGCAAACTCTGGGAGTTAGTGGTAGACAGAGGAGCCTGGCTTGCTGCAGTCCAAGGGATCGAAAACACTCAGACACAACTTATGGACGGAACAACAGGGCATTTGTACTATGCTGGTGACCAGGGTGTGTGTGTGTATGTGTAGTCACTAGCCTTGCAAACTAGTGCACAACAGGCACTTCCAATAGAGTGCTATATTTTTTAAAAAGTACTGTAGGAGCATACTGAAGAGGAATTAACCCCAGGTTTGAGGGGTTGGGATTCACAGCAGTTAGCTTCCCAGAAGAAAAGACATCCACACTGTAGTGTCTGTTTTTATTGAACATGCTGGATCTTTGTTGCTTCAAAGCCTTTGCTCTAGATGTGAAGAAAGGGAGCTCTTCTCTTGTTTCTGTGCTCGTGCTTCTCACCACAGTGGCTTTTCTTGTTATGGAACACAGGCTCTAGAGTGCTTGGGCTTCAGTAGTCGCAGCCCCTGGGCTCCACTGAGCACAGGCTCTATATTTGTGGCACATGGACTTAGTTGCTCTGCAGCATGTGGGATCTTCCCAGATCAGGGATCAAACCCATGTCTCCTGCATTGACAGGTGGATTCTGTACCACTGAGCCACCAGGAAAGCCCCACACTGCAATGCCTTACTCATTTAAAGGATGATTAGTAGCCATCAGTCTAAACTGGAATGGAGAGAGGGAAAGTCAGGGGGATTCTCCTTATAGACAAAATAGTATATGCAAAGGCCTGGAAACAAAAGTGAGCATAACTTATTAAGATATTAAAGAATGACTATAAAGTTGAATGTGAAGAGAAGGATACTGTCCAGAGCCTTTTAAACTGTTGAAGAGTTTGCATTTAATCCTTGGTTCACTGGGGAAGCCTGAAGGGTTTTGAAATAGAAGAACTGATGAGTCAGGTTTCCATTTTTTAATAGTTACTCAGTATGGAATAGAGAATAATTGTCATAGTAATATGTTGCATTTCAAAATGTTGTATGTGAGAAAGAGAGAGACAGATTTGTAGTTTAGTCATTTGGTAGGAAGAACTAAGTTAAATATTCTTATACACTAAATTTACTTTTTTTAAGTAAAAATTGTATGTATTTAAGACGTACAATGTGATATTTGATTTTCATTCTGTATATGAACAGAATAATACATATTCTGTATATGTAACTCAAAACATCACATTGTACATCTTAAATACATATAATTTTTACTTTAAAAAGTAAATTTATTTATAAGTGTATAAGAATGTATAAGTGTATAAGAATGTCTTATACACTTATTATAAATAATTTTACTTTTTTAAGTAAAAATTATATGTATTTAAGGTGTACAATGTGATGTTTTGAGTTACATATACAGAATATGTATTACTGTGTACAACATGGAGAAGGCAATGGCACCCCACTCCAGTACTCTTGCCTGGAGAATCCCATGGACGGAGGAGCCTGGTAGGCTGCAGTCCATGAGGTCGCTAAGAGTCGGACACGACTGAGCGACTTCACTTTCACTTTTCACTTTCATGCATTGGAGAAGGAAATGGCAACCCACTCCAGTGTTCTTGCCTGGAGAATCCCAGGGACAGGGGAGCCTGGTAGGAGGCCGTCTATGGGGTCGCACAGAGTCGGACACGACTGAAGCAACTTAGCAGCAGCAGCAGCATACAGAATGAAGGGGCTTCCCTAGTGGCTCAGTGGTAAAGAATCCACCAACCAATGCAAGAGTTAATAGTTCGATCCCTGAGTTGGGAAGATCCCCTGGAGGAGGAGATGGCAACCCACTCCAGTATTCTTGCCTGAGAAATTCCATGGACAGAAGACCCTAGCGGACTATAGTCCATGGAGTCACAAAGAGCTGGACACTACTCAGCATGCAGGCATATAGAATGAAATGGTTCCAGTCAAGCTCATGTTCAACTGCTCATATAGTACAGTTGTGTGGTATGTGTGTGTGCGTTCATGTCTGATGAAAGTACCTGACATCTACTCTCTTAGCAAATTATTAGTATTTGGTACAGTTATATTGACTATAGTCATCATGCTATTCCTTTGATCTCTAGACTTAATTCATCCTGTGTAGCAGCTTTGTACCCTTTTACCAACATCTTCCCATTTCCATCACCTCACCACCCCTGGTAACCACCATTCTGTTCTCTGCTTCATATATTTTACTTTTCTAGATTGCACATAGAAGTAAGAGCATACTAACTTTGCTTTTTTATTTTTCAGTTTTCACTCTGCTGGGTCTTTGGTGCTGAGCAGGATTTTGTCTAGTTGGGGCAAGCAGAGGCTACTCTGTAATTGTGGGGTGTGGGCTTCTCATTGCAGTGGCTTCTTTTGTTGCAGAACACGGACTTTAGGGTGCACAGGCTTCAGAAGTTGCAGTGTGTGGGCTTCAGTTGTTGAGGTTCCTGGGCTCTAGAGCACATACTCAGTTGTTGTGACTCACAGGCTTAGTTGCTCTGCAGCATATTGGATCTTCCTGGACCGGGAATCTAACCTGTGTCTCCTGCATCGGCAGGCAGATTCTTCACTACTAAGCCATCAGGGAAGCCCAACTTTACTTCTTGAAGCCATTTTGTAGCTGTGTAATATACTGGTGAAAGCATAGAATTTGGGATTAGAAAGGTTTATGTTTAAATCCTAGTTTTACTGTTTATTGGGCAAAAAACAATAGACTTGGGCAGTTTACCTAAGCATCCTAAACTTTCTGTTTATTAACAGTGACCTTGGAGAGTTTACCTAACCATCCTAAACTTGTTTCTTTACCTACAGAGTTGCATACTGAGTGCCAGTTAGCATAGTAAAAGTGCCTACCTCCTAGAATAGTTGTGGATTACTTCAGCATACATCTGACACTTAGTAAGTGCTCTATTTTGGCAAGTCACTTTGATAGCCCAAGATAAGCATAATAATGTTTTTTGAAAGGACCCCCAAAAAGCGATAGGAATCATCTCTTCAAACATTTGTCCATATTTTGGAAAGCTTTCAGTTGGAAGAAACAGTTACAGTAAATATGACTTTTTTAACTCCTAAACTCATTTCAGCTTTCAATGTAGTACATATTTAGTTTTGTGGCTATTTTGCTGTAGTATGTTTGAGGACACTAAACAGCCTTGTTTCACTTATTTCTCTAACAATTTTTAAATTTTATGAAATAGCCTCCTCTCCTTTTTATTCTCTGTTTCTTTGGTTAGTTTTTTTTCATTGTATGTTTAAGTATTTCAGTTCAGTTCAGTTGCTCAGTCGTGTCCAACTCTTTACGACCCCATGAATCACAGCACTCCAGGCCTCCCTGTCTATCACCAACCCCCAGAGTTCACTCAGACTCACGTCCATCGAGTCAGTGATGCCATCCAGCCATCTCATCCTCTGTCGACCCCTTCTCCTCCTGCCCTCAATCCCTCCTAGCATCAGAGTCTTTTCCAATGAGTCAACTCTTTGCATGAGGTGGCCAAAGTACTGGAGTTTCAGCTTCAGCATCAGTCCTTCCAGTGAACACCCAGGACTGATCTCCTTTAGGTTGGACTGGTTGGATCTCCTTGCAGTCCAAGGAACTCTTAAGAGTCTTCTCCAACACCACAGTTCAAAAGTATCAATTCTTCAGCGCTCAGCCTTCCTTACAGTCCAACTCTCACATCCATACATGACCACTGAAAAAACCATAGCCTTGACTAGACGGACCTTTGTTAGCAAAGTAATGTCTCTGCTCTTTAATATGCTATCTAGGTTGGTCATAACTTTCCTTCCAAGGAGTAAGCATCTTTTAATTTCATGGCTGCAATCACCATCTGCCGTGATTTTGGAACCCCAAAAAATAAAGTCAGCCACTGTTTCCCTGTCTATTTCCCATGAAGTGATGGGACTGGATGCCATGATCTTCGTTTTCTGAATGTTGAGCTTTAAGCCAACTTTTTCACTCTCTTTCACTTTCAACAAAAGGCTTTTTAATTCCTCTTCACTTTCTTCCATAAGAATGATGTCATCTGCATATTTGAGGTTATTGATATTTCTCCCGGCAGTCTTGATTCCACCTTGTGCTTCTTCCAGCTCCACGTTTCTCATGATGTACTCTGCATAGAAGTTAAATAAGCAGGGTGACAATATACAGCCTTGACGTACTCCTTTTCCTGTTTGGAACCAGTCTGTTGTTCCATGTCCAGTTCTAACTGTTGCTTCCTGACCTGCATATAGGTTCCTCAAGAGGCAGGTCAGGTGGTCTGGTATTCCCATCTCTTTCAGAATTTTCCATAGTTTCTTGTGATCCACACAGTCAAAGGCTTTGGCATAGTCAATAAAGCAGAAGTAGATGGTTATCTGGAACTCTCTTGCTTTTTCTGTGATCCAGCGGATGTTGGCAATTTAATCTCTGGTTCCTCTACCTTTTCTAAAACCGCCTTGAACATCTGGAAGTTCACAGTTCACATATTGCTGAAACCTGGCTTGGAGAATTTTGAGCATTACTTTACTAGCGTGTGAGATGAGTGCGGTTGTGCGGTAGTTTGAGCATTCTTTGGCATTGCCTTTCTTTGGGATTGGAATGAAAACTGACCTTTTCCAGTCCTGTGGCCACTGCTGAGTTTTCCAAATTTGCTGGCCTATTGAGTGCAGCACTTTCACAGCATCATCTTCCAGGATTTGAAACAGCTCAACTGGAATTCCATCACCTCCACTAGCTTTGTTCGTAGTGATGCTTTCTAAGGCCCACTTGACTGCACATTCCAGGAATCTGGCTCTAGGTGAGTGATCACACCATTGTGATTATCTGGGTCATGAAGATCTTTTTTGTACAGTTCTTCTGTGCATTCTTGCCACCTCTTCTTAATATCTTCTGCTTCTGTTAGGTCCATACCATTTCTGTCCTTTATTGAGCCCATCTTGCATGAAATGTTTCCTTGGTATCTCTAATTTTCTTGAAGAAATCTCTAGTCTTTCCCATTCTGTTGTTTTCCTCTATTTCTTTGCATTGATCACTGAGGAAGCCTTTCTTATCTCTCCTTGCTATTCTTGGGAATTCTGCATTCAAATGGGAACACCTTCCCTTTTCTCCTTTGCTTTTCGCTTCTCTTCTTTTCACAGCTATTTGTAAGGCCTCCTCAGACAGCCGTTTTGTTTTTTTGCATTTCTCTTTCTTGGGGAAGGGCTTGATCCCTGTCTCCTGTACAGTGTCACAAACCTCCATCCATAGTTCATCAGGCACTCTGTCTATCAGATCTAGTCCCTTAAATCCATTTCTCACTTCCACTGTATAACCATAAGGGATTTGATTTAGGTCATACCTGAATGGTCCAGCGGTTTTCCCTCCTTTCTTCAATTTAAGTCTGAATTTGGCAATCAGGAGATCATGATCTGAGCCACAGTCAGCTCCCGGTCTTGTTTTTGCTGACTGTATAGAGCGTGTCCATCTTTGGCTGCGAAGAATACAATCAGTCTGATTTCAGTGTTGACCATCTGGTGATGTCCATGTGTAGAGTTTTCTCTTGTGTTGTTGGAAGAGGGTGTTTGCTATGACCAGTGCTTTCTCTTGGCAAACTCTATTAGCCTTTGCCCTGCTTCATTCCATACTCCAAGGCCAAATTTGCCTGTTACTCCAGGTGTTTCTTGACTTCCTACTTTCGCATTCCAGTCCCCTATGATGAAAAGGACATCTTTTTTTGGGTGTTTGTTCTAAAAGGTCTTGTAGGTCTTCATAAAACCGTTCCGCTTCAGCTTCTTCAGTGTTACTGGTTGGGGCATAGGCTTGAATTACTGTGATATTGAATAGTTTGCTTTGGAAATGAACAGAGATCATTATGTCATTTTTGAGATTGCATCCAAGTACTGCATTTTGGACTCTTTTGTTGACCATGATGGCTACTTTAAGTATTTAGATTTTATAAATATACCTACTTGTTATCTGTTTTAGTTGAACGTGAATGCCCCATGAGAGCAGGAACTTACTCTTGCTCATCATGTCAGGGAGGAAAAACTTTTTCTTTACCCTCTTTTTTTTAAAAGGTGAACATTCTTAGGTTAAGTTTTTGAGGTTCAAAAATAAACGAAAAAAAGATTGTGATCCCATGTGTATGTATATTTGGGCATTCACAAAGAAATGTGACTCAAAGAGGTGCTTAGAATTTGGGGCTTATAAACCATCTTAATAGATGAAGAGGAGGGGATAGAGTGCACTTAGGTACTTAGAAGTGAAAGGAGAAAGTACATTTATGGAAAAACAAATGACTTTTTGGAAAGATAATTGGATCCTTAGAAGAACATATGGGAGACAGAATGGTGTTTTGATAGTGTCTATTTGGCTGTGGTGCTGATGAGTTGCTCGTGGTGAGGGGATTTATGACAGTGTAGGGTTTTTTTGTTTGTTTGTTTGTTTCAGTTCTTTTGGGAGTCTCTACTTTTAGGTAAGTAAGGAATTTGAGCCTTCAGCTCAAAATCATTTTTATACCATAGAGGCATGTTTTGGACCCCTCGATCACAGTAGTCCCCATACCTACAACAGTGTCTGGTACATGGTAGGCACTTAAATGTATTTGTTGGATGGATGGAGGAGTGAATCAAGTGACATTTAATAAACTCTTTCATAATAGAGCAATGTGATCAGGGTTTTATCCTGCAAATTAGTGAGCTTGCTGTAGCATGTTATTTTTATTCTGTCATTATTACCTACCTGCTACTAGTGTTTTCACTGAGTATACATTTGTAAAAAGGGTGATTTCCATTTTGATTTTGAGTCATACTGAGTATATATCACCTAAATTTATTCAGGAAATATGATAAAAATTAGAATGAAAGTACGGAGATTTCAATACCTATCTTCTGGAATTATCAGAAATTAAATTAATTCCTATAGTTCATTTTATTCTTTAGTATCCAATACAATGGACCTCTGGTATTTTTTAATTGGTATAATATGGTAGGGAATTTATAGGCTATAAATTCCTATATTTAGGATGTGAGGATATAGGATTTGAACAGATTCCCCCCCCCACCCCCCCCCACCCCCGGTAATTTACAGTTATGCTATACTCTTTAGTTTATACTGAAATCTTATTTAAATTCAACTACTTTCATTCCATGAAATTAAAAGACGCTTACTCCTTGGAAGGAAAGTTACGACCAACCTAGATAGCATATTCAAAAGCAGAGACATTACTTTGCCAACAAAGGTCCGTCTAGTCAAGGCTATGGTTTTTTCAGTGGTCATGTATGGATGTGAGAGTTGGACTATAAAGAAAGCTGAGCGCCAAAGAATTGATGCTTTTGAACTGTGGTGCTGAAGAAGACTCTTGAGAGTCCCTTGGACTGCAAGGAGATCCAACCAGTCCAACCTAAAGGGGATCAGTCCTGGGTGTTCATTGGAAGGACTGATGCTGAAGCTGAAACTCCAATACTTTGGCCATCTCATGCAAAGAGTTGACTCACTGGAAAAGACTCTGATGCTGGGAGGGATTGGGGGCAGGAGGAGAAGGGGATGACAGAGGATGAGATGGCTGGATGGCATCACCAACTCAATGGACATGAGTTTGAGTAAACTCCGGGGATTGGTGATGGACAGGGAGGCCTGGAGTGCTGCGATTCATGGGGTCGCAAAGAGTCAGACACAACTGAGCGACTGAATTGAACTGAACTTTCATTCCATTGCATACCAAGAATTCAGAATGAGTGTTATTTTTCAGTAATAGCTTTTCTTAAGGTGATGTGATTATTTAGCATTTATATTTAGTTCTCCTATTCTTATGTTCGTAACAGTACAAGTCTTTAAAGCAATATAATAACCTTTCTGGATAGAAGGAATTCGTATGCTGAGGATTTTATTAGGCATGATTCCAAAGAATTAGATCTATTGAAATTAGATATTAGTAGTAATTTAGTATAGTTATTTTTCTGTTTCGCTGCCTTACTATCCCATGTAAAAGAAAGATATTAAAATTAACTTGTTTAATTTTTTTTATTTTTTCAGGCCAAAGGCAGGATTGTGGTAATGCCAGGTATGTATCTATCCATTTACTAGTGTAACACTGAAAATGGGAAGGAAGAGCAAAAGAGGCAGGACAATGTGGGGAGAAGTGTTAGCACATAGTGTTTAACTTTATTAAAATGTTTAAGATTGGGAGATCCTGACTGCAATTTAGAACTTTGTGTGAGGTTTAGCTTAGAGAAGAGCAGATAAGGATTGGGATTTTTCCACATTTGCTTTCCCATAGTATACAATCTTGTGAATGTAGATGTTCTTTTCTGGTGATGCTTACTTACCAAGTTTGATGCTGCTACACTGGTTTAGGGCCACAAGTCCTAGTTGGTGACAAAGTATAAGTAAATGTTTAGGTAATATCCCTGAATAATATAATACTCAATCTTTAAAAAATCTCGATGAACAAATTCTTGTAGTCAGAACAGTTGGATCACATACTCCTAATGATAACTGTAAGGTCAATTAAGTACATAATGGCTCATTAGAAGTCAGTAGTTTTTTAAAAATTAGATAAGCAGACCTAGATCCAGAATGAGATGAATATAAAGACAGTCTTAAATTTTTCTTACTAAATTTCTCAAACAGATTTAAAAAAGTAGAAAATAGCATATAAATACTCATGTACTCAATTTCTGTATTTACTATCTTGTCACATTTGTCTCATCTTTTTTTATCCTGAGGCATCTTAAATTAAACTAAAGGCATTGTGACACTTTATACTTCTCTTAAAAGGTGGAGGGGGCATTTTAACCACAATATCATTATCACATCTATCAAAATAAACACTAATTCCCTAAAATACCATTTAATACTTGGCCAATACTAACGGTACCCAAAATGTTTTTTATAGCTGATATGTTCAAACCAGGATCCAATCAAGGAACAAGGATTGCACTTGGTTGTTATCTTTCTTAATACCTTTTAATATAGAAGTTTTCTTTTTCTGCTTAAAAAAAAAGACATTTAAAAAGTTTGAACCACTTATGCTATAAAATGTCCTAATTTCTGGTTTTATTGGATTGTTTCCTTTCAATATTGTTTAGCATGTATATCCTAGTCTCTGTATTTCCTATAAACTGGTAGTTAGATCATAAGGCTTGGTTAGATTCTGGTTAAATATTTTTGGTAGAAATAGTTCACAACAATTCTGTATACTTCACGTTTCATCACATCAGAAGGCGTATAATGTCTGGTTGTTTTAATACCAGTAACGCCAAGACTGAGCAGGAGTCAAAATGGTGATAGTTAGATATAAGAAAACTTTTTAAAAGAGGCCAAATATAAGTATAGTGTCAGAATTTTAGGAAAGCTTTGACTTGTAGCAAGTTCCTGAAACATAAGCAGATAGAAAGCATACATTATCTGTTAAATTGAGACCCTTAAGAGATTAATCAGGGAATCTTAGAGAGACTTAATTGTGTCTGATTCATTTCCATTAAGACTAAATGTATTTAGTCTTGACTAATACCCACAGTTAGACAGTTGTTAACTTGCTTTTGTATTATATGTAATTATTAAGTTATCCGCTATGTGCAAGGCACTACTTGGGATACACAGTTACACAAAAAACTACTTCCTCAAGAGGCTTATAGTCTTAAGTGAGATGATGTTATATCCAAAAGTATTTGTGATTATTTAACAAACCTTACCAAGAAAATGCTGATTATATGCCAGGTTCTGTGGTAGATGTAAAAACACAGAAATGTATATGAAGTAATCCTTCTACTTGAGGAGCTTACCAAGTAGACCTATAAACAAATTATAATAATTTCATGTAAATAAATACCAGCAAGTAAAAATTCCTGGGTAAATCAGCCTGAATGCCTAATATGTGTCCATCACTGGGAAATATAAAGATAAAATATAGCAGTTTCCCTCTAGAAGATTTTCATAATGAAGCTTATAATTTAGGCTCCAGTTCCCTTATCTTCATAAAGAGAAGGTATTGAACTAGTTTTCTTTCAAGTCCCAACTGTTAATCTATGTTTGGGAAATGTATTACTTATGCTCTGATAACTGAGTAACATGTATTTCAGTGACCAGATATTCTGTTATTTGTTAGCAAGAAATGACAAATATTTGTCTTTTAATCCTTACAACAAGTTTGTGAAGTAAGCAATACTATCCCTCTTTAATGAAAAAAATTGAGGCTCAGTGGACTTGAGTAGTTTATCCAAGGCCACATAGCTGTGAAGGGCCACAGTGGTAAAGCCAGGATTCTCATAAATCTGACCTCTCAGTCTGTGTTCTTTCTTAGGGCTCAGTGGTATTTGTTGTTGTTATACTATATGACTAAAAAAAAAAAAAAAGTTAATGAGTCTGAAAAAGTGTGTAAGTCAAGTTATTTCAGCAGCTTTAATCAGTCAGTTTCAGTTCAGTTCCTCAGTCGTGTCCGACTCTTTGCAACCCCATGGACTGCAGCACACTAGGCTTCCCTGTCCATCACCAACTCCCGGAGCTTACTCAAACTCATGTCCATCGAGTTGGTGATACCATCCGACCATTTCATTCTCTGTCATCCCCTTCTCCTCCTGCCTTCAATCTTTCCCAGCATCAGGGTCTTTTCCAGTGAGGCAGTTCTTTGCATCAGGTAGCCAAAGTATCGGAGTTTCAACTTCAACATCGTCCTTCTAATGAATATTCAGGACTGATTTTCTTTAGGATTGACTGGTTGGATCTCCTTGCAGTCCAAGGGACTCTTAAGAGTCTTCTCCAATACCACAGTTCAAAAGCATCAATTCTTTGGCACTCAGCTTTTTTATTGTCCAACTCTCACATCCATACATGACCACTGGAAAAACCATAGCCTTGACTAGATGGACCTTTGTTGGCAAAGTAATGTCTCTGCTTTTTAATATGCTGTCTAGGTTGGTCATAATAAAGTTGATCTCAAGCAACTTTAATAGCTTGAGGTAAAAAATACATATTTTAACAGTCATCTAATCTGATATCAGTTCAGAATGTAATTCTTTATATACAGACATTTAAAAGATTGTTCCTCAAAACAAATGAGTCATAAAATCCTTGATTATGCAGTTTTAATAAACTAGAATAAAATTCTTCTGTGAAATGAAAATTTTAAATTGGCATTATAACAAAGAAACTGTGTAACACTTTTCATTGTTCCCATTTCCAGTGAAATCCATGTGTTATGGGCCAGAGAAAGAACTTTGGAGATATTCTGTTTTTGTTTTTGATTTTGTTTTGAGGTTTTCTCTTTGAGATACGTTTCTGAGTCTTTGCTTTTAATTTGATTTTACTTTAATTAAGGGGAATCAGGGCTGGAGTATTCAATGATTTTCCTTGCCCCAGAGTAATCTTTTTAGATTTAAAATCAGTAACATAGATCATTGTTATACAAACCAGTGGGCATGTACAGTTCTGTCATAAAGGTTCTTTGATCTTATCTTTTGTTCTCCAGAGTCTGCAGTCTTGTCTTTCATCATTTGTTTCTAAATTCATTTTAGCTGAGTAAGGAGAGAATATCAAAGAGGAATTTCAGTATGAAGATTCCAGGTAGAGTCACTAAATTTTATGTGAAAATCTGTTCTATTTACTATATTACTTATTCTTTCCAACAGGGGGTGGCATAACAGATAGAAATCTGCAAAGGATCCTTGAGGGTTCAGGTGCTACAGAATTCCACTGTTCTGCTCGGTCGGCTAGAGATTCAGGAATGAAGTTTCGGTAAAAATGACTCCTTTGACTCCTACAAAAAGGAATGGGATTAATTTTTACTTCTCCAAATAGGGAAACCTTAGTTGATGGTATGATTAATGAATAGAATGTTGTGATTAGCATGTAAGTATTAGTCATTTTTTTAAGTTTTTTAACTGCAGAGTGGCTCTTATCCTGCCTTAAATAAGCAGGCTCTTCTGAACATAGGCTAACCTCCAAATCTTTAAGGCTTTGCTGAACTTAGACCAGTTAATGCTGCTGCTGCTGCTAAGTCATGTCAGTTGTGTCCGACTCTGTGTGACCCCATAGACTGCAGCCCACCGGGCTCCCCCATCCCTGGGATTCTCCAGGCAAGAACACTGGAGTGGGTTGCCATTTCTTTCTCCAGTGAATGAAAGTGAAAAGTGAAAGTGAAGTCGCTCAGTCATGTCCGACTCTTCGAGACCCCATGGACTGTAGCCTACCAGGCTCCTCCATCCATGGGATTTTCCAGGCAAGAGTGCTGGAGTGGGTTGCCATTGTCTTCTGCGAGACCAGTTGATTGTAAACTCTAATTCAGCAACTAAGCTTCAGATGAAGTAGATATGTATGTGTGCCCACTCACCTATGATTTCCTTTAACTAAGTTAATAACTACGGTAATAAGGATGGAAGAGCTGTAGTCCTTTTTATCTTTCCTACTGTTAATACATAAATATCTCCTCACCTTTACCCTCTCTCTTTTTTTTAATTTTATTGTTTTTGACCATGCCTCACAGCTTGTGGAATCTTAGTTCCCTGACGAAGGATTCAACCCACACCCTTGGCGATGAAAGCAGAGTCCTAACCACTGGACCACCAAGGAATTCCCTACTTTTAGTCATTTTGAAATTTTATCACTTTTAAGGAATTTAAGCTATTATGTGTTTTCTATCATACTTGAGAGGATTCCTATAATTTAATAGTTAATTGATTATTTCTGTTTATAAGCTGGGGAAAATGAGATATAAAAGAACCAAGAGCCTTAGATTTACAATTCCACATATAAAATCAAATATACTATCTGGTATATTTAGATACTAGGTATTTCAAGTAACTAATAAAAATTATGAAATATGTTCAGTGTCCTTGTTCTTGAGCCATGAAATCTACCCTAAAATGAAGTGCCAGTAGGGAGGGTTCATTTAACAACTTATGTAATTATCTGTTTCTTTATTATTTCCATTGCAGAAATTCCTCTGTTGCTATGGGAGCCTCTCTTTCTAACTCAGAATATTCTCTAAAGGTTACAGATGTGACCCAAGTAAGGACTTTGAATGCTATTGCAAAGAATATTCTTGTTTAGCCAGACCTCTCTGAGAGACATGGATATCACCAGACAAAGATAGAAGAGTAGTCTACAGTTCTCTATGACAGCTTTAACCTTCTCTGGCCAGGACAGTCCGTCTTTATTTGGAGTCTTATATTACCATGGAGAATGTTTCCAAGAAGAAAAATAACTTGAAACAGTACAGTCATTTTCTTTGCTTAATCTTGTCAGCCATCTCCATCATCGTGGTTAAATCTGGCCTACACTTTTCTGCAGACGGAGGTTTAAGTCTGTTTTCAGTGGGATTAATTGAACTGGGAAAGTTCAGGTGCAAGGTATGAACTCAAATGTGACTTCATGGTCAACTCAGTAGCAGTTATTTTGCCTTGTCATTGTAAAATAAAAATTGCAATTCTATTATGGTAGCATCTCTTATTCATACCCTGAATACAATCTGTGATTAGAGGGAAGATTTTTTTGTTGTTTTTAAATTTTATTTTCTCTTTTTATTATGTACTTTTTGGATGTGTTACCCTGGGCAAGATGCAAAGGATATAAAGTATATGGTATAGCATAAAAATTTTCAGCCTTGGGAAGTAGGATGTAAAAGTTCCGAGACTTATAAAGGCCAGAAGTGATCTTTTTGTTTATCAGGTTACTTCTGTCTCTGTCACCAGAAAGAGAAATGGCTTAACCATAAGGTTCATCTGACAATTTAGAAAGACCTGTAGTGAGAATTGGGGAGGTTAGCAGGGTTATCAGAATAATAGTTTCTTTCAGCTAAGGCCATAGATATGGAGAATGGATTCTAGTGATGAAAGATGTTTTTCCTATGTTCAGTTCAGTTCAGTTGCTCAGTCGTGTCCTACTCTTTGCAACCCTGTGAATCGCAGCACGCCAGGCCTCTCTGTCCATCACCAACTCCCGGAGTTCACTCAAACTCATGTCCATCAAGTCGGTGATGCCATCCAGCCATCTCATTCTGTTGTCCCCTTTTCCACCTGCCCCCAATCCCTCCCAGCATCAGGGTCTTTTCCAATGAGTTAATTCTTCGCACAAGGTGGCCAAAGTATTGGAGTTTCAGCTTTAGCATCAGTCCTTCCAAAGAACACCCAGGACTGATCTCCTTTAGAATGGACTGGTTGGACCTCCTTGCAATCCAAGGGACTCTCAAGAGTCTTCTCCAACACCACAGTTCAAAAGCATCAATTTTTCGGCGCTCAGCTTTCTTCACAGTCCAACTCTCACGAGCAGGTCCCAAATGGTGAAATCTATTACTAGCTTTTTTCTGTGACTTTCATGTTATAATCTCATTCTACACACACAACACCCTTCTGGTAATAGCACTGATGTTTCTGTATTAGGAGATTAACTGAATCATAATGTAGAAAACTTGGCCTTGGTCATGAAGCTAGTTAGTGGAGCCTCTATAAATAGCATGCACAGATTTGGGTACTAATGACTATATACTGAAAACCTTGCCTTTTTATTAATGTGTCATTTCCCTCACTTTTAAATCTTTCCTCACCTTTCCAGATACCATTTCAACATAGAATATTGCCAAGGAATTTTTGAGAAATGAAAGACAAACTATTGAAAAACTAACAGTAACTTCAGTGTGTTCCATTGGTAGTGATTTCTGTTAACAGTTTCAATATTGGCTTTGAAGTATAGATACAGATATGTAAGTATCATATATACATGCGCACACAGTCATGTTTAGTATTTTGGCCTAACCCTCTGTCATGCTTGAATTTTACTCTATGATCCTTCAGAGATAAGAGCAGGGTATGTTATCATCTCTATTTTATTTAAACAGAGTAGCAAGGCATATGAGAGGTGCTATGAATTGCTCAAAATTTAATAACAAATTAATGTTATTTACAAGACTTAAATGCTAGACTATTAACCTCCAAGTCTTCTGCTTTAGGATGCTTCTAGAATGTGGATGAAGCACAGAGAGCTGTACTCCTGGACAAATCAGACACACTTGAAATCATATCCTGGCTTCCAGTTTAAGTTAACTTATTTTGAACTGTAATTCCTTTATTTGTAAATCAGGAATAATAATTATGGTTTCTAGTTTAAGAATATATTAAAACACCAAGTACATAGTATGTGCCCATTAAATGTTTTTTTCTCCTAGGTTAGCTTTCTAGTATCAATCTTTGATAGTTTAAAAGCTTTTCCCAGGAAGCTAGGCATTGAGTACTGAAGTCAGTATTCTGTGCCTTCCACTGCTGCTGCTGCTGCTGCTAAGTCGCTTCAGTCGTGTCCAACTCTGTGTGACCCCATAGACGGTAGCCCATCAGGCTGCCCGGTCCCTGGGATTCTCTAGGCAAGAACACTGGAGTGGGTTGCCATTTCCTTCTCCAATGCGGGAAAGTGAAAAGTGAAAGTGAAGTCACTCAGTTGTGCCTGAGTCGTAGCGATCCCATGGACCTGCAGCCCACCAGGCCCCTCTGCCCATGGGATTTTCCAGGCAAGATAACTGAAGTGGGGTGCCATCGCCTTCTCCGATGCCCTCCACTACATGAATATAAATGAAGCACAAGGTAACCACTTGTGAAAATGAAAGTGTTAGTTGCTCAGTCACGTCGCACTCTTTGCGACCTCATGGACTGTAGCCCGCCCGTCTCCTCTGTCCATGGAATTCTCTAGGCAAGAATACTGGAGTAGCTTGCCATTCCCCTTTCCAGGGAGTCTTCCCAATTCAGGGATTGAACCCAGGTCTCCTACATTGCAGGTGGACTTTTTACTGTATGAACCACCAGGGAAACCCAAGGTAACCTCTTACCTTGATTTTATTTTCTACACCTAGTCCTATTTTAAAATATTTTCTCATTATTTTATGTGTATATATCCTCTCATCAATATTACAAGTAATTTGTGACTAGGGAACCATGCCTTCATATTTTTATGCATTTTTCATTTAAACCATCAAATTGCATATCCATATTGATTTACTTTCTAGTGGAAAAAGAGCACTGGCTTCAGAGCCAGGACTTACTGACTTTGGTTACTATGCTGCTTACATTCAATTCGCCCCATTAAGATCTACTTTGTATTCTTTCTGTAAACTGAGTCCAACAACATAACAGAGATTATACATTGTGATCTGATAGGATTTATACCAGGAATGCAATGCTGGTATAACAGTCAAGAACCAGTCAATGTAATATGCCATATTGATAGGGTAAAGCACAAAAATCACATGGTCATCTCAATGTGGAAAAAGCATTTGACAAAATCTAACACCCTTTCATAATAAAACATTCAGCTAACTTGGAATAGAAAGGAACTTCCTCAACCTGATAAAGAGCAACTATAAAAAACAAAACAAAATAACAGAACATATAGCTAACAACAAACTTAATACTTTCTCCCTAAGATCAGGAACAAGACAGGATGTCCACTTTCACCACTTCTATTCAACGTTGTACTGCAGGTCCATAGCCGGGGCAGTTAGGCAAGAGAAAGAAACAAGAAGCATCCGGATTAAAAAGAAAGAAAACGTCTTCTATATAGTTGCATACAGGTTTCTTAGGATACAGATAAGGTGGTCTGGTATTCCTATCCAAGAATTTTCCACAGCTTGTGATCCGCACAGTCAAAGGCTTTAGTATAGTCAGTGAAGCCGTAGATATTGTTTTTGGAATTCAGGTCAAGAAGCAACAGTTAGAACTGAACGTGGAACAACAGACTGGTTCAAAATTGGGAAAGGAGTACATCAAGGCTATATTTTGTCACCCTGCTTATTTAACTTGTATGCAGAGTACATCATGGGACATGCCGGGCTGAATGACTCACGACCTGGAATCAAGATTGTTGAGAGAAATAACAACCTCAGACATGCGAATGATACCACTCCAAGGCATAAAGCAAAGAGGAAGTAAAGAACCTCTTGAGAGTGAAAGAGGAGAGTGAAAAAATGGGCTTAAAACTCAACATTCAAAAAACTAAGATCATGGCATCCAGTCCCATCACTTCATGGCAAATAGGGCAAAAGTTGAAACTCTTGACAGATTTTATTTCACGGGCCTCCAGAATCACTGCAGATGGTGGCTACAGCCACAAAATTAAAACTCTTGCTCCTTGGAAGAAGAGCCATGACAAACCTAGACAGCATATTAGAAAGGAGATATATCATTTTGCCAACAAAGGTCCATATAGTCAAACTATGGTTTTTCCGGTAGTCATGTATGAATGTGAGAGTTGGATCATCAAGAAGGCTGAGCACCAAAGAATTGATGCTTTCAAATTGTGGTGCTGGAGAAGACTCTTGAAAGAGCAAGGAGATCAAACCAGTCAATCCTAATATTCCTAAGTAAATCAATCCTGAATATTCATTGGAAGGACTGAAGCTAAAGCTGAAACTCCAATACTTTGGCCACCTGGTGCAAAGAGCTGACTCATTGGAAAAGTCCCTATTGCTGGGAAAGATTGAGGGCAAGAGGAGAAGGGGGAAACAGAATGAGATGGTTGGATGGCATCACTGACTTCATGGACATGAATTTGAACAAACTCTGGGAGACAGTGAAGGACAGGGAAGCCTGGCGTGCTACAGTCCATGGGATCGCAGTGTCCAGGCATGACTTAGCAACTGAACAACATTTACAGGTGACATGATCTTGTATACAGAAAATTCTGTAGAATCCACACAAAATTTTTTAAGTTGAGCAATATACAAAATCAATTGTATTGCTACGCTAACAATTCTAAAGTGAAATACCATTTATGATAGCATCAAAAGGATAAAATCCTTAGGAAATTAATCAAAGAAGTGCAAGACTATGTATTGAAAGCTACAAACATTTTTTAAAGGAATTTTTAAAGACCTGAGAATAAGGAAATAGATGGAAAGACATCCCATGTTCATAGATTGGAAGATTTAATATTGTTAAGTTAGCAATATTCTTCATGGGTCTACAGATTCAAGACAATCACTATTGACATCCCAGCTGCCTTTTGGGCAGAAATTAACAAGCTGATCTTAAATTTCATCTGGAAATACAAGGAATAACCAAACAAAAAGGAACAAATCTGGAGGACATATACTTCCTGATTTCAAAACTTACTACAAAGCTACAATAATTGAGACAATGTATAACTGGAATAAAGATAAATATATAGCTCAATGCAATAGAATTGAGAGTCCAGAAATAAACCCTTTTACAATAGGCAATTGATTCTTGACAAGGGTGGCAAGATAATTCCCTGGGGAAGAAGTCTTTACCAAAAGTGCTGGACAACTGGATATATACTTGTAAAAGAATGAAGTTAGACCTTACATCATGTACAAAAGTTAATGCAAATGCCTCATAGACATGAATAAAAGATCTAAAAAAATTATTAGAAGAAAACAACAGTAAATCTTTGTCAACTTGGGCTAGGCAAAGCGTTAGTACAACAGGAAAATCACAAGTCACAAAAGAAAAAATAATGCTTCAAAGGGTAACATCAAAAAAGTGAAAAGACAACCTATAGAATGGAGAAAATATCTGCAAATCGTGTGTCTGATTAGGAGCTTGTATCCAGAATGTATATTAAACAAAACACAACCCAGTTTTAAAATGGATGAGGATTTGAGTAGACATTTCTCCAAAGAAGGTAGACAACTGACCAACAAGCGAATGACCAACACAAAAAATGCCCCCAAATTATTTATCGTTCAGTTCAGTTCAGTTCAGTCGCTCAGTTGTGTCCGACTCTTTGCGACCCCATGAATCACAGCACGCCAGGCCTCCCTGTCCCATCACCATCTCCCGGAGTTCACTCAGACTCACGTCCATCGAGTCAGTGATGCCATCCAGCCATCTCATCCTTGGTTGTCCCCTTCTTCTGCCCCCAATCCCTCCCAGCATCAGAGTCTTTTCCAATTAGTCAACTCTTCGCATGAGGTGGCCAAAGTACTGGAGCTTCAGCTTTAGCATGATTGCTTCCAAAGAAATCCCAGGGTTGATCTTCAGAATGGACTGGTTGGATCTCCTTGCAGTCCAAGGGACTCTCAAGAGTCTCCTCCAACACCACAGTTCAAAAGCAGCAATTCTTCGGCACTCAGCCTTCTTCACAGTCCATCCATACATGACCACAGGAAAAACCATAGCCTTGACTAGACGGACCTTAGTTGGCAAAGTAATGTCTCTGCTTTTGAATATACTATCTAGGTTGGTCATAACTTTTCTTCCAAGGAGCAAACGTCTTTTAATTTCATGGCTGCAGTCACCATCTGCAGTGATTTTGGAGCCCCCAAAAATAAAAAAAGTCTGACACTGTTTCTACTGTTTCCCCATCTATTTCCCATGAAGTGATGGGACCGGATGCCGTGATCTTAGTTTTCTGAATGTTGAGCTTTAAGCCAACTTTTTCGCTCTCCTCTTTAACTTTCATCAAGAGGCTTTTTAGCTCCTCTTCACTTTCTGCCATAAGGGTGGTGTCATCTGCATATCTGAGGTTATTGATATTTCTCCCGGCAATCTTGATTCCAGCTTGTGTTTCTTCCAGCCCAGCGTTTCTCATGATGTACTCTTCATGTAAGTTAAATAAGCAGGGTGACAATATACAGCCTTGACGTACTCCTTTTTCTATTTGGAACCAGTCTGTTGTTCCATGTCCAGTTCTAACTGTTGCTTCCTGACCTGCATACAGATTTCCCAAGAGGCAGGTCAGATGGTCTGGTATTCCCATCTCTTTCAGAATTTTCCACAGTTTCTTGTGATCCACACAGTCAAAGGCTTTGGCATAGTCAATAAAGCAGAAATAGTTGTTTTTCTGGAACTCTCTTAGGGAAATATAAATAAAAATCCCAGTGAGCTGCCATTTCACACCCACTGGAATGACTGTATCCCCCACAAGACTGACCATATCAAGTGTTGGCAAGGGTGTGGAGCAAGTACAACTTTCAATGCTACAGGCAGGATTGTAAAATGGTGGAGCTGCTTTGTAAAATAGTCTGGGAATTTCTCAAGTGTTAAACATAGAGTTGCTATGGCCCAGCAATTCTATTCTTAGGTTTTATATATATTCCCAAGAAAATTGAAAACATGTCCACATGTGTATTTGTACATGAATATTCCTAGCAACATGACTCATCTTTCTGAATTAGAGAATAAATCATTTTGCAACCCCTAATGAACTAAATCAGCCAAAGACTATTAATGCTGAAACCATTAGGAAAAGGTTGATTGGGGGCTGAATATCCAAATGGTGTTGAAATATCACCCTGTGGATCATTTGCTAGTCATGAAAGTAGAAACGACATTATAATGGTCAAGCTTTCTGGTTGTTACCATTTTAACCCAATCAAATTTAACATTACCACCAATGGAAGACAGGATTTGAAAGGGGAAGAGGTCAGCCAGTGTGTATACGCTGTGTTAGGAAATTGCAGTTTGGCAGTCACCCAAAGAAGAGCTAAGAGTTGGAACACCGGGAAAGTGGCTGTGACAAAGTGTGATGATTAGCTATTGATCAAATGAGTGAATTATTAATGCAAACAGCACCAGATCAATATGGTAACTAACCATCCCAGTTTGCTTGGAACTTTTCTGAGTTTGCCCATGAAAGTCCTGTATCCTAAAAAACTTCATCAGTGTCAGGCAAACTGGGAAAGTTTGGTCATCCTGCCAACTCAGTAAAACTACCTTTGCCTCTTTTCCCTCGTCCGCACCTTCCCTGCCCCAATTCTGGAATTTGTAGGGGAGAAATTGAATAACAAAGGAAAATGATAAAAGGAGTGACATTTCTCTCTCCAGCAATAACTGGTCCCTGAGCCAAAAAAGGAGAGGGCCTTTAAACCAAGTGTGAGTTTCTTTTGTGGGTGGTGAAAAATGTTCTAAAATTGATGGTAGTGATGGATGGACAACTAACTCTGAATATGCTAAAAACCATTGAATTGTACATTTAAACACTGAATTATATATAATTTATATCTTAATAAAGCTGTTTTTAAAAAGTGAATGTGAGAGAGTTTTAAATTAGATTAAATTAGCTTGGGGTAGTTAAACCTGAAAGAGACTGAAAAGCTATAGGAGCTGCCCAAGATGTCAAGGGCAAGCAAGGAAAGAGGTGTGATGGTTTAAGACAATGGTGGAAACAAAATACCGTTTCTTGTTTGTTTTGCATTTAGTTTATATCTCTCAGTAAGATGGCTACACCTGTTTATTCCCTGCAACCAAGGGTTGTGACTAAGACACCTGAAGAATATTCATTCCATCTTGTCCTGTTTAGATGCTAAATTTTATCCTTGGAGAAAAAATCACAAAGAGCTGTGTGTTTGAATTGCATTGCTCTAGTCTCTCATAGAATTAAAAAAAAAAAAATTAAACTACATTGGCATTATGCCACTGGTTTGTAATGGAGATGTAATAGAAGACACTTGTATAATAAAATATCCCTATCAGTGTGTTACTGAGGTCCTAGAGGAGACATTGTTTCTTAAGTATTAGTCTAGAGAGTAGCTGGGCTTCTGAACAGTTGATTTGTTTATATCTTATGTATATGGAATTATGTTGTTATCAAGATATTTTGTTTGCTTAACCCTTTGCCTTACTGAAGCTGCCACTGAAAGATAATGATTTCCTAATGGGATTGTAAATCATGCGGCACCCCCTGGGGCTTATGGGAGAGGGCACATTGACCCAGGCTAACCAGTTAGAATGCCTCATTCCTTTGTCCACATTGTTTAGTCCAGAGTTGGGACTAACCACAAAGAGGGCCAAACAGAATTCAACCAAGGACTTTTTTGTGGCGCTCTCAGAAAGAGATGCTCTCTTTTCACTAGAATCACTAGCTGTAAGACCTATGTAAGCACAGACTTTCTGAGGCCATCTTTGCCAGCAGGTGAACAGAGGCTACTTAAAAATGAAACCAACGAAAAGTAAATGTCCAGATAACCTTGTCTGAGTCTGTGAACCTAATCTGTGCCTAAAGCTAGTTCCATTCGCAGACTGTTCTATTAAATAAGCCAATAAATTTCCTTTTTTGTATTTATGCCTGTTTGATTTGGATATTTGACACTTGCAACCAAAAGAGGCTTGACTGATAGAGTTCCTGATTCAGTTTTCCTCTTTAAACTGACAGAAACTGAGTCAAATATGTATCCCATGAGTACAAAGGATCATACTGAATAAATTTTGTGTAGTGCGCTTGTCTTTTAACTTTTTCTATCCTTTCTCTTTACTCATTTTATTTTGCTATTTTTATATATTTTTTAAAGTCACTTAAAATCCTTTTTATAATAAGGCACTAAATAGTTTCCCATGTTTTCTTTAGTCTGGATTGGAAAAAAACTAAGAATTGATTCCTAGTAGACAGAATCAGTTTCTTACCCAACTTTACCTCTCATTTTTTCTCCCAATTCTGATTTTGTTGTAGCAATCACTCTGTGTCCCATGTGACTGAGGAAAGGCCAGCCTCACCCACAACTTCAGGGATGGGTCTGAGTTATCTATAAGAGTGACCTTATTTTCCTTGTCAGGAATTGATTCAGAAATGTGGGCCATTGAGATGCCAGGAGACATTTGCTAGTAGCTTCTATTTCTAGGACACTTGCTGAAAATGACTCTTTTGCTATTTGTTATGTGTGAATATGAGTCTTGAAACAGTTGCAGCTGTCCTAAGACCTGTTTGAGAATGAAACTGATGCCAAAAGAGAGCAAAGTCAAAAAAATGTGAGGGAAAGGGAGCACAACCACTGGAATAAATCAATCTTGAGAACTGCATTACCTCTGGGCTTTCAATTATGTGAACCAGTAAATATTTTCATTCAAGCCACTTTAAGTTGGGTGTACTCTTTATGAGGATCCTAATGTAATTGGGCTTCCAGGTAACACAGTGGTAAAGAATCCATGTGCCAATGCAGGAGACTTGAGAGACTCAGGTTTGATCCCTGGGTTGGGAAGATCCCCTGGAGTAGGAAATGGCAACCCACTCCAGTACTCTTGCCTGGAAAAAGACATGAACAGAGGAGCCTGGCAAGCCATAGTCCCTGGGGTCACAGACTGGGCCCATGACCGAGGACACTGAGCATAATACAATTGGAGAATATAGTTTCGGCAATGATATTTTTAGATTTGCCCAAAAGCAAAAATGGGACTACAAGTGGGACTACATCAAACTAAAATCTCTGTACAGCAAAGAAATATATCAGTGAAATGAAAAGACAACCTATAGAATGGAAGGAAATATTGGCAAGTCATATCTGATGAGGGTTAAAATCCAAAATATATAAAGAGCCCATACAACTCAATAGAAAAAAAATTTGATTTAAAATGGGCAGAATTGATCCAAATAGACATTTTTCCAAAGAAGACAAATAAATGGTCAACAGGTACCTGAAAAGATGCTCAACATTACTGGTCATCAGGAAAATGCAAATCAAAACCATAATGAGATATCACCTCATGTTTGTTAGAATGACTATTACCAAAACGACAAATAATTGTTGGTAGGAATGTGGAGAAAAGGAAACCCTTGTGCACTGTTGGTGGGGATGTGAAGTGGTGCAGTTACTATGGAAAACAGTATACAGGTGCGGAATTAACATGAGCCAGCAATTCCACTTCTAGGTATTTATCTGAAGGAAATGAAGCAGCTGTCAAAAAAGATAACCATGTTCATTGCAGTATTATTTACAATAGCCAATACAGGGAAACAAGTGTCCATCATTGAATGAATGGATAAAGAAATTGTAAGATGCTATACACCTGAGACTAACACAGCTTTGTAAATTGACTATATTCCAATTAAAAACTTTAAGGAATAATAAGTTGTAAGATACACACACACATATACATATATACACAATGAAATATTCAGTCAAAAGAGACGGAAAGAAATCCCGCCATTTGCAACAACATGAATGGATGGACCTTGAGGGAATTATGCCAAGTGAAATAAATCGGACACAGAAAGACAAATACTGTCTCATTTCACTTATATGTGGAATCTAAAACGATAAAGGGAACTCATAGAGAATAGATTGGTGGTTGCTAGAGGTAGGGGTGGGAAAAAATGGGTAAAGGTGGTAAGAAGAAAAAAATTGGAGAGTGAGTTTCCCCTCCAGCCTTTGTTGTGAAGGTTTCATAGCAACCTTCTTTAGCAGAATTAAGAACTTTCCAAATCTCTACAGTCTGACAATTGCAAAAGAAATATCTTTAGAAAAAGTCTTACTGGTAACTCACTGGCTTGACTAAGTTCAAAGTCCTCTAAACCTCCTTACAGCTTAAGCCAGTCAGAGTTCAATGAAGTTCAGATACCTGTCTTAGAGAATGCACTTTATACTTAGAAATTGTTCAGAAGTCAATTACAGTTCATGTGTTTGAAAACAGGAGACCCATAAACAAGTCATTCTGTTTTTTTCAGCCCATTCACAACTGTCTGCTCACAAACTTAAGCCAGTCAGAGTTCAATGAAGTTCAGACACCTATCTTAAAGAATGCACTTTATACTTAGAAATTGCTCAGAAGTCAGTTACAGTTCATGTGTTTGAAAATAGGAGACCCGTAAACAAGTCATCCTGTTTTTTTCAACCCATTCACAACTGTCTGCTCACAAGATGCCAAAAAGATGGTCCTTCCCTTTATAGGTCAAAGATGAACCCAAGTCGAAAGTAAAGATTATGAAAATAGCAATTTTATTTATATGGCTCATATCCATATGCCTAGCACTCTACTTGTTGCTCTATGGATACAACTCCCATAGTCAAAGAATTTAAAGTTGAAATTATATGATTGAAAGTTCAGATTTTTTTTTCCTTTAAATAAAATATGGACCTCTTCAAACTCCTTTTGCAAATAGTAATCTCTCTCAAACATGTCCCCAAATAACAGGTGAAAAAGCTAAGTGCTAGTGAAAGCACTCCCCAGATTTCTCCATATGTGTGTGAACAAACATGAACATACAGAGAAATGCATTTTTAAGTCTTGACAGTACACTTAAAGATACTATCCAGCAAATTTTCACTAATTTGGCCATTTTCATGTTCTCAGTTCACAAAACTGTCTATAATAATAATAGCAGGAGTCCAACCATAAATTATAAGAATGCATTTGGTATTATGAATTTAAATAATTTCCTAGTAAAAGGCCACCATATATTAAGGTAGTGCTATCCTACTGTGATAAGAATAAACTCAGCTTTATCTTAACAGGTTGTTTTGGTGCTGTTTTGCTAGAACTTGTATTCCACAGAATTCAACATCTTACATATAATTTTTTTAGCTTATTTTCTTCATTCCTCCAGTTCTTCTGAAAGCAGCCACTATCAACAATTTCTTTTGTACCTTTCCAGAAATTTTTATAATTACTTGTATTTAGTTGCTGGTAAAACTATGTGGTTTTCTATGTGATAATTACAATACTTAGATTGCCCCTCCCATGTTATTTTTGTCAGATGTCTTTCCCTGTTTGGTTACTTTCATATTGTATAGGTGTCCCTCAGTATTGAGGGGGGATTGATTCCAAGATCCCCCTGGATACCAAAATCTGCAGATGCTTAAGTCCCATGTAGAAAGTGGTGTAGTTTTTTCCTGTAACCCACACACATCCTCCTGAATACTTTAAACCATCCCTAGTTTACCTATAATGCCTAATACAATGTAAATACAAATAGTTGTAAATATCAATATAATGTAAATACTATGTAAATAGCTGCTACTGAATGGCAAATTCAAGTTTTGCTTTCTGGAACGTTCTGGAACTTTTTTTTTTTCAAATACTTTTGGTCTGTGATTGGTTGAATCTGTGAACATGGAACCCAGGGATACAGAGGGCTGACGGACTTTTATAAAAGTCTCTTGAAAATTAATAAAACAAAAAAAATTGTGTAGACATTTTTCTGTTTTCTGATATCACCGTTTTTTTTTTACCCCAGGACTCAGAAGAGTATTATTCTCTCCAGTGCATATCTCTTTATGCTAGCCCATTTTCTTCTCCTGTTTTATGACCTATCAAAATATATTTTATGGTATGATATGAAGCAAAGACCTAAATTAATTGTTATCATTATTTTTGGCTGCCCCACTCAGCTTGCAGGATCTTATTTCCCCAACTGTGGACTGAACGTGGGACATGGTGGTAAAAGCACTGAGTCCTAGCCACTGGACCACCAGGGGATTCCCAGTTACTTCTTTTTTATACTAAAATGCTTCTGTCTAAAAATCATTGAACTGCTCATCCAATTCTCTCTAGTTTGTCAATGGTTAAAATTTTATTTTTTGACTTTACTAGGGTCATTATTTTGTACCATCAATAAGTAACTCTTACTATTTTTTAAAGTATGTATTTTTAAATTTTTAAAATTAATTAATTTATTTTAATTGGAGGATAATCACTTTACAATATTGTGATGGTTTTTGCCTTACATCAACCAACATGAATCAGCCACAGTTATACATGTGTTCCCCCATCTTCATTTTTTTAAAACTCTACATAAATATTTTAGTAGTTGACTATTTTGTTAGGCTTTAGGTCTAGTTCAATGAGTTCATTAATTATTTAAATTTGTTCTTTGAAATTTGTTTATTCAACCAGAAAAATTTCACTATATTTCAAGTTTTAATATTAAAAAATAAGTTTATAATTAGTAAAAGTATTTTTAAGTTATTATTATTTTAATTACTTGTATGTCCTTTTTGGTCTCTGGTTATTCTAAATATTCCTGTTTGTTTTACAGCACAAAAATGTGCAGATTGTCTTGGTGAAGAGTTTGGAAGTAATTATTTGATTACTTCATATTACTGTTTTTTAGCTTATGCTATAGGAACATGAATATTAGACTCAATTAAAAAATACAAAGGGAAAAGCAATATTTTTACTGTTACCACTGGATATCTAATTTAAGATATTGCACAAGAAAGAAAACCTTTTTTAAGTTCATGTGTAATCATTAACTAAAAGTATGCAATTCTTTGGTTATCTTGAACATTGAACTTTTGTAGATTCTTCAAAGTTACTTAAGTGCAACCACTTATTAATCAACATTTGCTTACTAAGTAGAAATGATCCAGCATATTTTTCCCCCAAGTCACTATGATCAAATGTTCCCTTCTACTGGATTATCTCTATGAAATCAATTATTTACAGAACACACACATTGAGTTATTAAGAAGAGATTTTTGGAAGCCATTTAGAAGAGATCTGGGAGAAATCATTTTACTTAAGACCATCAGAGCTAACACCAGAATCCAGCCAGCTTTCCTGACACCTCTACATGTTGCAGTCTTTCTTAGGACAGTCTTTAAATATCAATTATTACACTTTAAAAGACAGAATTCACAGAATACCCTATCTGATAAAACAGAAGCATCCCTGAAAACATGTATGTATTTGAGATATTCAGATTACATCTTCAGGTCAGTAGGAGAGTTTGTGATTTAGAGAAATCCTGTGGTATATCCTTTGGTAAAGGGAATCACCACACTATTTTTGTCTTTTGTGTAAAATTTTATTTACATTAAATTGTAACATCTTGGAGGGCAGTCCTTTCTACACTGTAAGAAGTGGGATGACATCTGTTGATGTTTTTGCTGAACAGATATGGAAGATTATTCTTTGTAAGTTGTGGGATGTAGGACAGTTTTCTGAACGTCAGTTTCCTGGTTGGTAAAATCGGAATAAAAATGCCTACCTGATAGGATTATTGTGAGGATTACATTAGATAAAATTTTAGAGAACCTACATAGAAATATATTTGTTATTTAAGAAACCCATGTGAGGTTGACATGTAAGATGTTCATTAAATGGGTGTTCTCTTAATGCTTGTAGATCATTGATAAAAATGTTGAAGGTGCTGAAGCCACCACAGACTCTTTTGCAATGCTAATAGAGATCTTCCTCAGGTTATATCATTAATATCATTTTGTTAATTTCTTTGACTATATAGTGCTTCAAGCAATTAAAGGTCCATGTAAATATGCTCTCATTCTGTCCATAGAAAACATGATCTATCTTGTCAGGTGTCTTGGTGAGTTCAAGATATACTATACCTACCGCCAACGTAATAATCACATCAAAAAAAGGAAATTAAATTACAAAGAGTGTCCTGCCTATGTTTTCCTCTAGGAGTTTTACTGTATCCAGTCTTACATTTAGGTATTAGTCCATTTTTAGTTTATTTTTGTGCATGGTATTAGAGAATGTTCTAATTTCACTATTTTCATGTAGCTGCCTGATTTTTCTAGCACCATTTATTGAAGAGACTGTCTTTTCTCCACTGTATACTCTTGCCTTCTTTGTTGCAGACTAATTGACCATAGGTGTGTGGGTTTATTTCTGGACTTTCTATCTTGTTCCGTTGATTTATGTTTCTGATTTGTGCCAATACCATACTGTTTTGATCACTGTAATTTTATGATATAGTCTAAAGTCAAAGAGCCTGATTTCTCCAGCTGACAGTGTCTTTTACAGAGCAGAAATTTTAAATTTCATTAGAGTCCAGCTTGTTAATTTTTGTTTTCTTTCATGGGTCATGCCTTTGGTGTTGCATCTAAAATGTCATTTCCAAACACAAAGTCATCTAGATTTTTCTCCTCTGTTGTCTTCTAGGGGTTTTATGGTTTTGCGTTTTATGGTGTATGATCAATTTTGAGTTTATTTTGGGGAATGGTGTATCTACATTCTTTTTTGCATGTGGATTTCTAGTTTTTCCAACATTACATATCAAAAATATTGTATTTTCTTCATTGTATTGCCTTTCTTCCTTTGTCAAATATCAGTTAACTATATTTATAAGGCTCTGATACTGGGCCCTCTTTCTGTTTCATTGATCTGTTTGTCAATTTTATCTATCATGCTCTTAAAGTCTGGTAGTGTTAGTCCTCCAACTTGGTTTTTCTCCTTCAATATTATGTTGGATGTTCTGGGTCTTTTGCCTCTCCATATAAACTTTAGAATCAGTTTGTTGATATCCAGAAAATAACTTGTTGGGATTTTATCAAATTGCAAAGCATTGACATCTTGACAACAGTGAATCTTCCTAACCGTGAACATGGGATATTGCCCTTCTTTGCATTTTTCATCAGGGTTTTGTAATTTTCCTCATACATATTTTGTTAGATTTATTCCAAGATATTTCTTTTTTGAGGTGCTAATATAAATGGTGTTGTGGTTTTAATTTTGAATTAAATTTTGATTTGTTCATTGCTGGTATATAGGAAAGTGATTGATTTTAGTATGTTAGCTTTGTATTGTGCTACATTGCTGTAATCACTTATGAGTTCCAGAAAGATTTTTGGATTTTTTACAGACAGTCATGTTACCTCAGATCATCTTCCTTCCCAGTTAGTGTATCTTTTCTTTCTTTTTCTTGTTGTTGTTGTCTGTTTGCTTGCTTGTTTTTTGATTAGCTATGAATTCTAGTTTAACGTTGAAAAAATGCAGTGAGAGGGACATCCTTGCCTTGTTCCTGATCTTAGTGGGAAAGTTTCTAATTTCTCATCTTAGGTATGATGTTAACTATAGGTCTTTTATAGACCATCTTTATCAAGTAAGGAAATTCCCTTCCTCATTGTTCCTAGTTTCTGAAAGTTTTTATCATGAGTGTGTGTTGGGTTTTATCAAATTATTTTTCTACATCTATCTATGGATATGATCATGTGATTTTTCTGCTTTAGCCTGACATAATGGATTACCTTAATCGATTTTTGAATGTTGAACCAACCTTGCATACCTGGGATAAGTCTCACTTGTTTCTGATCTGTAACTCTTTTTATACATTGTTGGATTTGACTTGCTAATATTTTGTTGAAATTTTCTACATCTATTGTTTTATGTTAAATCAATTAAGAATACGAAAAAGATTTTTATTTTACCTTCACTTATTCCTTCTCCAGGGGCTTCCCTGGTGGCTCAGTGGTAAAGAATCTGCCTGCAGGATTTGACCCCTGGGTCTCGCTGGAGAAGGAAATGGCAACCCACCCCAGTATTCTTGCCTGGGAAATCCCATGGACAGAAGAGCCTGGAGGGCTATAGTCCGAGGAAGCAAAAGAGCCAGACATGACTTAGGTGACTAAACAACTGCATAACATTCCTTCACCAATTCCTTCTCTTTCTTTCTTTTTCTATATCCAGGTTTCCAGCCTGTATCATTCTCCTTTTCTCTAAAGAATCTTTTAAAAACAATTCTTGCATGGTAGGTCTATTGGCCTCAAAGTGCAAGTGAAAGTAGTTCAGTCATGTCCAATTCTTTGCGACTCCAGGGACGGTAGCCTACCAGGCTCTTCCATCCATGGGATTTTCCAGGCAAGAGTACTGGAATGGGTAGCCATTTCCTTTTCCAGGGGATCTTCCTGACCCAGGGATTGAACCCAGGTGTCCCGCATTGCAGGCAGATGCTTTAGCGTCTGAGCCACCAGGGAAGTTCCTAAAGCCCCTGACATATTAATCATAGTTGCTTAAAATTCCTAGTCTGATAATCCCAACATTCCTGCCATATCTGAAGCCTGCTTCATCTCTTCAAGCTGTGTGTTTTGCCTTTAGGAATTTCCTGTAGGTTTTTCTTTCTTTCTTTCTGGCCACTCTGTGAGGCATGTGGAACTTCCCAGAAACCTGTGCCCTGCCCTCTGCAGTAGAAGCTCAGCGTCTTAACCACGGGGCCACCAGGGAAGTCCCATATGCTCTGTAATGCTTTCTTGATAGCTGGATATGGTGTACTGGGTAAAAGGGACTGCTGAAGATAAGCCTTTAGTAATGTGGAGTAAGAGTGAAGGGAGAGGAATTGTTCTATGATTCAATGATTACGTCTCAGCCTTTTTGGTGAGACTGTGCCTTTGGACTGTGAACTTCACAAGTGTTTTTCAGCTTCCTCTCTTAGGTGAGACAAGAAGGCTAGAGGGGGCTGGAGTTGGGTATTTCTCTTCCCCCAGGTTGGTTTGGCTTAACCCAGCAGGTTAAGCTCTGAAGGCAGACTGTTAAGAAAGAATTCTCTGGTATATTTCAAATGATTACTTTTCCCTTCCCCTTGCCAAAAACAGGAGATTTTTCTCCGATATTCACTGTGAGAACCTCCTCAAGGTAAAACTCATAGGTGTGGGGGGCTCCCCTATAACTTGGGGGCCCTGGGTCTGTTTTTGTTTTTTGTTCTTTGGCCACTCCTCACAGCATGTGGGGATTTTAGTGCCTAACTAAGGATTGAAACTATGTCCCCTATATTGAAACCATGTAGTCTTAACCCTGGGACTGTCAGGGAAATTCCCATCCTCTTGAATCTTTTTGATGCCTCAGACCTGACTGAGACTCAGTCATCCAGAGATTTGTTAAGATCCAGAAGCAAATGAATGCCATCTTGGAGGGATTCACAGAACTGCTTTTTACTGATTTGATTAAAAATTTTGATGAAAGTAAACTGGAGCTGCTGATGTTCAACCTTAGCAATGTGGACATGAATGACTGAAGACAGTATTTATTTACAAGATGGGCTGCTCCCCAGACCACCCTATCATTCAGTGGTTCTGGAAAGCTGTTCTGCTGATGGATGCTGAGAAGCACATCCAGTTACTGCAGTTTGTCACAGGAACATCCTGAGTACCTATGAATGGATTTGCCTAACTTCATGGTTCCAGTGGTCCTCAGGTATTCACGATAGAACCATGGTGGAGTCCTGAAAAACTGCCCAGAGCGCACATGCGCCTTGAATTACCTCCAAATGAACCCTTTGGAAATTTGAAAGAGCAGTTTCTCAGGGCTGTGGAGGATCCTCAGGGATCTGAAGGCGGATTAAGCGCCCCCTGCCTTGGGATGGTTGGTTGCTTGTGGAGTGAGTCCTGCTTGCACTTTCATATTTGCCTAACAGGCTTGACAGTGGCAATGGCAGAAGAGCAGTCTCAGGGAGTGACTCTTGGAGCAGAGCCTCAGCTTGTGCACTTGCCCAAGCTCAGATGTGGGACCTCAGTCCTAGGTCACACTCTTGCATTTTCTCCCACAAATGATCAACAGGGTAATATCCACTGAATACACTAATTACGTTTCAGGAGGATTTATTCTATTGATGTTATGCCGCTGTAGGCAAGGCCCTTAATATTTTATATACTTTTAAAAAAATCCTCTCAGTGACCCTGACTCTAAAAAACGGAACCTCTATCAATTAGTCAATTATAGTTCAGCTTTCTCTACCCTGGCACTCGTTCTGCAGAAATTGCAGTTCATGGATTTTTGTTCCAGTAAATCATGATTCCCTGTACTCACCTGGCTCCCCAGTTTAGGGGGCAGCAGTTTGCCCTGTGATCTCACTTCTCTTACCCTTCTTAGAAAAGTTGCTGACTTTTCAGTTTGTTTAGCTTGATATTTGTTAAAATGGAACGGTAACTTCAAGCCACTCACATGCCAGAACCACCCACTTCTTTTCTCATTAATATCATATGTATATTCCATCTGTGTCAGTACATATTCTATAATCTAAGCATTTGTTCTGATGAAATTTAGATCCTCTACTCTCTTCTTTTGGCTATGCAAAATATGTAAGTACAAACAAGTAAAAATCCTGCTTGTCTTGGTCAACCACAAATGGACACCTGCCATGGGTGCTTGCCATCTGCCTCTATAAGAATTAAATTACATGCTGCTGCAGCTGCTGACCTCCAACACCCCTGAAGGAGTTTAGGGTGGAGAGCAAAAATGAGGCATTCTACTCCAGGAAACTGGCAGGACAGGTCTTTAGATAGATCTTCTCAGGAGGTGATTTTATGAGCCCAATTCTTGTGTCTCCTCATATCTAAAAAAGCTCAAAAGTTCTTCACAGTGACGATAGTTTCTCATGACTAGCAGAAACTTCACGAGACCAGCAGAAACTTTCTACAAAAAATATGCGCTTGACTGTATGTACTCTTCCTTTGTCAGCATCACATATATACTGTCTGTTCCCCTACCTCTTTGGAACAGTTTCTCAGAGCTATCTCTGCAGTTCTGACATTGCCCCAAATAAAACAACTTGTAACCCTTGCATTGTGCATTGTTTTTAGTCGATATTTTAGAGCATGATTATAATTTATGTTAGTCACCTTTGATTCCTTTTACTTGCAATAGACAGCATGAGACTTCTCATTTTATTTTTAGAAAATGATCCTGTTCACACCATACCACTCATCGGGTCTTCTCTTAAAGCCCGATGAATATTACCAAGCGTAGCTAATTTGCTCTCACAACTTACTTGCTAGCCAAACTCAGTAAATAAATCCTCCTCCATTCACTTGAGAAATAGAGGTCTAACATTATTATCAGAGAATAACTTAGATCTTTTGTTAGATCTGCAACAATGGTGTTGCTTTTCAATCAAATTTTTAAAAGAATAAAACTTGCTTAGAGTTTGGCAACTTATAAATCTTGATTTATGTAATGGATCATTTAAATTTTTTAATTGTCTAACTTTTAATAACAGTTTCTTCCTTTGCCTTAGAGTTCTTATTGGAACTTCTTTTGCCTTAGAGTGCAAATTGGAATTCTGTGTTAATTTAGAAGCTTTAGTATGCTAGCCAAGGAAAGCTGACCCCTGTATGCTGGAGGTTGTTGCTTTCAGTTTTAAAGCTCCTTGGATATTGTCCTTCATTGTCATTTAGTCACTCAGTCATGTCCCACTCTTTTGCAACCGCATGGACCGCTAGCCCTCCAGATTCCTCTGTCCATGGGATTTCCCAGGCAAGCATTACTGGAGTGGGTTGCTATTTCCTTCTGCAGGTGATCTTTCTGACCCAGGGATCAAACCTGCATCTCCTTCATTCACAGGCAGATTCTTTACCACTGGACCACCAGGGAAGCAGATACTATCCTTTATCAAACCCGGAATTTCCTACCAAGATTTATGCATTTTTTAAAATCATCTCTAGTAAAGGAATTTGATTTTGCAGATGTTGACAACTAATGGGTAAACATGAAAAAAGCTAATGGTTTAGAGGGAGGAAGAAGGCTCTGAGCCTTAGAATTACACATTGATATATATGAGGTATACACAATGTACTATAACTCTGATCAGAAGCACATGATGATAACAACTTCTGAAACGTACAGTTTTAAATGCCAGGAAATGTAACCCAGCAGGACCCTATAGGGCCTTTTTGGAACAGACCCCTCCCTTGTATCCTCTGCTGAAGTACCCAGATAATATTATCTGATGCACGTTTCCTGAGTCATTTCACAAATGCTAAGTTGGAGAAGACTCTTGAGAGTTCCTTGGACTGCAAGGAGATCAAATGAGTCAATCCTAAAGGAAATCAGTCCTGAATATTCATTGGAAGGACTGATGCTGAAACTGAAACTCCAATACTTTGGCCACCTGATGCAAAGAACTGACTCATTGGAAAAGACCGTGATGCTGGGAAAGATTGAAGGCAGAAGAAAGGGACGACAGAGGATGAGATGGTTGGATGGCATCACTGACTCGATGGACATGAGTTTGAGTGAGCTCCGGGAGTTAGTGATGAACAGGGAAGCCTGGCATGCTGCAGCCCATGGGGTCACAGTCAGACATGACTGAGCAACTGAACTGAGAATCACCACATCATGGAAGAGATAAACTACTTGATGATCATGAGCACATAGCTCCCAAACCTCCTGAAGTCTTAACTTCTCTGACACCGCCTTGTTACCTCACCATCAACCAATCAGAGAGTTGTGCACGAGCTGATTGCCTACCCAGGATGCCCCTCCCTTAGGTCACTTTTTAAAATGCTTTGCTGGAGCCTAGGGATGAGTTCTGGTGTTTTGAGTGGTACCTCCCCTGGGTTCCTTGCTTGACGGCCTGCAGTAAGTGCTGCACCTTTCTTCAGCACAACTCAGCTCAGTAGACTCGCTTTACTGTGCACGGGCCAGCAGACCCAAGTTTGGTTCGGTAGCAGAAATGCCAGAATTATAACAGACAAAAGCAAATACACAAGGCTAACAAACACAGATTTCCTGTTGTCTGCCACCGACCGCAAAATGAATTCCTGTTGAATGCCACTTGGCAGAAATTGCCACTGATGAATGGTCAGACATCCAAAATCCCACAGAGCTGGTACCAGAGGAGAAGACTAATATGATAAACAAAAATAGGAAAAGCTACTTGGCTAGTGAGAGCCAAAAAGCTCAATACTGTTTATACCACTTACCAGAAGAGCCAGGAAAGGTGAGCTGTGGACCTCACTCCGTTGGAATGAGGTTCATTTTCAGGCATGTGCTTCTCTTGGGCTCTGATAATAGAACTCAGGTGGGAAAGCCGGTAAGGCTTTCTGGGTGGTTTACTCTCATCGCTGCTTCCTCCTTTCTATTTTCTTAGAACATATTCTGCCCTGCTGCCTGCTCCTACCCCTCCATCCCCCACTTGCCCTTTCCAAGGATGGTTGGGTGGGGTGATCTTATATCCCATGAAGGTGGAATTGCATTAGAGGGGTTCTCTCAGCTCTTCTGCATCTGCCTTAACGTTCTGTAGGTGAAAGCTTAGAAAACCTCAGTGTTTACTCTCAGCTCTCCTAACTGCCTCCTTCCGTTTTGTTGTACTGTTCTCAGCACTTGGTAAGGCTGGTGTGGCAAAGAGTTGGGGACTGTGCAGTCTTGAAAGCGCCCAACTCAGATGGGACTTGAACCCAGCCAAAACCAAGGTTGGGACTTGAACCCACGGGCTAGGACTCGAATCCACTGTCTTTTAACTGATATCACACACCTGGTCTCAGGACTTAATGAAGCTCAGGTTCTCTACGTTTCAGCACAGAGGAATTCAGTGAGAGGCAAAGTGATAGGTAAGAAGTGGGTTTACTTAGATACATACTCCACAGACAAAATGCTGTTCATCTCAAAAGGTGAGAGACCCTGAAATATGGGGTAGTTAGTTTTTACAGACTGGGT
This sequence comes from Budorcas taxicolor, assembly GCF_023091745.1. Classification (NCBI taxonomy): domain Eukaryota; kingdom Metazoa; phylum Chordata; class Mammalia; order Artiodactyla; family Bovidae; genus Budorcas; species Budorcas taxicolor. Next base: position 20,389,404 of record NC_068932.1, read on the forward strand.
AATTTCATAGGTTAATGAGTGGGAAGTTTTTTCCAACTATTTTGGAGAAGGGGCAGGGATTTCCAGGAACTGGGGAAACGCTTTTGGCCTTTATGGCTGGCCTTTCTACTGTCATGGCACCTGTGGGCATGTTATTTAGCATGCTGATATACTACCGTGAGGGTATAATGAGGCTTAAGGTCTAATGGAAGTTGAATCTTCTGCCATCTTGGACCTGATCAGTTCTAACCAGTTTATGTTCAACTGTGCCATTCTTGAAGGGTTGTGCCCTGCCCCCCTTTCTCCTGTTTCACTCTTTTTGGGCTCCTCTTTCTGTCAGCCCCACGAAAGACCTAGAAAAGTCTGTTAGAAAATAGACTGATTTATCCTCAACCCCCTTTACGGTAGACTTCGCCTCCCTGCTGCATTTCAGCAGAGATGAAAGCTGCTGTGGCTCTCTTCTGTCTTATAAAGGTCTTGTTTCTGAGGTTTTGTTGGCAAACTTTTCATTAAAGGGTCAAATAGTAAATATTTGGAGCTTTGTGACCCAAGAGGCAAAACTGAGCAGTCCTTTTTTTTCTTTTTCTTTAATTTGCTGTGCTGGGTGTTAGTTGCAGCACACAGGATCTTTGTTGCTGCATGAGGGAATCTTTTAGCTTTGGCATGAGAAATCTCAGTTGTGGCACGTAGGATCGATCTTGTTCCCTGACCGGGGATGGAACCTAGGTCCCCTGCACTGAGAGCAGAGTCTTAATCACTGGACCACCAAGGAAATCCCCAAATTAAGTAGCTCTTATTGAAAGGCTGCTCATATTGAAGAGTCTTTTTCACATTTTATAATTAAAAATGTAAAAATCAGTCTCAGCTCCAGGGCCAGACAAAAATATAGGGGTCAGATTGATTTGTCCCATGGGTGAAAGCAATCTCTTGTTTGGTTCACGTAGATTTCTTTGTATCCTCACTGGTGAGTTTTTAAAAATCTATATAATGATGTCATCTTTCCAGCTTGTTTCTGTTAGTATGGTCAGAGGGCTGTGCCGAAAACCACTATGCTAATGTCATGCCTTTATCTGATCTCATTCCAAGACCTAAATCATTTTCTGTTGTTATAGACACATAGAAAAGTGTGGAAGTTCATCTCACAGCTATCTTCTCAGAAGATAACTAAATGACTTAATAAAATATATACATCGGATGCAGGAGACTGGTGGGGACGTAGGCGCAGGCAGCCTGGCGGGTGGCGCCAAAAGCCAGGGCCGGCGGGGGGTCGGGGGTGGCCGGGGCGGCCCCGGCAGCGCGGGTGCTGCTTCCGCTGCAGACCACGGAGCTCCGGGTGTCGCGCCGGCCCAGCACTCTTCCCAAAGGCCGGGAAGCCGACCATGCGTATTCACCCTAAGCGTGCCTTTCCCGTCCGCCTTGGAGGCAGAGATTGCCCGTGGGTCCCTGGCCCCAGATACCGAACCTCACCGTGGGGCGGTTGGGAAGGAGCTCACAGTGAGCGGCAATGTCCTGGCGGTCTGCTGGAGAGCTGAAGATTGCCGCCTCCTTCGAATCTCCATTGTCAACTTTCTGGACCAGCTTTCTCTGGTGATGCGAACCATGCAGCGCTTTGGGCCCCCTGTTGCCCGCTAAGCCAGGGCTGGGGAAAGGGGGGTCTGATCTGGTGGCCCTTCCTAGACAGTGCATCCTTCCTAGGGCAGTGATTCCTGCACTAGTTGCCTATTATGGGGGCCTCATCTTTTGGCTATAATGGCCCTTGTGTGCTCAAGGTCCACTTGCATTGTTTGGTACTTAAATGTTTCTTAACTACTGAAAATATAATTGACCTATGATGAGTTTATTTTCAACTGTAGCACCTTCAAAATTCTTGCATTTGTCCTTAGATTGGAGGGTTCTGATTCAGATAGTCAAGTAGTACAGTGTAAGTGAAGATAATCTAAGAAATGGAGGAGGATAGGTCCTGTCTCTCATTCAGTATTAGCTACTATCAATATTTTGGAGTATTTTCTGAGTTTTATAGTTACATAGTAAATGTGTAACAATAATATTTGATATTGTGCAAGTTTAGCATTTTTCCTGGTATTTCTCATCTAACATGAACTTTTTTCTAAAAATTATTCAAAATCATTATTGATTGTTTAAACTATTTTCAGTCTTTGCCATATTATAGGTAATGATTCTGTGGAACGCTTGTATATAGATCTTTGCATGAATGATAAAGATTACAAGAAGTAGAATTAATTAAATATTTAAAGCTCTCAAAAAAAAAAAAAAAAAAAAAAATATATACATCGTTCAGGTGTTAATAGTCCAGAACATATCCACTGGTACTAGTGGCAAATATTTTTATCATTTGTGAATTTGAATAACCAAATTATATTTAACCTTAGGCCAATCATTATAGTATAAATTATACACATATGTGTGTGTACATTAAAGTAGACATTATTCTTTTGTTAGTCTCTGTTGATAGTCTGTATATAACCACAGAACAAAGGGCTTTCTTGTGTTGACCACCAGAATGGTTCCACTTAATCCTCCCAATGATGGTGTTTGCACTTTAATATGTTGGTAAGCATGTCTGGCTGCCATTATTGTAGAATGTCCTAATTTTTGAAAGAACATTTGCCTTACTAGGGGAAGCAGGTAATGGGGAATGTCCAAGGAGTTTCAGTCTAGAAACACTTAGAAAAGGTTCAGTTCAGTTCTGTCGCTCAGTCATGTCTGACTCTTTGCGACCCCATGGACTGCAGCACGCCAGGCCTCCCTGTCCATCACCAACTCCCGGAGTTTACCCAAACTCATGTCCATTGAGTCGGTGATGCCATCCAACCATCTCATCCTCTGTCGTCCCCTTCTCCTCCTGCCTTCAATCTTTCCCAGCATCAGGGTCTTTTCAAATGAGTCAGCTCTTCACGTCAAGTGGCCAAAATATTGGAATTTCAGCTTCAACATAGAAATGGTTAAGATGGTAAATTTTACATTACACATTTTTTACCACAACACAAAAAAATTTGCTTTAAAGATATTATTACATAAATAATTGCTGACAATTATGTAAACATCAAAAAATACCAGCAAAAAGGAAAATAAAATCACCCACAACATTTTATTGCATGATGCATAAATCATATGTAGATTCACATTTGGATTTGCTATTTTATAACCTGACTTTACACTATTTTTAGTTTAGTTGTTTTTCCTGGCTATGTTGGGTCTTAGCTGTGCGTGGGCTATGTATAGTTGTAGTTAGCAGGGCTGGTGGGTGGGCTTCTCATTGCAGTGGCTTCTCTTGTGGGGCATGGACTCTAGGCATGTGGGCTTCGGTAGCTGCAGGGCACAGGCTCAGCAGCTGCAGCTCCCAGGCTCTGGAAGCTGGGCTCAGTGGTTGTGGTACATGGGCTCAGTTGCTCTGCAGCTCCGGGATCTTCCCGGACCAGGGATCAAACTGGCATCCCCTACATTGCAGGGTGACTGTTAACCATGGACCACCAGGGAAGCCCTTACACTATTTTTAACCATGTTTTAAGTTCTATGTTCTTAATTGAAAATGCAGAAAAGTAGGATATTTCACACTTCTATAAACTCTAAGACCTCAAGGCAGAAGTGCGATGGCACATTTAGGGGTGCATGCCTTTCCATCAATGCTTCTCTCTTTAGATCATGTGTCCTCAGGAGAAGGAAACTCTCCTCCACTCCTGATTTGTCCGCCAGCTCTACTGACATATTTCAGTGGTTCCTTTTAGGTATAAACCCATCTATAGAGGCTTCATCCCTTCATTCATTCTGGAGTTATTTCTCCACTGATCTCCAGTAGCATATTGGGCACCTACTGACCTGGGGAGTTTCTCTTTCAATATCCTATCATTTTACCTTTTCTTACTGTTCATGGGGTTCTCAAGGCAAGAAAACTGAAGTGGTTTGCCATTCCCTTCTCCAGTGGACCACATTCTGTCACAATAAACTGTGGAAAATTCTGAAAGAGATGGGAATACCAGACCACCTGACCTGCCTCTTGAGAAATCTGTATGAAGGTCAGGAAGCAAGTTAGAACTGGACATGGAACAACAGACTGGTTCCAAATAGGAAAAGGAGTGTGTCAAGGCTGTATATTGTCACTCTGCTTATTTAACTTATATGCAGAGTACATCATGAGAAACGCTGGACTGGAAGAAACAAGCTGGAATCAAGATTGCCGGGAGAAATATCAATAACCTCAAATATGCAGATGACACCATCCTTATGGCAGAAAGTGAAGAGGAACTCAAAAGCCTCTTGATGAAAGTAAAAGAGGAGAGTGAAAAAGTTGGCTTAAAGCTCAACATTCAGAAAACAAAGATCATGGCATCTGGTCCCATCACTTCATGGGAAATAGATGGGGAAACAGTGGAAACAGTGTCAGACTTTATTTTTTTGTGCTCCAAAATCACTGCAGATGGTGACTGCAGCCATGAAATTAAAAGACACTTACTCCTTGGAAGAAAAGTTATGACCAACCTAGATAGCATATTCAAAAGCAGAGACATTGCTTTGCCGACTAAGGTCCGTCTAGTCAAGGCTATGGTTTTTCCAGTGGTCGTGTATGGATGTGAGAGTTGGGCTGTGAAGAAGGTTGAGCACTGAAGAATTGATTCTTTTGAACTGTGGTGTTGGAGAAGACTCTTGAGAGTCCCTTGGACTGCAAAGAGATCCAACCAGTCCATTCTGAAGGAGATCAGCCCTGGGATTTCTTTGGAAGGAATGGTGCTAAAGCTGAAACTCCAGTACTTTGGCCACCTTATGCGAAGAGTTGACTCATTGGAGAAGACTTTGATGCTGGGAGGGATTGGGGGCAGGAGGAGAAGGGGATGACAGAAGATGAGATGGCTGGATGACATCACTGACTCGATGGACGTGAGTCTGAGTGAACTCCGGGAGTTGGTGATGGACAGGGAGGCCTGGTGTGCTGTGATTCATGGGGTCGCAAAGAGTCGGACACGACTGAGCGACTGAACTGAACTGATAGAGGCTTCTGGTACTTTGGAAACAGGTGTGTCTACCTGTCCCTGGGGCTTTTTAGTCACATGTCTATCTACTGGGGTAATGTGAATACACATCTGAGCAAGGTTAACGATTAAATTGTTGAGTTAAAGGTCAGAAGACCTGCTGTTCGTTGGAACATCCGAATAGGAGATAAAGAACCTCTTGAAACTGGCATTCTACCTTCTCTGAGGAGAAGAATAAGTAAGAAACTGCACAGTCATACAAGGATCTTCATCCCAGAAGTGATCCAGGAATCATGCTGGATACTTTCTGCGGCTCTACTTTCTGGGTAAGTAAATCACACTTATTCTCACTGACTCTTCTCAGCTCAGAATAAGTAGCAGATTAACCTAGAGTGACCACTAATAAGAACTAGAAAAGTTAGATATGCAGTTTGTCTAAAGCTCAGGGGTTTTTTTGCTTGTTTGTTTAAAGATAAGTCATATTCTATGTGGGTGAGGTAATGTATCTATTTTTCTAAGAGACATGTATCGCATCCCAGACTCTTTTCTCAGAATAGGTAGCTGCAAAATTGCCTTCTCTAAAGAGAAGTATGGAAAAAGCTTCTTCATTAATCTTAGGAGGAATTGTTTGTGGAGTAGGAGGAAGATGAGATGATCTATGTTTGAGTTTTATTGAGAAATGTTGATGTTGAAATGATACTGATATGTTCTAAAGGAACTGGCAATTAGTGAGATGGACTAGAAGTTGAGGCTAGGGATGCAAATTTGGGCATGAAGAGCACTGAGACAATTTTTGAACCATTAGTGCAGAGAATTCAAGACGGGGTGAACAACAGTACCACATGGTTTAGTGAAACAGAAATTTAGGGATTTTGAGAAAGCCTGGTTGGCAGACTCCTAGCGTCAGAATCAACTGGAGTGCTTGTTAAATTAGCTTAACCATCTTGGTAATTGTTTCACATTCTCAAGTTAGGTAATTTTACAAGGAGAGCAGGAATGAGATAGCAGAGCACGTGGACAGCACTTCCCATCCTAGAAAGACACTGGGCCCCAAGGTGCTCAAGGCCCAGACGAGGATGATGCTGAAAGCTCAGCTTCTCTGTCCACCAGTGCCAAATTCAATCTCAGAGACAGAGTTCTGGGTGAAGTAGAAAAGAATAGCTTTATTTCTTTGCCAGGCAAAGAGGGCCACAGTGGGCTCTTGCTCTCAGAACCATGTGTCCCACCTTGCAGAAGATAGTGAAAAGTTTTATAGTAATTGTTCAAAGAGGATGTGACCAGCTCCTGGACATTCTCCTGATGGGTGGGTGGTGAGGAAAGTGGAAAACGGCCTTGTCTCCAGCTGGCCTGGGGTCTGCATGCTTGTGGGCAGCATGCTATCTTTAATCATTAACTTCTCCCACCTGGAGGGGGTTTCAGTATCTGCAAAATAGCTCAAAGATATTGTTGTGTGTATCTGTTGATGGGGAAGCAAGGACCTTGCCCCACGGCTGAGCTTGACCAGTTTGTTTTCCCTCTTATCTCGCATCCCTTCCCTTCCCTAATTAAAAACTGCTTGAATCTGCCCATTGGAACTCAAGGAAGTTTCTGGAGGCTGAATGAAGGCTGTTTCCTATAAGGCTTTGCGCCCAGGAACCCCACCGGGCCCTGCACAGTATCATGTACACCACAGGAAAGGGGGGCTTACCGTGCCCCAGGATTGCCCCAAGTCATCTCAAGAGAATTCTGAGAATCATTTGACAGATCATCTTGGTCAGGGAACCTCAGTCTTTAAAGAGTGTGCAAACAGCTGTACAAAGCAAAAAATGTTTGCAAGAAGAGGAAGATCTACCCTCACATGACTCAGATCCAAGAACTGGTGCCCCCACCTTCACCTCACAAGATACTTCTGTTTATTGCAGGATGCAAAGTCTAGTAGGAAACTTGCTGGGAATAAGCCTTCCCTCCAATGTGCTTCTGCTGCTCCTTAGCCTAAGGCCCCTTCAGCTTCCAACTTAAGCCCTTGGGGCCATAGGAGCTTAATTGCCCTAGTGTAACTAAGCACTCTGCTGCCGGCAGGTTTGGCGTTTGCCTGTGAGTTCGGTCAGTGCTAAAAACTAGAATGAGTTTTTATATCCTAGGATTATTCTCCTCTTTGGATTATGGAATGGTCCCTCTTCTTCCCATGACTTATTTGTACAGCTGGTGGAGAAATTCACTTAGAATCGCAGAAAGAAAGGTTTTTAGAGGTTTGGTCAGAAGTCACCAACTGGCATTAAATGGTGATGTTTATATCAATGGAGTTGGACAGGAAAATACAGCTAGTTGAAGGGTCAGGCTAAATAGGGATATAGAACTGAGTTAGAACTGTTTGGAAGTGAGGGTAGGGGTGGTAGTGGGCTGGGGATTGGTATTCTGTCTTCAGAAATGCATATATCCAACAGTCATTCTATTTTGATCTCCCAGAATTCCTCGTTGTTGGATAGCCCGGAGGTGGACCTGCCACTTTGTTTTGAGCAGACTGTTTTGGTGTGGATTCCCTTGGGCTTCCTTTGGCTCCTGGCCCCTTGGCAGCTTCTCCATGTATATAGCTCCAGGACCAAGAAATCTTCTATAACCAAACTCTACCTTGCCAAGCAGGTAAGGGAACTCTACTATTTTCACACGAGTTTTGTAGTATGCAACAGAGGACATTTCTCGGTGGTTCAAGTGTCGTCTTCCCTATCTGTGCCAGTTTTCCCAGGTTCTGCTGTCTCAGGTAGAGCCGTGCTCTGGAGGCCTCTGCTTCCACTTGCTCTGTGCCTCACTGACCCCTGCCATATTCCCTAGTTAAGATTACTTTGATTTTTGCATAAGAATGACTCCGAAGTCTTATGGATATTGGACTCCAGAAACACCAATGATGAGTAATCAGTCAGTTGAATAGCTGTCTTTTCAGCATTTGAGAAGCAAACACTGGATTATCTATCTTTGCTGCGTGTGTGTGTGCTCAGTTGTATCCAATTCTCTGTGACCCCACGGACTGTAGCCCGCCAGGCTCCTCTGTCCATGGAACTGTCCAGGCAAGATCACTGGAGTGGGTTGCCATCTCCTCCTCCAGCTGATCTTCCTGACCCAGGGATTGAACCCGCATCTCTAGTGTCTCCTGAATTGGCCGGCAGATTCTTTACCACTAGTGCCACCTGAGAAGTGCATGTATGTATCTTCAAGCTGTTCTAATTAATCAGGAGGCTATAATTCAGTTGGCATCTACCATGAGGTAAAAATGAACTACCAAAAGTGTCTGCACCACTCAGGCAATCCGAACATCATTCTTCTCCCCAGACTTGAATCTGGAATAGGGCTTCTGTTCCCCGCCCAGAGTCAACCCTGGGTCTGGGTGGTCGCTCACCGTAGAGAGAGGATGGGTATGTGCTCATTGTGACCTGCCCGAGCAGGGAAATAATGGAAAGGAGCTGCAGGAGAAAGCCCAGGAGGAATGAGTGTAGGTGCCTCCCAGCTGGCTGCACTGATCAATGCAGAGAAGAACTTGTGGGAACTGAGAGATCTTCAATTGAGCTTGTAAAGCTCCCTCTTAGTAACTATCACCTGCTGCTTTTCACTAGGGTTTTCTTTTACCTTGTCCTGATTATTAAATAGGATTTTAGACAGACAAATTAGATTTGGTGTTCTATGAGCATACAGATCAATGAACCCAGGTTGTTGCAGCCTAAAAAGAAGGCAGGAAGAAATTTGTCCAGAGGAAGTTGACTTTGCACAGACTCTCTGAGGTGGTGGCAGGCCTTGTCTACTCTGGATAGAGGAACAGTCTGGGAGGGCTTGGAGCAGAGCCACTGTCTCCCTCGTAGAGCTGAGTGCCTGGCACAGGGCCGAGCACTTGGCATGGCATTTGCTGAACGCTGGTATAAATCCATTCTAGGAATAGGAATGGGATCAAGAGTGGGTCACTCTGAACATCAAACATCATGCTTCAGTACCTTAGGGATGAGACAGAGCTTCTGGCTAGTCAGTTAAGTTAGAGAGCTTCTATCATTTTCTGGAGCTTCTAAGCAAAGGTTGGATGATCAGTAAATCAGTATCTCATTTCTTATCATAGCTATTAACTTTAAAAATTGAGAAATAACTCACATGTTAATACAATTTTACCCTAAATACAATTTTTTTTAGTATTTTCATGATCTGTGTAAGCCACCACCCCAGTCAATTTTAGAACATTTTCCCCCTCAAAAACAAGTCCTTTGTTCATTAACCCATATCTCTGCATTTCCCCTAGCCCTAAGCAACCAATTATCTACTCTTTGTCTGTGCAGTTTCCCTATTCTAAACACTTCATATGAGTGAAATCCTACAATGTATGATTGAGTAGCTTCTTTTACTTGTTATAAGGTTTTCAAGGTTCATACATGTTGTTCAAGGCTTAACCATGATATTCCATTATATGACTATATCACGTTTTGTTTAACTTTCATAACAAACCTCTAGATAAAACTCAATAGATAAAAATAAAAGCAGTGTATTTGTTTTTTTTTAATTTCTATAACTAATGATCCACTCACCCTTGCTCATAGCTTATAATTTATACTTTTTTTGTCCTCCATCCTAAGAGTGAAAGGTACAGATTAGCTTCCTGTTAAAAATTTCAAGATTCCTCTGAAATAGTCCAAAGTATAACTCTTCAGAAAATAAAAATTCACTGCTTCTATGAAATTCACCTTCTTCTTGGCTCAGTCCTCAGCTTGACTTCATTTCTTTGCTTTCTATTCTACTTGCCTTTGGGCTGTTCCTCTCTGACTCTCTTCCTCTCTTTTTTTAAAAAAGTCTTTCACTGCATTGCTTGGTATGTGGGATCTTGTTCCCTAACCAGGGATTGAGGGATGTTAGTTCCCCCACCAGGAATTGAACCCACGTCTCTTTCATTGGAAACATGGAATCTTAACCTCTAGACTGCCAGGGAAGTCCCCTCTGACTCTTTTAAACTGTTATTGTTGTTTGGTCATTAGCGCAGTGTTTATCTTATCTGGACTAAGTCAGTTTGTTTGACTAACCTGGTGAGAGACTACCAGTTTGTTCAAAGGTGCACCCTTTGCTAAAGGGACCCTGTGCCCAGCAGGTGATTTCATGAATTAAAAATGAATGAGTGAATGAGCTCATATTAAGTCCTAGAGGAACAAAAAGGGAGTTTTGTTCTAGAGGTTATAAAATGGGCTGAGGTCAGATATGCAGCAAAAACTGGCTTATTGTTGAGCCAGTGAGATATATGGAAGTCATCTTCAGGTATTTGTAGAAGTTTAACATAGGGGATTGTCTAGCTCGTTCTGAAAGTGTCAGTCAGCAAGATTAAGTTAAGTTGGTGTAGGTTGTTCAAGGGAGCTAATTTTAGCTAAACATACAGAACTTTTTCTTTTTGTGTGTGGATGATTTAGCTTGCTATCCTTTATTTATGTAAGTTTAAGGAAAATCATAGACATTATTTTCCATTCAGCTGTATCAAAATTTAAGAACTTAAATTTGAGACAGCTGTATCAGTTGACTTTTCTTTGAGAGGGTTTTAAATAAGTTCAGTTGTAAAGAGCATTACAAAGGTGGAAGAACTTTCTAATAGTAATAACTGTCTGATAGTAGAATGGTCTGCTGGGGGATATAGTTCCTGAAAATGTTGAAACTGAAGTTATACATTTGTCTGCCAGAGAAGTGCTGAAAATAGACACCCTATGTAATGGGTCAGAGGTTCAATCAGAGTGTTTTCATAAAGCCCTGGGGAAAGGAAGACTGTGCAGAGGTAGAAAGATATTAAATATAGCCAAACCGCGTATTTGTTTATATACCAATGAGGTTGTGTCCCCTTAGGAAGCCGAGTTCAGTAAACTCCACGTGCACTTGAAACCCCTCCAGTGATTCAGAGATGGAGTGCAAAGCCTATTTAAGGACTTGGTAATCATGAAACAGGGCTTCTCTCGTGGCTCAGCAGTAAAGAATCTGCCTGCAATGCAAAAGACGCAGGTTCAATCCCTGGATTGGAAAGATCCCCCGGAGAAGGAAGCGGCAACTTACTCCAGCGATCTTGCCTGGGAAATCCCATGGACACACTAGCCTGGTGGGCTACAGTCCATGGGGTCACAGAGTCAGATACAGTTCAGCGACTGAACAACCACAGCAATAGTTAAACAACCATAATGTTCCCTTAAATGGGATTAAAAATTGTTTCTGGTTATTAAAAATGCATTGCTGTAGAAACCTTTATTATGTGATTATTGTAGAGATTTTGTTGACTCTAGGGAAATAGAGGATGAAATCATTGATAATTGTTATCACTCTGTACTTCTGTTTTTAACATTTTGGGATGTTTCCTTTCACTCTCTTTAAAAAACTAAATTAAAAAAGACAAATGAAAAAGACACTCCCCTCAACCCTCTGCCTTCTAGTTTTACTCTCCAGAGGCTGCCATTTAAAATTATTTTGATGGCTACCTCTGTATCTGCAAATAATGTTTTCATTCTGTGTTTCTTGATCCATCAACTTCAATAAAGATCTATTTATGTCCTCTATAAAAGACAAGGAATTTATTCATTGGCCCAACTCCCTAGCTTCCTTTGCCTCTCTTCCTCTTTCTCTCAGTCCTTTAATTCTATGCTCTCTGTTAATTCAGTCCTTTATTTTCTGTTCTTCTGTAGGTTATACCTAAAAATCTGCCATCAGTTTAATTTAATTGGCCATGCCATGCGGCCTCCAGGATCTTAGTTTCCCAACCAGGGACTGAATCAGGGGCCACGGCAATGAAAGCCCAGAATTCTAACCACTGGACCGCCAAGGAACTCGCCTCCCCATGCCCTTTTTTTCCCATCAATTTTAGACTAGTTCTTCCTTGCTTCTTTCTTAATTGAGGTATAACATTGTATAAGTTGAAGGTGCACAACGTATTGATTTGATACATTTATATACTGCAATATGATTACCATCATATCCTTGGCTAACTAACACTTTTATCATGTCACAAAATTATCTTTTGTGTGTATGTGTGAGAGACAGGGAACATTTAAGATCTAGTCTCTTAGCAACTTTGAAGCATGTAATACAATGTTTTGACCATAATCTCAGTGCTGTGTATGACAAACTTGCAGTTAGAAGATAAATTCTGGAGATCAAATGAGATTTTTTTCAGTTTATCGTCTTTTTAAAAACTGAGGCACAATTGACATATAACATTATTAGTTTTAGGTGTACAACATAAGTTTGAAATGATCTAGTAAGTCTAGTTAACACCCATCACCATACATAGTTGCAAAAAAAAATTTTTTTTAATGAGAACTTTCAGAATCTACTTTCTTAGCAACCTCAAATATGCAGTACAGTATTGTTTACCTCTAGTCACCATGCTTCATTGTATTTTCCACTTGAGCCCCTTTGTGTAAGACAAGAAAATTAGTGCCTCCAAATTTCTTGGAGAACAGCCTCATATAAAATTTTCAGGGGAAAAAAATAGTAAATAAAGTCTTTGGGCCCCTGCTTTCTGAAAATGTTGATCTGGATATGGAATGCTAGGTTGAAACATTTTTTTCAACTCTAAAGATGTTGCTGTGTCATTCATCAAGTCTTGTGCTACCAAGTTAGATTTCTTCTCATTCCTTGTTATCCTCTCTAGAAACTTTTATCCTCTTTATTCTTGATGTCCTGAAATTTCATGAGCATGTTTGCATGGGTCTTTTTTCATTCAGTGGATTCTACACTGTTAAAGACTCATGTCTTTCTTATCTCTGGGAAATTTTCATATGTTAATCTTTTCATTTTTTTCCTTTAATTTAAAAATTTTAAAGAAGTTTAGAACTTCTTTTAGATATTGATCCTCCTCAACATTTTTTTTAAAGGTACTTTTAAAAATTCTTATTTTGGCTGCTCTGGGTTTCCGTTGCTGTTCGTGGGCTTCCTCTGGTTGCAGCGAGGCGGGGGCTATTATCTAGTTGCAGTGTTGGGCTTCTCAACGCTGTGGCTTCTCTTGTTGCAGAGCACAGGCTTTAGGACGTCTGGGCTTCAGTAGTTGAAGTGCATGGGCTTAATTGCCCCATGGTATGTGGAATCTTCCCAGACCAGGGATCGAACCCATGTCCCTTGCATTAGCAGGCGGACTCCCAACCTGTGGACCACCAGGGAAGTCCTCAACTTTTTTTTAGAATTTCTTTCTCTCTTTTCCCCTGTGTTCTGAGAGATTTTCCTAATTTTTTTCTTTTAACCATCCTAAAGTGCCTTTATTTTAGCAATAATCAAATTCTTAATTCCTGAACAAGAAAAAAGAAAATTTGGCCAAGCAGGGTGGCCTGTGAGTTCTTAGCTCCTTGAGTAGGGATTGAACTCGTGCTCCCTGCAGTGGAAGCAGAGTCCTAATCACTGGACCACTGGGGAAGTCCCCTAAACACACCTTTTTCTGACAGCAACAAATAAGTGGATGCAGCATCTTCTCAAGTCTCTTACAGGACATTAATTTTAAAATAATTTAAAATTCTCTTCACTTAATCTCTGTTTGTTCCACCTGGGAATCTGTTGTTCTGTTTCACTATCTTGGCTGTCTTCTTCACTAGTACTGATTTTTCTCAGCTTTTGGTGCTTATTGGTGTTCTGTTTGCACTTATAAATAGGGGACTAAGTCAATGAACGTGCGGCTGGAGTAGGTTTCCTGGCAGTATCTAGATCCACTTCCCCAGGCGGCCTCTTCTTGATGGGAGGACTACCTGTGAGCTCTGAGTCCTGGACAACTGTCGGTACTCACTGGCTTCCCTCAAGAGCAGGATGCTAGGCGGTACGTCTCCTCCTCTGACTGCCAAGTGAAGATGCATTTACTCTGGAGCACCATTACCTGCCCTATCCTCCTCCCAGAAAGATTCGATTTCTTTAGCAAATACTTCTGTGTGGCTCGGACGGTAAAGCGTCTGCGGGCAATGCGGGAGACCCGGTTCGATTCCTGGGTCGGGAAGATCCCCTGGAGAAGGAAACGGCAATCCACTCCAGCTCTCTTGCCTGGAAAATCCCATGGACGGAGGAGCCTGACAGACTAGTCCATGGGGTCGCAAAGAGTCGGACACGACTGAGCGACTTCACTTTCACTTTCTGTCTTGGCCAGCTTAAGGGTACTGGTGGAATCTAGTTGTCTATGGATTTGCCTGATGGTTTGGGGGTGAGAGCATAAAGTGACTGATATAACTGTGCCAGTTCACAGAACATCAGTGGAGACTCACTTTTGTCCTGTTTCCCATTCTAACTCTCCGCCAGGGTGGACTAGAAAGAATAGATTTATAACTTGCAAAACTCTCTCTTGCAAGTTATGCCTATTGGCTTAAGTAACACATTTTATTATCTTATAAAACAGGAAGTGCAGTGCACCTCCTGGATTTGTTAATATAGCAATTCAACAATATCAATAGGTAATTTTTTTTTCTGATAACCTCAGCAAATCAAGCCAGTTATCAAGCCAGCACACGATTGCAGGGTGACTGTAGCAGCTTTCACATACAAATGCAGTCATACAATATTTGTCCTTTTGTGTCTGGCTTCTTTCACTTAGCATTATGTTTTCAAGGCCCTCCTTCATGTTGTAGCATGTATCAGTATTTCATTCCTTTTTATGGCTATAGACTACACAATTGTACAGATTCGACTTCTTATTTATCCATTTATCAATTGATGGGTATTTGAGTTTTTTTCCAGTTTTTGTCTATTTGAAAAATGCTGTTAGGAACGTTTGTGTACTAGTTTTTGGGTGGACATAGATTTTCAGTTTTCTTGAGTATGTATAGGCTTAGCAATAGAATTGCTGAGTCATATGGTAAATCCATGTCTAATATCTTGAACTGACACATGTTTTCAAAGTGGCTATACCCTTTTACATTCCTGCCAGCAAAAAAAAAAAAATTTGGAGCATAGTTGATTTATAATGTTGTATTAGTTTCAGGTGTACAATATAGGCTCTAACACTTGTCCACACCAATACTTGCTATTCATCTTTTTGATAAAGAATATAATATATCTACTATCCTAGTAGGTGTGAAGTGGTATCTCATTATGGTTTTGATTTGCATCTCCCAAGTGACTAATGATGTCGAGCATTTTTTTTTCATCTGCTTTTTGGCCATTTGTATACCGTCTTTGGAAGAGTCTTTGGAAGAATTTATTCTTTGCATAAACCCTTTACACATTTTTAAATTGGGTTATTTGTATCTTTTTGCTGTTATAAAAAGTTCTTTACCTATACTGAATCTATGTATCACTTTGATCAGTAAGGGAAACCTTTTTCAGAAGCTCACACAGGACAGTCCCCACAAGCTGCCCCTCAACTTTGTCACATGTCCCAGGCCAGCGGAACAGGATCACCAGGATTGGTTTTAATTCACTTCATAGGGTTGGAGAAAGGTGCAGTTTCTACCCAAGCCTATGACTGAGCTGAGTAGGTTCATATTTTACAGAAGTGGGGGTTCTGTTAGGAAGGAAATGGCTTTGAGGAGGCAGCCCTACCAGTCAGGGTCCTCACAGGAGGCAGATGGCTGAGGCAAAGTAAAATGGTGAGAGGAGGTTGTATTTACAAAGAGACCTGGGGCTTAGCAGTGAGCTGTTACCACTCCACGCTCTAATGGACAACAGTGGAGAGTGAATCTGGAGGGGCAGACAGAGGATACAAGCATAGCAACCAGTGATGTCTATTCAGGCCCCCTTTCACTGCTTTTTCTTGTGTATGTTTTAGACCACAGTTTGCTCTGCTCTTTGACCTGATGCTATTGACACATTTGGGTTTTGTTTTCTAAAACTACCTGGTTTACCAAGCTCATTCACCCTCTTCCATTCACAGTCTCAGTACTACTATGGATTTATTTCTTGGGTAATTCTCTACTATCATTTCAATGGGATAGGAAAGGCTGGGAAACAAGTATGCTAACCCTGATGTTTTTTTAAATGCTTTTTATTGTGGTAAAATTCACATAATATAAAACATACTATTTTAACCATAGTTAACTGTACAGTAGTACTAAGTGCAACTCTTACCATCATCCATCTCCAGCATTGTTCACTTTCCTAAACTGAGACTCTGTCCCCACTAAACACTAAGTTCCCATTACCGCTCCTCATACTCCCTCCTGCCCCTGGCACCTGCCTATGTATTGGGTTGGCCAAATACTTTCTGACTCTATGAATCTGACTATTCTAGGTACCTTGTATAAGTGGAATCACACAGTATTTGTCTGCACCTACTGCATAGTGAAATGTATTTTTATAAACCTGATATCTTGAACTGGAAACTCCTATCTTTTTCTGTGCATACTTTAAAAACCTAATTGAATTCGTTGAATGCAATGTTATGGTCTACTTTTTTGCACCTGAGTGTTAAATCACTTCAGTCGTGTCCGACTCCTTTGTAACCCCATGGGCTATAGCTTACCAGGCTCCTCAGTCCATGGAATTCTCCAGGCCAGAATACTGGTGTGGGTTGCCATTCCCTCCTCTAGGGGAATCTTCCCAACCCAGGGATTGAACCCAGGTCTTCTGTATTGAGACAGATTCTTCACTGAAAGCATTGCCTAGTGTTATCAACATTATTCTTAAAACATAATTTTTCAACATAGTTTTGATGACTAAAAAATAGCTTATCACATGAGTATACCATAACTTATTTAACAACTCTTCATAGCAGTGTCTTCTCTCAACTGTAAGAAAGAAATAACAATCACAAGCCTCCGTAAGTAGGTGGAAAACCAGAAGAGGGAGTTCTCACCCACTGTAACTGTAGCAGAGCCCAACAAGGAAGAAGAAAGCCTCTTTGTAGGCAAGGACTCGGCCAAAGAAAAACCATGGCTTCCTTGTTTACTGTAGCCCTTCCAATTTCCTTTTCTCCTTATGAAACTGTTCTCCTTCCCATGTCAGACGGGCACTTGCATGTGGCTTGCCATGGTTTCAGACCCCAAAATGCAATCCTCTGTTGAATAAATTGATTTTTGCTGAAAAATTATCTGGCACTTCTTTCAGATCAATACAACAAACCCCTCCACCACTGTTTTGGGTTATTTTAGGTTTTATAAATTCACTATAAAGAAAGAGACTTCAGTTAACATTTTTGCACTTAAATATTTGCCTGCAATTCAGATTCTTTCCTCAGAATAGATTCCCAGAAGTAGAACTACTATATCAATGTATATAAGCAACTTAAAACTTCTGAAACATAATGGAAAATTTTTTTAATTTAGGAAGGTTCTTAATTACATTAGAATCTCACCATGGAAGTGTGTTAAAGTGCTTAGCTCTGTACTTTTGCTAGCACTGAGTAACATATTTTTAATTTTATCTGCAAAAATGACATCCTATTGTTTTATTTTGCATTGCTGTAATAATGTGACTGATTTTTAAAAAATGGTTAAGAATACAACTTTTAAAAAATGCATAATGTGAGAGCTGTGAGTTATTTTATTTGGGGCAAAAGGAGGACTATAGCCTGGAAGACAACATCTCAGATATCTCTGAGAAACTGCTTCAGAGAATTAGGGGGGAATGTCAGTATATATGTGACTCTGGTGAAGTGGGAGTCCATGCAATCAAGCACATATTTTTTACAGACGGTTTCTTCTAGTCATGAGGAGCAGATGTCTCCATGAAGATTTTAGTGCTTTTCCAGATATGAGAAGATACAAGAATTAGGGTTCATAAAATTCAGCTCCTAAAATTATGTATCTGAAGATATTTTCCACTGGTTCCCCACCACCACCACCCTGAGCACAGAGAGCCTCATTTCTGCTCTCCACCAAGAACTCCTTTCAGGGGGTGTTAAACGTCAGCAGCTGAAGCAGTATAGGATTTAATCCTTGCAAAGGTAGATGGCAAGTGTCAGTTTGTAGTTGATACTTTATTTTTAAATTGTCTGTTCACGTCAGTTCAGGTCACTTGCTCATTTTTTAAATAATGAGAGTATTCATTTACTTTTTATCTTTTGAACAGATAATTTGCAGAGGGTTACAAAATTCCAAAGCTGCAAAAGGATATATGATACTCCTTGTCATTCATTCCTGTCTGAGGTGGCAACCACTGATACCAGTTCCTTGTATACTCTCAGAGATAACCTATGCTTTTATAAACACCTGCCGATGTATACTTTTCTACACAAATGTTAGTGCTAGTCTTGTATACACCCTTCTGTGTCTTGGAGGTCCTCCCATTTTAGCACTTAAGATCTGCTTCATCCTTGTATCTTTGGCTGGGTTGGATCTTTGTTGCTGCGTGTGCTTTCCTCTAGTTGCCGAGAGCCAGGCTACTCGCCATTGCTGTGCATGGGCTTCTCAGTGCAGTGGCTTCTCTTGCTGTGGAGCATGGGCTCTAGGGTGCACAGACTTTAGCAGTTGCAGCACATGGCCTCAGTAATTACAGTTCCCAAACTACAGAGCACAGACTCAATAGTTGTGGTGCATGGACTTTGTTCCATGGCAAGTGAGATCTTCCTGGATCAGGGCTCTAACCCATGTCTCCTGCATTGCAAAGGGGATTCTTTACTACTGAGGCACCAGGGAAGCCCCTGCTTCTTTCTTTTTAATGATCACTTGAGATGCTGTTATTTGGATATATCATAATTTACATCTTCTGCTTAATAGAAATCCAAGCGGTTTCTAACTATCTGCCATCAAAAGCAATGCTGCAATGAGTGTGTCTGTAGGATAAAATCCTAGAAATAAAATTACTGGGTTAAAAGTATGTGGACTTAAAAAAACTATGTGGACTCAATTGCTTTGTAGAAAAAAATTTTTTTGGTTGTGTTGAGTCTTGTGTGGGCTGTGTGTGGGCTTTCTCTAGTTGTGGAGAGTGAGGGCTACTCTCTAGTTGTGGTGCGAGGGTTTCTCATTGTGGTAGCTTCTCTTGTTGCAAGGCATGGGCTCTAGGCATTTGGGTTCAGGTGTTGCAGCTCTCGGGAAATAGAACATGGGCTCAGAAGTTGTGACTTAGTTGCTCCCTGGCATGTGCAATCTTCCCAGACCATGGATCACACCCATGTCCCCTGCATTTTTATCCACTGAGCCACCAGGGAAGTCCTATAGGAATGTTTGATAATGTAAATTGGTCCTTTTTGATATGGACTGCTCAGTGTGTTTCTAATCAATTTGTATGAATTTCATATACGTAAGCCTGTGGCAAAGGTTTCTTCCTTTTCCTTAGCCTGGGGAGTGGTCTGCTGGTTTGTAGTCTCTTTATCCAGGCATCCTCAAGGGTGAGTGCTTTAGCTCTAGCTTGCACTGTTTTATCTCCTAATTTACCTAAAGGCAAACATAAATTATTGTTTAAAAAGCTATGATTTTTTTCCCCAAAAAATGTTTACAGTCTCCAGGGAGGAAAGCAGAATATGCTTAAGAAAGATGCGTTCCCCTTATAAACATGTCTTTGACTCTGTACCTTGCTAAGTAATAGCACTTATTAAAGGTGCTTTTGCCTTCCTTCTTGGCTGGTTTTCATTATAAAGGGCCCAGGGACTTCCTTGGTCCAGTGGTCAGAACTCTGCACTAGCACTGCAGGAGGGTGTGGGTTGGATCCCTGGTCTGGGAGCTAAGATCTTGCTTGCTGTGCAGGGCAGCTAAAAAAAAAAAAAAAGGGAAAGAAGAGGTGGGGGATGATATCGTTGCCTGAGCTGAACTGTTCTGGATGAATGAGGCTTATGGAATGAGTATGCATAAATGGATGGGAAAAGGAAGTGGTGGAGATGGTGAGCTGATACTAAAGATGCTCATTTTGAGAAGTAAGATGCTGGTGGACCTCCTCAATGGAGGTAATAATTTTCCCTTCTGATGGGTGGGCCAAAGTTCTTTAGAACAACATGTATTGTGTATGACCTCATAAGACAAATATTGACATGGTTGCAATCATTAACTTCAAAGTGTATATGAGAAAGCTGGGGATACTGACCTAGGAGAGGGAATAGTGCCATCCCAGTTGGGGTGGAGGAATTCCCTTTTTAAATCTATTTTATTAGTTACCTATTGCTATGCAATAAATTACCCCCAAACTAAGTAGCTTAAGAATAAACACTTTTTTTTTTAACTTCACAGTTTTCATGGATCAAGGATTTGGGAGTGGCTCAGACAGTAAAGCGTCTGTCTACAATGCGGGAGACCCGGGTTCGATCCCTGGGTGGGGAAGATCTCCTGGAGAAGGAAATGGCAACCCACTCCAGTATTCTTGCCTGAAAAATCCCATGAATGGAGGAGCCTGGTAGGTTACAGTCCATGGGGTGGCAAAGAGTCAAACATGACTGAGCAACTTCACTTCACTTATCTGAGTTCAGTATCTGTCTTGAGGCTGCAGTTAATACACAGGTGGGACTAAGGTCATCTGAAGGCTTGATTGGAGCTAGAAAGAAGACCTGCTTCTGAACTGACACACCCACGTGGCTTTTGGCAGGAGGTCTCAGTTCCTATCCAAGTAGAGCTCTCCAAACAGCTACTTGAGTGTCCTCACGATGGGGCTGGAAGTTTCCCTTGTGGTGAGTGATCTGAGCAAGAAAACAAAGAGGAAGCCACATTGTTTTCTACGCCCTAGTCTTGGAGGTCGCACACTGTCACTTTTGCCATATTCTGTTCATTACAAGCAAGTCAGAGTTCAGCCCATACTCTGAACTCTGAGAAGGGGGAACCAATCTCTGATTTTTGAAGGAAGGAATACCAGGGAATTTGTGGAACGTATTTTTAAATCATCACACTTGAGACTTCCCTGGTGGTTAAGAATTCTCCTTCCAGGGGCCTCCCTGGTGGCTCAATGGTAAATAATCTGCCTGCCAATGCAAGAGACATGGGTTCAGTCCCTGGTCTGGGAAGATTCTATACGCTGAGGAGCAAGTAAGTCCGTGCACCACAATTTCCAAGCTTGTGCATCACAACTGCTGAGCCCATGTGCTGTAACTACCGAAGCTTGTGCACCTAGAGCTCAGGCTCCACTACAAGAGAAGCCACTGCGATGAGAAGCTCATGCACCACACCTAGAGAGCAGCCCCTACTTGCCGCAACTGGAGAAAGCCTGCAGTAAGGAAAACCCGGCACAGCCAGAAATAAAATAATACAAATCCTCCTTCCAGTATATGGAACGTGGGTTTGATCCCTGGTCAGGGAACTAAGGTCCCACATACAGCAGGGCGACGAAGCCGGTGAGCTGCAACTACTGAGCCCACACACCTCAGCTAGAGAGAAGCCCTCACACCGCAGTGAAGACCTAGGGCTGCAACCAAGACCTGACGCATCCAAAGATGAACCTTAGAGTCACACTCAACATTCCCTAATGCTTATCATAGCATACTTTGAACTTTATCCCTTTGCTTGAACTCTATGTATTAATTGCAGAAAGATTTGTTATCTTAATCACTGGTTATCATTTTTATTGAGCTATAGTTGATGTACAGTGTTATATAAATTATAGATGTACAGTATGATTCACAGTTTTAAAGGTTATACCCCATTTATTGTTATAAAATATTGGCATAGTCCCTGTGTTATATAATATATCCTTGTAGCTTACTTTATACCTAAGAGTTTGTACCTCTTAATTCCCTACCCCTCTTCTCTCTCTCTACTGATAACCAATAATTTGTTCTCTATATCTGTGAGTCTGCTTTTTTTTTTTTTGATAACAGAAAAGAATAGAAAAATTCATTAGTTTGATATATTGTTTAAATTCCACATATAAGTGATACCATACAGCTATTTCTTTGGCTTATTTCACCAGGCATGGTCCTTGCCAAGTCTATCCACATTGCTGAAAAGGGCAAATTTTCATTCTTTTCATGGCTGAGTAGTATTCTATTGTGTGTGTGTGTATCGGTCACAACTTCTTTATGCACTCATCTGTTGATAGACACTTAGGTTGCTTCCATATCTTGCACTGCCTACCATTCTTACCATCTGTTCTGGGAACCATTATGTTCTAAAGAATGACATCCTCCTAACAGTGGTCTTTCGCCTTCTCAGGTGATTGTTGGCTTCCTTCTTATTCTGGCAGCCATAGATCTGGCTCTTGCGCTCACAGAAGACACTGGACGAGCCACGGTTCCTGCTGTTAAATATACGAACCCAGTCCTCTACCTGGTCACATGGGTAAGGCTAATCATCTCTTCTGCCCTGTTTATCTTCTCATAGCCATCTAGCTGAAATTTGCTCTTGTGGAATGAGATTCAGTTCAATTTCCTCTACCTTTCTCAAAGGACCTATGTAATAGGGTAAGACAAATTTTAGCTTTTCATCTGCTTTTGAACATGAGTTTATAATGCTTTCTTCTTAGGGTAAGTACTAGCTTTAATGACTAAGATATGTACGTTATGGCTTCATACCTTGCCATCTAAGGATCACAGATGAAATCCAAGTATCTTGATGTAAAATAATTTCCTAAATGTTGTAAACATTATTTTTAAATTGATTGGTGACTCTTAATCAACAGATCACTGAGTCTAGAGCTGTTTGTATAGATTTGACAAACATGTCTTTCCTACAGGCATGGTTTTGGGGGCGGGGAGAGGGAGAGCTGTACAGTGTTGGAAAAAACTATTAAATTTACTACCATCATTTTGTTTTATTATTTGGCCACACCATGTGCCTTGTGGGATTCTAGTTCCCCAACCAGTGATGGAACCCAGATCCCTAGCAGTGAAAGTGCTGAGTCCTAACCACTGGACCACCAGGAAATTCCCATTATCATCGTTTTAAAAGAGGAAGATATAACATAATTGTTCAGATTCCTAAACTGTCTTGAAAAATCAGAATGCCTGGCAACTGTGGGCCGACATTCCCACAGGGCAAGTCAGCCAGGAATGAAGCAGCCGGTCACTTTAGACCAGGCTCAGTACTATCCTTCAACCTCACTTCACTTGGTAACATGGTGTGCCTAGTCCCTGCAGGTACTTTGTTTTGTTGTTATGAAACAGAGAAGGTCTAGGCAGCAGTGTACTGGAATGGACTCAGAGAGCTGACTGTGCCTCTCTTCCCAACCCCAAGTTTGGTGACATGACGCTGAGATTGAAATCCACTATGACACTTGTATTTATACCATGGAAATTCACACACGCCTCAAATTCATGCCTCGGTTTTCAGAATGCCAGTTTATTAGCACAGGCCTGGGTCTAGGAAAACAACATTTAATTCATTATTGCTAAGTGAAATAACGTGAGGCAAAGTTTTTTGTTGTTGTTGCTAATTGCTTAGTCTAATATTATTAGAAAGTATCATCACATAGATACCCTGCACCTATTCAGGATGTTCCTCCCCCATCTGATTGCTGTAGTGCCTGAAATTATTTTCTTGGTCTTTGGAAAGATTTTTCTGGCTCCCAAAGTTACTCCATTTAGGGGGTGACCCTCTGTGTTCTTGGCTGACTCCCCACCCAAATGTGGTGAATAGAGATGGGATTCAGCTCAGTTCAGTCGCTCAGTCATGTCCGACCCTTTGCGACCCCATAGACCGCAGCATGCCAGGCCTCTCTGTCCATCACCAACTCCCGGAGTTTACTCAAACTCATGTCCACTGAGTCGGTGATGCCATCCAACCAACTCATCCTCTGTCATCCCCTTCTCCCCCTACCTTCAATCTTTCCCAGCATCAGGGTCTTTTCCAATGAGTCAGTTCTTTGCATCGGGGATGGGATAGGGAAAGGGGATTCCAGAGAAAGCACCCAGGTCCTGAAAGAGAAAGTTGGGTGGTATCGGGGAGGAAATGTACTAGTTGGCATCAGATTAGTTACAACAGTCTCCCCCTTCAGCCCCCATTTCTCCCCCTGTTCTCTGACACCTCTCTTGCCTCTTGTCCTTGGATGGTGACACTTTTTTTTGAAACATGATGTAAATTTCTATCTAGGTCCTGGTTTTACTGATCCAACACAGCAGGCGATGGTGTGTGCAGAAGGACTCTTGGTACCTGTCCTTATTCTGGATTCTCTCAATACTCTGTGGCACTTTCCAATTTCAGACTCTGATCCGGGCACTCTTAAAGGTAAGGAGGAGAGGGATGGTGCCATTAGAAGGTACTCCTGGGCAGCTGCTAAGTTGTAGTAAATGACATCAGGCAAATTGAGTTCCAGGGTAGAATTGTATTTAGGGGATTTGATAACAGACTTTAATCATGAGCATTGATACATAGGGGCTGTTTATATTTAATTCAGATAAAAGGCTCATTTTTGTTTTTTTCTCCCCCATAGGACAGCAGTTCTAATCTGGCCTACTCCTGCGTGTACTTCATCTTCTACGCATTCCAGATCCTGGTCCTGATCCTTTCAGCATTTTCAGAAAAAGATGACTCATCAAAAGTGAGACTTGAAATATGACCACCTCATATGTTATTTAATTGGATGGTATCTTGACAAATGTAACCTTGAGACGTCAAGGTCTCATGAAGTTCCCACAGGCCCAGAGTTCAGTAATATGGATGATTTTGTGACTTAAGGACACAAAGTGACTAGAATTTGGAAACATTAACTTTTATATTGACCCACCAAGCTTCAGCACAGACAGTTAATTTATATATCTAGGCCAAAAAGTCTGATTATCATTCTACTGGTGACCTTAGCGTGTCCAAACACATTGAACAGGCCACTTCAGCGTCATATCTAGTTTCTAGCACAGCATCTATTTAGAAACATCAATTTCTGATTTTAGAGTGTCATTGAATTCCTATTTCTAATTGATTTACTTTCTGATTTTTTTGTGTGTCTTGCAGAATCCTTCAACCACAGCTTCATTTTTGAGTAGTATCACCTTTAGTTGGTATGACAGGTAGGAAATGCCTGGAGTGTGGCTTGTCTCTCTCCTTCACCACTCAAATCTTCGTTTTGAAAGTACCTGCCGTGGCCTCCATTTCTCCTCTACTTAGAGTCAGAGAATGTTGAAATATACAGATCAGTTTATTGCATCCCTTCAAGGGGCAGATGGGGAAACTGAGAGGAAGGAGGGAATTTCTTTTTTTTTTTTTGGTAGCCTGGAGTGGGGGAATTCCACACACCCTAAAAAAAAGACAGAAGGAAAAGGAAGGCAGGAGGACAGGAAAAGGGAAATTTGGGGGCAAGGAGTGTGGCACAGACTTGGGTAAGGGATGAATAGCTGTTCTGGGCTGCCAGGAGATCCAGAGCAGCCATCCTTGGCCTTTGTAGTTGCATGGGTCTCTTGGGCAGCCTGGTAACACCCACAAATCCCTTCTCAGATAATGTTTTAAACATGTACAATAAAAGATATGAAATTGTAAAGGGAAACGAATATACTGAAATGTAGTTACCTAAATAGTCTTTTAAAATCAAATCTGTGATATAGTAGCACTTGTGCCTCTTTGTGAATGCATTAAATAACGAGACCCGGTGCTAGGTTCTAGTTTCACAGCAGTGACGAGTATACGTGAGCCATGAAAACATCTGTGGTGTCTCCTGGTAACAAAAGCACAAGCACTCTGTTTTACAACTGTAGTTGGTTGACTACATTCGTATTAGAACTAGGAAAGGCTGTGTTTCAGTTAGAAGTGAATAGGAATAAAGACATAATCTGTTTTCCATCCATGTTCTTGAATCCCATGTTGAGAAGCCCTGATCTAGGCAGACAGTACCGAGGCAGCCTCTGAGTCTGTTCATTTCCTTAAGGGCCTCTTGGAGGCCCCTCAAGGGGTGCCAGGGTGGCAGAGAGGCAGCCACTATTTGAGGAGGACGGAGCAGGATGTGAGTAGGCGATGCTCTTTTGACTCTTCATCCAGTAGAATCCCTTCTCTTTCTTTCATTGCTTTTTCCCACCTTCAATCACCCCTACCTGCTCCCTTTTCTGCTCTCTCCACTCCTCTTTCAAGTTCCCAGGGCTAGGAGCTGGGGTAGCAGGGTAAGGGAGAAGCCCCATTCTTCTGTCCCTCCATCCTGGAACTGGATGGTTTTGGCAGAGGCAGAGAGGTGACCACCTCTGGCCCCCCTCTGCAGGGCCTCAGCCTGTGGCTCATTCTTGTTCCAGCACTGTTCTGAAAGGCTTCAGGAAACCTCTGACGCTCAAAGATGTCTGGGATATTGAAGACGAGGCTAAAACAAATGCACTAGTCAGCAGGTTTGAGAAGTACATGGCAGAAGAGCTACAGAAGGCCAGGCGGGCGTTCCAGAAACGGCAGAAGAAGAAATCCAAGCGGAACCCTGGAGCCAGTGTGAATGGCTTGGACAAGAACCAAAGTCAAAGCCAAGATGTCCTTGTCCTGGTAACTTCCATGAGTGTCTGTTCAAACGTCCTGCACGTCACTGGTGTCCTGGTGATGGTGATTCTGTCCTTACATTTTTACAGCACTTTACACTTTGCAGTGCGTTTTAGATTAGTAGTATTCACAATTCTATCATAGTACCGTAGTGATGGATACTTGGGGGTGTAATGTAGTACTGTTCTCTCTCCTTTGGGGTATATATAAAATTTTTCTCAGTGTCTTTTTTAGTAGGAAAATAAAACAATACCTTAGCATTGCTAGAATTTGCATGTTGGTGGGATTTAGTGTTAGCTAATTTATTTGTTTATTCACTTGAAAATATTTATTGAGTACCACTGTGCACTGGAGACCATTCTGGGCACAGATATAGAGTCCTGAAGGAGTCCTCATCTTTAGAGAGCTAGAAAATAACTAATAAACCAATACATATGTTACCCTTTCAGAGCAGGAGGTGCTATTAAGAAAACATATTCATGTATTTGGGGTGAAGTGCTTCCTTAGAGTAACAGGAGAAGCTTCAGAGGAGGTGATATTTGGGCAGAGATCCAAGCGATGAGAAGAGCCCATCAGAAGGAAGCCTGTTCCACTCACAGGGGGTGGGTTGTGAGGCTGAGAGGGGAACATGGTTGGTTTGTTTGGAGAGGAGAAAGAGAGTGCGGGAGCATGGAGAGAGAGGCTGAGTCTGCGGGGAGGTGAGTGCAGGAAAGTGGGCGGGTATAAAGTGGTATAGACCCTCATGGGCCATGGTGAAGAGTCTGGACTTTAAGTCTGACGGAAAGCCAGGAGAAAGTTTTGAGCAGAGGAGTAATGCAATCAGATTTACATTTTTAAAAGTCCACTTGGGCAGCTGCCAGGAGAATGAATGATTGGGGTGGAGGCAGGGGCAATGGAAGCTAAGACGTAGGCTGAGGCAGTTGTTCTGGCAAAGAGACAAATAAGATGGGACCTCAGTGACAGCCGTTATAAAATGATGCCACTGAGCCTGAGAATCTGGAATTGGGGGCCTGGCAGGACAGGAAAAGGAAGTGTAGCGGGTGAGCGGTGATGACACCCCACACCGTAGATTCCCAGGGTTGCTGAGACAAAGCACCACAAACTGCATGGCTTTAAACAACAGAAATGTATTGTCTCAGAGCTCAGGAGGCCAAGAGTCTGAAGTCAGATCATCGGAGGACCACGCTCCCTTCAGACCCTCTATGGGAGAAAGCGTCTTTGCCTCTTCCACCTTCTGGGTTTGGCCAGCAGTCCTTGGTGTTCTGCGGCTTTTGGATGTCTTACCCCACTCTCTGCCTCTGTCACCACGTGGCCTCTTCCCCTGCCCCACCTCTGTCTCTCTTCTTACAAGGACGCCAATCATATTAGAGTAGGACCCGTGATGCACTCTAATGACTTCATCCCAGCTTGATTGTATCTGCAAGGCCCTATTTCCAAGGCACTGGGGTTTAGGACCTCAACATTCCTTTTGAGGGGGATTCTATTCAACCCATAACATCGCACAATAACCTCAAGCAAGAAGAGAACGAAAAGCCTTCTAAGCATCTGAAATATATATTAAGATAGATGTTAGCATATCCATGCCCTTCCCTCCCACAATGCCCCACAGGCCCCCCTCAGAGTCTGTTCTATGTTTTTATATGCTATTTTCATCTGCTTTGTTGCCTGTTTTCCTAATCCAAAATAGATTCTAAGCCTCAGTTAAGAGGTGAGAGGGGAACAGTGAGAGCAGCTAAAAAGGTGGATGGAACCAGGCAGTGAAGAGAAGACTCAAGCCTGTTCAGTGATGGCCACAGGGATCAGGGGCTAACGCTGGGGAGCTGGTCAGTGGAGACAAAGTCTTACACCACGCACTTCTGCAAGCACTGCTTGTTTGGTTTTGTCCCCAGGAAGAAACTAAAAAGAAAAAAAAGAAGTCTGAGACCACAAAAGACTTTCCCAAGTCCTGGCTGGTGAAGGCGCTCTTCAAAACTTTCTACGTCATCCTCCTGAAATCATTCCTGCTGAAGGTGGTGTATGACATCCTCACGTTTCTGAATCCTCAGTTGCTGAAGTGAGTCCCCAGACCCTGGGTTGTCTCTTTAGGGCCTCCTCTGCCACTCTGCTTTTTGTTCCTGTATATGCAGGCAGGAGCCTATTATTAACTTTCTAATTTTTAAAAAATGCTCGTAATTTTCTTCCACCTTACAGCATTGTGTTCATGAAAAGCACAAGGCATTTTTCAAGGTCTAAAATAGTATGTCCTTTAGCCTTCCTCTTTCCCATGTCCTTTTCCTCATTGGAAGCCGAGTACTTCTTAGGGACATTTCTTAAACAGAATTGCTGTGAGCTGAGCTGTGTCCAAGAGGTGGGCCTCATACCTGAGGAGAGGCTTGTATGCAGGCTTTGTAACATCATTGCTCCCCAGTCAGGTATTAAGTTAATCATGACATGTCTTCAGTCTGCCAGGATCTATGGAATACACTATCCTCCAGGGGAAACCCTTCTAACTCACACTGGATACGTGTCCTAATTCCTTTCCAGGAATAAGTCAACTTGCCACACATAGCTCCTTCTACCAGAGGGTAGGGAAAGAGAGGGTTAGAGAAAGCACAGCAGCGGTAGCTCCGTGGGGCACACAATATCCTGTCTCACAGCTGTGGGTCATCAACCCTTGGTCCCTGCTGCTCATCGCCAAACACGAGAGTGCTGGATGGCTGTGGAGCTCAGTCTTCCAAGAGCATTGAACTGTAGTCGCTTCAGTTACCTCCAGGGTAGGGCAGGGTAGCTGGCTGTGCACAGTGAGGGTAAGGAGCCCTCGGAGGCTTGATGTCAGCACTTGCTTACTTGGTTTTGCTCTGGCAGGTTGCTGATCGCCTTTGCAAATGACCATGGAATCTATCTGTGGACCGGATATCTCTATTCAATCCTCCTCTTTGTCGTGGCCCTCATCCAGTCTGTCTGCCTTCAGTATTACTTTCAGCTGTGCTTTCTGCTGGGCATGAAAGTGCGGACCACCGTCATGGCTTCTGTATATAAGAAGGTATGTGGGGTATGCCAAGGATCACCAAAGAAGATCCCCTTAGTAAACATGAGCCTTTGTTCCACGATTGAGGAAAACTTGATGGAAGTGATAACTGACCTCAACACTGAATTTTGGCTAAACATACAGCCTTCTTTAGACATTTCTTTGGAAATTAAAATGAAAAGTGTGTATACAGACATAGAATATGTGTGTGTGGCGGGGGGTGGGTGGTGGTGGTGGAGTGTACCCTCCTGCAGGGAAAAGCTGGCAAACTCTTCTCTGCCCAGGATCTGCCTTTCAGCCTTGAAGGCTGGCATACCATCTCTCTCTTTCTTCTCTCCACAAGCTGACAACACCTTAGGATGGAATGTGAAGTCAGAAGAGAAGCTGACTAAAGGCAGACTCTTAAAATCACCAACATTTAAACCAAGTACTACGTGAAACTAGGCTCATGAGACCTGGTGTATCCATCTCAAATCACAGTTTTACCATAGACTAGTATACTCTGTGGACCAGGGCGCCATCTCCCTCGACTGCCTTTTGCCTAGTGATTTCTTTTTCAGTCTTGAGTGGCAACCAACTCCTCCTCTTTCCGATTCCTTTTTTGGATTTGTAAATATCAACACCCTCACTCCAGTTACTAAATTCTGCAGACTTGGGAGCTTTTCCATTTCCTTAAGATGATTTTGCCCATCTTCCCTCTGACCTGTTGCTTTATTATTATTATTTTTCCTATTTTTATACATGCCACAGGACATGTGGGATCTTAGTTCCCTGACCAGGGATCAAACCTATGCCCCTTCAGTGGAAGTGTGGTGTCTTAACCACTGGACTGCCAGGGAAGTCCCTGACATGTTCCTTTTAGTGTTTAATTTTCTCAGAGCAACTTTATTTCCCTCTGTCCTAGACACCAAGGTGAAGTCTCATTTTTTTCCCTTAAGAATTGAAAATAGCCAAGTATTGTTGTTCAGTTGCTAAGTCATGTGACTCCATAACAGCAGCACACCAGGCTTCCCTGTCCTTCACCATCTCCCAGAGTTTGCTCAAACTCATGTCCATTGAGTTGATGATGACATCCAACCATCTCATCTTCTGTTGCCCCCTTCTCCTCTTGCCCTCAATCTTTCCCAGAATCAGGGTCTTTTCCACTGAGTCGGTTCTTCACATCAGGTGGCCAAAGTATTGGAGCTTCAACTTCAGCATCAGTCCTTCCAATGAATATTCAGGGTTGATTTCCTTTAGGATTGACTGGTTTGATCTCCTTGCTGTTCAAGGGACTCTCACAAGTCTTCTCCAGCACCACAGTTCACAACCATTAATTCTTTGGTGCTCAGCCTTGTTTATGGTCCAACTCTCATATCCGTACATGACTATTGGAAAAACCACAGCTTTGACTAGATGGACCTTTGTTGGCAAAGTAATGTCTCTGCTTTTTAATATGCTATCTAGGTTTCTCATAGCTTTTCTTCCAAGGAGCAAGTGTTTTTAATTTTGTGACTGCAGTCACCATCTGCAGTGATTTTGGGGCCCAAGAAAATGATATCTATCACTGTTTCTACTTTTTCACCATCTATTTGCTATGAAGTGATGGGACTAGATGCCATGATCTTTGTTTTTTGAATACTGAGTTATAAGCCAGTTTTTTCAGTCCTTTTTCACCTTCACCAAGAGGTTCTTTAGTTCCTCTTCGCTTTCGGCCATTAGTGTAGTCATCTGCATATCTGAGGTTGCTGATATTTTTCCCAGTAATCTAGATTCCAGCTTGTGCTTCATCCAGCCCAGCATTTCACATGATGTATTCTGCATAGAAGTTAGATAAGCAGGGTGACAATATACAGCCTTGGCGTACTCCTTTCCCAATTTGGAACCAGTCCATTGTCCCATGTCCAGTTCTAACAGTTGCTTCTTGACCTGCATACAGGTTTTGCAGGAGGCAGGTAAGGTGGTCTGGTATTCGCATCTCTTTAAGAATTTCCCACAGTTTGTTGTGATCCACACAGTCAAGGCTTTTTAGTGTAGTCAATGAAGCAAAAGTAGATTTTTTTTAAATTCCCTTGCTTTTTTGATAATCCAGTGGATGTTGGCAATTTGATCTCTGGTTCTTCTGCCTTTTCTAAATCCAGCTTGTACATCTGGAATTTCCCAGTTCACATATTGTTGATGCCTAGCTTGAAGATTTTGAGCATTACCTTGCTAGCATGTGAGATGAGTGCAATTTGCTGTAGTTTGAACATTCTTTGGCATTGCCCTTCTTTGGGATTTTGAAAACTGACCTTTTCCAATCTTGTGGCCACTGCTGAGTTTTCCAAATTTGCTGGCATGTTGAATGCATCACTTTCACAGCATCATATTTTAGAATTTGAAATAGTTAAGCTGGAATTCCATCACCTCCACTACCTAGTGCTTCTTAAGGTCCACTTGATTTCATATTCCAGGATGTCTGGCTCTAGGTGAATGACCACACCATCATGTTATCCAGTTCATTAAGACCTTTTTTGTACAGTTCTGTGTATTCTTGCCACCTTTTTTAATCTCTTCTACTTCTATTAGGTCCTTGCCATTTCTGTCCTTTATTGTGCCCATCTTTGCATGAAATGTTCCCTTGGTATATCTAATTTTCTTAGAGACTTTTAGTCTTTCCCATTCTATTGTTTTCTTCTATTTCTTTACATTGTTCACTTAAGCAGACTTTCTTATCTCTTCTTGCTATTCTCTGGAACACTGCATTCAGTTGGGTATATCTTTCCCTTTCTCCTTTGCCTTTTGCTTTTCTTCTTTTCTCAGCTATTTGTAAGGTCTCCCCAGACAACCACTTTGCCTTCTTGCATTTCTTTCTTGGGGATGGTTTCAGTTCACCACCTCCCGTACAGTGGTGCAAACTTCTGTCCACAGTTCTTCAGGCACTCTACCAGATCCAGTTCCTTGAGTTCCCTTAATAATTGAAAATAATCAAGTAAACTTCAGCTTAAAAAATAAATGAAAAGAAAGAAATGAAAATAGAGTAGTGGCTCTAAGCCTGAGGAGAAAATTCATCCAGAAGGAGATGATACTTTTGATAGCTCAGAACATCAAACAGTTGCCTCCTCTTCCTTTTTTCATCCACCACTGAAGAGTTCCATCATGGTGATTTCTCTGTTAAAGTTCCTGGTTTTCTCCTCTGCTTTCGCCTCCTAAAACTCCAAGATGACTTTTGTCTTTCCTGAGTAGATGCTGACTGGACGAGAGACCCAGAGAGGTGATCCAGATGTCTTCAGATCAGAAGACTGGTCAAGTTCTTTGAACCCCTAGATAGCCCCACACTGGAATTTGTCTGCTACAAAATTTTTAATCCCTTTATTCCTTGTGGAGTAACTGTGTTTCTGTTGGTTTGCAGGATATGAGGTCACTACCCAGGCTGTCTCAAATATATCTATGAATGCACACTTTTACAATTGTGACACTTCATTCCTGCCTCTCTGATTCGTAATATATTCCAGGTTTTGCAGTTGTCACAATTCATACAAAATGTGTAAAATAGAGCCTTTAAGGAGACCCCAATTCAAATAAATATTCTCCTAAAATGGAATTTTAAATTGACTAATTTTATGGTTAGATTATACTTCATTTATGAAATGTTATGAAACATATTTTACATCCATTACCAGTTCATAGCTCTGTGAAGTAACTGCATCATCCTTGTTTTAGAGAGAAGTAGGGCTTAGATCATTTTGATGGCTAGAATCGCATAGACAGGCCCTGACTCCTGACAAGGGCTATTGGGACTATATTCTTGACTTTTTCACTCTATTGAGATTTATTGAGAAAAGAAAAGTGTTGCAATTACCTTGAAGGGTAGTTAGATAATACTTTTTTCTTTTACTTTTCAATACCAAAAGGGAGGCATAGCAGTGGACTGATTTCTCTAGAACCTTGGTGGCCTAACATTTTGGGAAATTTACTTCTTTTTACTGTACAACAAAGCATCCTGATATATTCTAAAGACTACATTGATGGATTAAGATGACAGTAGAGCTTTTAGGAGGAGACTGAAGGTGGTATCTAGGGCCACTCATAGCCCATACACTGCCTTTTGGGAATTAAGATTTCCTTCCTTTGGAAAAATGTGGGCCACACCAAAGGGTTGCTTGGTGTGTACCAGCTGGTTTCATGCAGCTACCCCCTCAGCCCCCAGCCTCTTGTCTGGGAGCATTTGTACAAGACACTGCCATAAGTCATCGACTGTGGGTCTCCGTCTTCTCATCTCTCTGAAATGATGGTTCGTGATACAAGATTCAGGCATTTAGATAGTGCCCTCAAATTTTCTGACAGTAAACAAGTCATTTTGCTTCCAGTATGTGAGCACCACAGCTTTCCTCTCCATTCTGAGGTCTCTGTCCTTCTTGGGAATGGCTGCAACCTCCTCACAGTATGGCTCCAGATAACATTGCCCCATTAAAGTCTGCAAGGCCAGAGTCAGTACAGGCTTCCTCCCTTCCTTCCTCTGTTCCTCCCATCCTTCAGTATTTGATTTCCCCACTGTGTGTAGGTAGTAAATTGGACAGAGGTAGCCGTTGTCCTTAGAGTTTTCTACTGGTGGAGAAATAGGAAAATACAATTAGAGTTCTGTGTGATGAATGTAATGGCAGAGATAAGCATTTGGGGAATACACAGAAGTAGCTAACCCAAACTTGGGAGTCAGGTGGAGTCATTTTCACCTAAACTGACACTAAGGGATAAATAGGAGTTTTCCGGGTAAGACAAGTGTGTGGGGGGGAGCGGGTGTTGGGGAAGGTAGAAATAGCGGGAAAGATTGGTCAAGAATGTGAGAACACTGTAAGATTTAGCAGCCAGACGATCACAGCCCCTTGGAAGTTATGTCCATATGGAGCCCATCCTTCTATCTTTCACTGCCTTCCTGAATCCCCTCTCACTTCCCAGTCTCCTTGGCCTTGTCCATGCCTCTCAATTCCAATCTTTATTTTCAGGCGCTGACTTTATCCAATCGGGCCAGGAAGCAGTACACCGTTGGAGAAACAGTGAACCTGATGTCTGTGGATGCCCAGAAGCTCATGGATGTGACCAACTTCATCCACCTGCTGTGGTCAAACGTCCTACAGATTGCCTTGGCCATCTACTTCCTGTGGGCGGAGTTGGGACCCTCTGTCTTAGCAGGTGTTGGGGTGATGGTGATCCTAATCCCAATTAATGGAGTACTCGCCACCAGGAATAGGGCTATTCAGGTAAAGAAACAGTCACTGGGGATATGTACATGTTCTTCAAAGTCTAAAGTTTTCTTACTTTATCTGACTGGTGATTGAAGTTGGGGCAAGGCAAGGCTCATAGGAGACTTGCCACTGTCCCACACGAACTTGGTTTTATCTTCCCTTCCCATCTTCTGACCACTTTAGGGTTCATAGTTCTTGTCTTCATTCAAGTCCCTAATTGGAGAGAGAAGAGCTGCCCAGGGACCCTGCATATAACATTTACACACTGCTACGCTGGGCTGTTCTTAAAAAGTAATTATGACCCTGGTTCTCTCATAGCGTTATAAGCCGGCCACACAGAGCCGTCACAAGAGCGAACCAGGCTTTGTGCCTAAATCCTGGCAATCGACCTTGTTCCCATCAGGTAGCAGAGCTCCCTGTGGACAGTCCTTATCTCGGCCAGAAATCATATTCTGGATGCGTGAACTCGACGGTATATGTGACTTAGTCATTCATTTGCTTTGCATTCACTGAGTTACAAATATTGGCCAAAAATTCATTTGGGTTTTTCCTAATGCAGAAAAACCTGAGTGAACTTTTTGGCCAACTCAATATTTTTTAAAATGCTTACTGTACACCCTATTTCTGGGGGAACATGGCAGCAAATAATTAGACAAGGCTTTTGCTCTCATGAAACTTACATTCTGCTTGGGGTGGAGATTCAGGCCATAAATAAGTAAAAATAAGGAAAATGTCAGCAGTACTATGCAGGGAATTAAACAGGGTGATGTGATCCTAGGGAGTGGTTCTAGGTCACGGGGTCAGGAAAGGCCTCTGAGGAGGAGACACTGAGCTGAACTCTGGAACCTGAGGGTGAGGGAGGAAGACTTGGGTAAAACCTGGGAGGAGGGCACAGCCAGGCCAACACTGTTCAGGCTCAGAAGGGTGGTGAGTGTGGCAGGAGCAGGGAGAGCAAGGAGGGCGGGAGAGACACAGCCCGTCACTGGGCACCTCAAGTTCTCACCGAGCAACAGCCGCAAGTGCCACTGAGATTTAGCATCTGAAGCAAAGCTGGACCCGCTCACGTGGATGTTTGTTCTGTCTGTTATTCTTTCCTGGCAGGTTAAAAATATGAAGAATAAAGACAGCCGTTTAAAGATCATGAATGAGATTCTCAGTGGGATCAAGGTGAGAAGCTGAGCGTGGGTGGCTCTCTGGGCGCGTGACAGCCACAGTAGCCTCTTGGCCTTAACAACCTGCTTGACGTTGTGGACTCCTGCTTCTGAGCCTGGGGTGTCCCATGACTCCTGATCCATCCAGCCACAAGTCCCCTGTTTCTTCTGCTACTCCTCTCAGGCCTTCTTTTGATCATGATTTCTATTTATGTATGTTAAATAGTCTGTGTCGTTCTTATATTTTACTGTAAATGTTGTCCGATGTGGGCAAAAGTAGACAGAATGCTATAACGAACCCCCATGGACTCGCCACCCAGCTCCAGCAATTATCAGCAGGACCTAACCTGTTTCATCTACATCCCCACTCCCCACTTCACACCTTGCTAGATTATTCAAAAGCAAGTCTCAGATATTTGGTCATTTCACTGGTAAACACTTTGTATGTGTTTCTAAAAGAATGACGTTAATGTAACCACAATACCAATAGCATACCTAAAAACAAATCCTTCTTTGATACCATGAAATTTCCCCAATTGCCTCATACAAGCCTTTTTTAATTTTATTTCTTACTGTTGGTTAGTTTGAATAAGGATCTAAAAACTGTCCGTGTGTCGCATTCAGTCAATAGTGCTTTTAATCTACAGTAGTCCCTTGCCTGCCCCCTTCCTGGTCATTTGATAGCAGAGTTTGTCTTGTTTCCCATGCTTGCTTGTAAATTGGTGGTTAAATATAGAAACTT
Source organism: Budorcas taxicolor (assembly GCF_023091745.1). Classification (NCBI taxonomy): domain Eukaryota; kingdom Metazoa; phylum Chordata; class Mammalia; order Artiodactyla; family Bovidae; genus Budorcas; species Budorcas taxicolor. The sequence continues at coordinate 20,425,633 of NC_068932.1, forward strand.
GAGTAGATTTAGTTTATTTGGTTTTGGTTTTTGTTTGGGATGGGGTTGGAGGGCTAGGGGTTGGGTAGTGCTGTGTGCTTCCAAACTTAGTGATGGTCAGTGTTTTTGGGGTCCAGGCACTGTCAGCCTGACTCAGCCTTTATTGTTCTTTCACCAAGAGCAGTGATTTGTGGCCCTGGCAGCACATTTCAACCTCCTGGGAGATTTGTAAAACCCACTGAGGTTTGGGCCTTACTTCAAACCATCTAAATTGAACTCTGGGTGGGGTTGGGAGGGGTGAGACCCAGGCATGTATATAGTTTAAAAGCTCCCTAAGTGATTCCAGTATGCAGCCAAACCCACTGAGGTTTGGGCCTTACTGCAAACCATCTAAATTGAACTCTTGGTGAGACCCAGGCATGTATATATTTTAAGAGCTCCCTAAGTGATTCCAATATGCAGCCAAGGTTGGAAACCACTGTCATAAAGGTTTTAGCAGCCGCTGTTGATCACTACCTTGTTCTGTTATTTCATTGCCAAAGGGTGATGCTTTAATTCCTTTGTTCCTTTGGCATTGCTCAGTGGGAATTCTATAATGAAGAATGCTTTTTAATCAACTAGTTGGTTACTCTAAAGTAAAGGACAGGTAGGATAAATACACACTTCTGTCCTCTATTTACTAGCTTTCAAAATAATGCATTTCATCAAATTCTTTTTTAATCTAGACATTTTTTGAATTCATAGACTTTTTTTTTCTTTTTATTTTGTATTAGGGCATAGCCAATTAACAATGTTGTGACAGTTTCAGGGGAAGGGACTCAGACATATATATACTTGTATCTGTTCTCCTCCAAACCTCCCTCCCATCCAGGCTGCCACATAACATTGAGCAGAGTTTGGCTGAATTAATGGACTTTAATATTACCCTAAACCTCTTGAAAATAAAGAGGCCCCTTTGAACATCTGATATTTCTGCAGACAGAGCTCTGATATGCCTTACTGCCAATGTGGCAAAATGAGAAGATAGACCTGATTTTGAGTCTTAGCTCTTACCACTCACCAGATGGTGACTTTGGGCAAGTTACTTAGTCACTCTCAACCTGTTTCCTTATTGTTAAAATGGATACAATAATTCTGAAAGAGTAAGCAGCTACTTCTTCCTGGTTTGCCCAGAACTTTCCGGGTTTAGCACTGAAAGCCCCGAGTCCTGGACAACCCCCTTTAGTGCCAGGCAAAGTTTGTCACACTTAGGATTAAGTAAGACAGAGTACATAAAATGCTGTGTACCTTGTAAGCTGTCAACAACTGCAAGCTGCCTTTCTGTTGTTGTTCAATCACTAGGTCATGTCTGACTCTTTGTGACCCCATGAACTGCAACACACCAGGCTTCCTTGTCCTTCACTATCTCCTGGAGTTTGCTCAAATTCATGTCCATTGAGTCAGTTACCTTTCTGTAATCACCCTCTATAAGCTGAATTTGTACCTCCCCAGTTTGGGGGAGTGTTTCCTAAAACCTGTGTGGCGGGGGTTGCACCTGATTTCCTACTGGGGCAACAGTGTAAGCTGTGCACTTCTCTATTATTAGATCCTGAAATATTTTGCCTGGGAACCTTCATTCCAAAACCAAGTCCACAAACTTCGGAAGAAAGAGCTCAGGAACCTGCTGAGATTTGGGCAGTTGCAGTCTGCAATAATGTTCCTCTTATACTTGACTCCGGTGCTGGTGAGTGACAGGAGTCAGTTGACGGGGTCAGCTTCCTGGAGAGAAAGGTCTGTTTAGATAGATGAGAGGTGCCTAGCACCTCTAGGCCTGACCCTGAAATCCAAGGAACTCTGACCCACTCCTTAAGTCATCATGCTGTCCTTCCTACCTCACGGCCCCTAGATCTAGTTTCACCCTTAGAAACAGTTTGATTACCTGGCTGCCTGGAGTAACTACAAGGGATTCAGCATGAATGTGGCATCTAGGCATGGTCTGCATGGGAAGGCTTCTCGTCTGTAGGAGGAGGAATGCTGATCATAGGAGCCAGGATACTCAAGCTCTGGTCCTAGCAATGCCATTAGTTGACTTTGTGACCTCAGGCAAGATAGTTCCTCCTCTTCTGGGCTCAGATTTCTCTGTAACATGAAAGGTTGAGATAATCCCTGAGACTCCTTCAACTCTGATACAGTACTTAGAACAAGGCTGCTTGATCCCTTTCGGAATAGGTCACTGATGGCTCTTCTTTTCCAGGTGTCTGTGATCACATTTTCTGTTTACGTCCTGGTGGATAGCAGTAACGTTCTGGATGCACAGAAGGCCTTTACCTCCATCACCCTCTTCAATATCCTGCGCTTCCCCATGAGCATGCTTCCCATGCTAATATCCTCCATGCTGCAGGTGGGTAGGGCCTCTCACCGCCAGCTGAGTGTGCTCAGTTGCTCAGTCATGTCAGATGCTTTGTGACCCCATAGACTGTAGCCCACCAGGCTCCTCTGTCAGTGGGATTGTCCAGGCAAGAATAGTGAAGTGGGTTGCTGTTTCCTTCTTCCCCTGGTTAAAAACCTTAGATTCCAGAATGACTGGTATGTCCTATCTCATTTCCAAATTCTGCTAGTGAACCTTCACTTAGAGAGATTGGTTTGGTCTCTGGAGACCAACAGCATGATTTAATAAAGTCACAAGTTCTTTGAACCCCCGTTTTTCTGACTATAAACTGAGGATAACCATACCAATCTCATACACCTAACAGGGAGACAAGGTTTTGAGAGTGTTTAGTGAGACTATTATGATTAGCTCTGCTCCTGGAACATTTCTCAGTTCAGTTTCCAGCATCTTAGGGTATTTATAAAGCATTAGGGAAATATGGCACAAAAGGAGAGAAAAGGCTTCTCTCTCTCAATTAAAAAAAAAGATGGCTACACCAAGTCTTAGTTTTTTGTTGCAGCATGCTAACTCTTAGTTGCAGCATGCAGATCTAGTTCCCTAACCAGGGATCAAACCTGGATCCCCTGCACTGGAAGCACGGAGTCTTAGCCACTAGATCAGGGGACTTCCCTTTGTCCAAAGACTTCTCTTTGTGTGAAGACACATGGTGGTGAAACCAAATGCAATCTGGGAGCCTCAAGCTGTCAGAAAACTAAGTTTGGAATCCAGTAGGCTTAAGATAGTCCAGAGGAAGTGTCTGGGTCCTGAAAACTGAGCACAGTCACTGAGATGGACCAGGTACCAGGCCTCAGGAGGATGTTCCCAGGGAGGTGGCAGACTGGCGAGGCAGCCAGGATGACAAAGTGTGGTGACCTGTGTTCATCCAGAGGTGACTGGCTTCAGAGAGTTCAGGCCCTAGGAAGGACCAGGGTTTAGGAGGAGCCCTTCTGGCCCTGGAGGGTGTTAAGCAGGCTGGTAGATCTGGCTGAGAAAGAAACAACACGCTCTTTTTAGAGTCGGATGGTTTATCACATTGATAGCAAAAGCAGGATCAACAAAGGTGACAACTCTCTGCAAAACAAAGGGGCCAGGTGAGCAGGCGAGCGGGCAGTGAGGCCCTCTACAGGAGCTGACCCACACCGCAGCCACGCGGTTCTAGAGCCCACAGTTGTGCTTCAAAGAGGGGGCGAGGCAGAAAGCGCAGTGCCTGCTTAGCCACTCAGTCATGTCTGACTCTTTGTGAGTCTTTGAACTGTAGCCCACCAGGCTCCTCTGTCCGTGGGATTTTTCAGGCCAGAATATTGGAGTGGGTTGCTATTTCCTCCTCCAGGGGATATTCCCGATGCAGGGATTGAACCTCCTACATCACAGGCAGATTCTTTACCTGCTGAGCCATCGGAAAAGCCCCCCAAAGTGCAGTACTTCCTCAGAACCCAGGTCGTGGCAAGAAGCTGTCTCATGACAGCCTGCCTGGAAGGGAGGAAGTGAGAAACATCCTTGTAAATCCCCTCAAGTTCTCCTGTTCCGGGGGGACCACAGGGCATCCTGCCAGTGCTTAGGTCACCTGCAATTTAAGCCTGGCCTAAGTGGAGATATGCAGAAGGCAATGGCACCCCACAACAGTACTCTTGCCTGGAAAATCCCATGGACAGAGGAGCCTGGTAGGCTTTAGTCCGTGGGGTCACGAAGAGTCGGACACGACTGAGCGACTTCACTTTCTCTTTTCACTTCCATGCATTGGAGAAGGAAATGGCAACCCACTCCAGTTCTTGCCTGGAGAATCCCAGGGATGGGGGAGCCTGGTGGGCTGCCGTCTATGGGGTCGCACAGAGTCGGACACGACTGAAGTGACTTAGCAGCAGCAGCAGCCAGTGGAGATATGCCAAGTCACTGTGGTTCCATGGCCACTTCCTCCACAGAGGGTCCCAGTAGCGATTCAGGACACTGCCTGGGTCATCAGAATGTGGACTCAAAGAAGAATATGCCAGGGGCCCAGTTACCAGATTCAGACAGAAACTTCATCTTAGAAGGAGGCAGAAAACAGTTTCTGGATCTAGGTCTGAAGCCTGGAGACAGCAGAGTAGAATTAACCTCCCACCCACCCATACCACCACCACCGCAATGAGTTTTCTGAGGGGCTAAAATAGAGCCTCTTAATTTTCCTGTGTTCAGAGTAGGGTGGCTCCTAGAGCTGAGATGTGGCTGAGTCAGGGGTGAGGCAGTTGGGGAGTGGGTAGGGAGCCAGAGATTCCAGCTGTGGTAAATCGCAAATCATAGGCAAGAAGCCTGGCAGGTTGACTGGTTGACTGTCTGATTCTACATCTAAGGCTGATGACGAAGTCACACTCCTGTGTCTCCTTGTGCTCATCATTGAACTTTGTTCCTCTGTGTCCTTCTCTAGGCCAGTGTTTCCACAGAGCGGCTAGAGAAGTACCTGGGAGGGGATGACTTGGACACATCTGCCATTCGACACGATTGCAATTCTGGTAAATGAATTTGGAAGTTGCTTCCCATATGTATTCACAGTGCTGGCACCAGGACTTTGATATACAAGGGCAGAGCAGCAGCAAACTGAAGGAAAGGGAAAGCCAGGGGACTTATCTTGCATCTATATTTGCATTGGTATTACTTAAATTTTGCATTCATTTAGAACAGATTTCTTAGCCAGCCAGATTGCCGAGCAAAGCTGGGCTAGCTGTTTTGAGAATAAGTGGGGAATCCTGCAAAGGATCCAGAAAACAGAAGTCATGATGGAGCCAAGTATGTGGAATTGGGAGGGGAGGCTGAAGTGAAAGAACACACAGGTTCCAAAGGTTTGAGGACTGAGGGGCATTCATAGCCAGAACAAACCATGGTTCTGGAATCCAGGGCAGGAGTGGCTGAGTTTGTATATGGAAGTGGAATTTATACAACAGACTAGGCAACAGAGGGCCTGGGAATGAACCCAGAGTGTCTGTAGATCAACAGTCTGGGCTACCAACTGGCTTGGGACTCCTAAGTAAATAAAGGACTTTGTATGCAGGCGACACTTGGTCTCACCCCTGGGGCTTTCATTTGCCTCTTGACAGCTCAGGATTTAGCACCAGACAAAGGCAGGCTCTTCTGGAGGAAGGAACAAGGGACACATGAAGGCTGAGAAAAGGCAGACAGACATGTGGGGACCTACATCTGACTTAAAGAAAGGAATTTTTCTCAACAGATAAAGCTGTGCAGTTTTCTGAGGCGTCATTTACCTGGGACCATGATTTGGGTGTCACAATCCAAGAGTGAGTTGCCTCCTTTTCTTCTTGCTGTATTTTAAGATTCTCCTTGCTGGTCTTGTTATAGGGAAATTCCATATAATATACCACATGGGGAAGCAAGCTGTGCCCATGTTCAGTTAGATACTAGTGCAGGCTAAATCCCTGGAGGGATAAACTGGCTGCAGTCCCTGTGACTGCACCTGCCCTCCTCCTGTCCCCTCCCACCGCCGCTTTCCTCCTGGGGGACAGTACAGCTGAGAACCTGTGAAGACATGTATTCTCCAGATTGTGGATGGACGTAGTGCAGGCTGGCAGGTAGCCTAGGTCTCTGGATGTGCCAGAGGATACTCACGAGAACCTAAACTCAAGTTCACTTATTCACTGAAGAATAGTTATCATGAAGGACCCAGAGGGGATGATGTGAGCTGCTTCTATACTCAACTTCAGATCTGGAATTTTTCATCTACATAACCCCTTCTCACATTCTGCCCTGTAGGTCACTCCCTGCCTTAAGCCAACCCTTTCTTGCCACACTGCTGCATGTAATGTGTTCCTTAAGCACTACGTGTGTGAGCACACCAGCTTCATCACGAGCACAGTGCCGCAGAGTACGCCAGGAGCCCGAGCAGGCCAGGCTTTCTCACAACTGATTACACCTAATAGTCTTCCTGCCACTTTCCACACTCTCTCTTGTTTCTCCATCCCCTAACATGGACCCTGGAGCTTGCCTCAACATATGTCAGTCCAGAAGCCCTGAGCCCTGCTAACCTGAAAGCCTCAACTGTATGAGAGAGGAGAGTGGACATAGCTCCCACTTTGCTGGTAGTATAAGTCTAGACGGAGCCCGGCTGGGTGGGCAGGTTCAGAAAGCCTGAGAACAAGTTCCTAATGTTCTAGGAACTTAAATATTAGGACTAGAACAGAGAGTTTCCCAGAGCCTGGCCCAGTGTGGGCCCCTACCCAGCCACACTCAGCCAAATCTCCAGGGCAGGGGGCAGGACATCTGTGCGCTCAGTGAGTATTTTATTGAATTGCTCTTCTCATTGAATAGTCGAGTTTGGGATGCATTACTCTGTCCCAGCCCCATTAGTTTAGAAATTGAGAGTCCAGGAGAAGTGAGACTCTAAGATCACACAGCTCAGCTGTAGCAGAGTTGGGATTTGAACAAATAGGGTCTTGTTCAATGGTGCCACATAGTTCTGAAATTATTTTTCCATTGGAAACTGGCTTTTTGCACAAACAACTTATAAATTAAGCCTTACTCTCTAAAGTCTTAGAGGAAAAAAAAAACAACAAACATTAGAGGACTACTTTGAAACTTTGTATATCCAAGATATATTTTCCAATCTTGAAGGAAAATCTCCTTTGGCATCTGAAAAGTCCTTTGGGCATCTGAGAAGTGCCGTGAACGTCTACCCTCCACTTCCTTCAAGTACACTTCTCTCTTTCAGTGTGAACTTGGACATTATGCCAGGCCAGCTGGTGGCTGTGGTGGGCACTGTGGGCTCTGGGAAATCTTCCTTGATGTCAGCCATGCTGGGAGAAATGGAAAATGTCCACGGGCACATCACGGTCAAGGTGAGAAGGAATGCCAAGGAGAAGACTTCTGACACTCAGATGTGGGCAGCGCTGAGTGCTGCCTTCTCATAGGGAGAAACAATTAGAATCTGATAACCGCTCCTGTCAGGCTGCCGTTGGTGGGGTCTCGGAGACATCTAGGAGACTTATAAACTACAGATTCTTTGCCCTACCCCACATATATAGTCATATTCTGGAGTAGATTTTTAAAACCTGCATTTTTAATGAGCTTCCCAGGTGATTCTCATGTGCATACTGAAGTTTGAAAACTGTTGAAAGATGTCTTCTTTCAAAGTATAGGTAATTCTACTATAATCCATGTTTCTGAAAACCTCCTAATCTACAAAATTATGCAATAAAAATAAGAGGACTTGGGGAAAGAGCTGGAACAGATCATTTAAAATATATGCAGCCAGGCTACCAACAAAACCAATAAGAGCAATAACAGTAAAAACAGTAGCAGAGTAAAATCTCCACTGACTGTTGTACCCAGCTTCACAATTGGTTCTGGGCCTCTTGCCTCTTCCTTTGAGAGCTGGGTGTTGGAGGGCACTTTAACAGAGAGGAAATGTTTTCGAGGCATCTCCATCAGCACTCTTAGCTTCACCAGAGAGCTAAATTTAGGGGAAATTATAGGTACTTGGAATCATTTCACCAGCCACTACTTGCACCCAAAAGAGGCATGTCTGTAGATTTTTAGCTTTTCTTGTTAAGATCTTCATATATTGCTAAGCCATTCTTCTTTATTATAAGAAAATATGCCCCTGATTACTTAAAATTGACAAGCCTGGAAAATTTTTAAGAGCCAACACTTCTTCCACGTTATACTGACATTTATTCCCTGATTTACTGATCATTAATGAGATAGTTTTCATACTGTTCATGAATGCTACAGGAGATCAGTGGAGAAATAACTCCAGAAAGAATGAAGGGAACAAGCCAAAGCAAAAACAATACCCAGTTGTGGATGTGACTGGTGATAGAAGCAAGGTCCAATGCTATAAAGAGCAATATTGCATAGGAACCTGGTCCATTAATTAAGACAAATTGGAAGTGGTCAAACAGGAGATGGCAAGAGTGAACGTCGACATTCTAGGAATCAGTGAAATAAAATGGACTGGAATGGGTGAATTTAACTCAGATGACCATTATATCTACTACTGTGGGCAGGAATCTCTTAGAAGAAATGGAGTAGCCATCATGGTCAAAAAAGAATCCGAAATGCAGTACTTGGATGCACTCTCAAAAACAACAGAATGATCTCTGTTCATTTCCAAGGCAAACTATTCAATATCACGGTGCTCCAAGCCTATGCCCCAAACAGTAACACTGAAGAAGCTGAACTTGATGGTTCTATGAAGACCTACAAGACCTTTTAGAACTCACACCCAAAAAAGATGTCCTGTTCATTATAGGGGACTGGAATGCAAAAGTAGGAAGTCAAGAAACACTTGGAGTGACAGGCAAATTCGGCCTTGGAATACAGAATGAAGCAGGGCAAAGGCTAATAGAGTTTTGCCAAGAGAATGCACTGGTCATAGCAAACACCCTCTTCCAACAACACAAGAGAAGACTCTACATCACCAGATGGTCAACACCAAAATCAGATTGATTATATTCTTTGCAGCCAAAGACTGGGACCTGACTGTGGCTCAGATCATGAACTCCTTATTGCCAAATTCAGACTTAAATTGAAGAAAGGAGGGAAAACGAGTAGACCATTCAGGTATGACCTAAATCAAATCCCTTATGGTTATACAATGGAAGTGAGAAATAGATTTAAGGGGCTAGACCTGATAGAGTGCCTGATGAACTATGGATGGAGGTTTGTGACACTGTACAGAAAACAGGAATCAAGACAATCCCCATGGAAAAGAAATGCAAAAAACCAAAATGGCTGTCTGAGGAGGCCTTACAAATAGCTGTGAAAAGAAGAGACGCGAAAAGCAAAGGAGAAAAGGAAAGATATTCCCATTTGAATGCAGAATTCCAAAGAATAGCAAGGAGAGATAAGAAAGCCTTCCTCAGCGATCAATGCAAAGAAATAGAGGACAAGAACAGAATGGGAAAGACTAGAGATTTCTTCAAGAAAATTAGAGATACCAAGGGAACATTTCATGCAAAGATGGGCTTGATAAAGGACAGACATGGTATGGACCTAACAGAAGCAAAAGATATTAAGAGATTGCAAGAATACACAGAACTGTACAAAAAAGATCTTCATGACCCAGATAATCACGATGGTGTGACCACTCACCTAGAGCCAGATTCCTGGAATGTGCAGTCAAGTGGGCCTTAGAAAGCATCACTACGAAGAAAGCTAGTGGAGGTGATGGAATTCCAGTTGAGCTGTTTCAAATCCTGAAGGATGATGCTGTGAAGAGCTGCACTCAATATGCCAGCAAATTTGGAAAACTCAGCAGTGGCCACAGGACTGGAAAAGGTCAGTTTTCATTCAAATCCCAAAGAAAGGTAATGCCAAAGAATGCTCAAACTACTGCACAATTGCACTCATCTCACACGCTAGTAAAGTAATGTTCAAAATTCTCCAAGCCAGGCTTCAGCAATATGTGAACTGTGAACTTTCAGATGTTCAAGCTGGTTTTAGGAAAGGCAGAGGAACCAGAGATCAAATTGCCAACATCCGCTGGATCATCGAAACAGCAAGAGAGTTCCAGAAAAACATCTATTTCTGCTTTACTGACTATGCCAAAGCATTTGACTGTGTGGATCACAATATATTGTGGAAAATTCTTCAAGAGATGGGAATACTAGACCACCTGACTTGCCTCTTGAGAAACCTTTATGCAGGTCAGGAAACAGCAGTTAGAACTGGACATGGAACAACAGACTGGTTCCAAATAGGAAAGGGAGTACATCAAGGACTGTATATTGTCACCCTGCTTATTTAACTTATATGCAGAGTACATCATGAGAAACGCTGGGCTGGAGGAAGCACAAGCTGGAATCAAGATTGCCGGGAGAAATATCAATCACCTCAGATATGCAGATGACACCACCCTTATGGCAGAAAGTGAAGAGGAACTCAAAAGCCTCTCGATGAAAGTGAAAGAGGAGAGTGAAAAAGTTGGCTTAAAGCTCAACATTCAGAAAACGAAGGTCATGACATCTGGTCCCATCACTTCATGGGAAATAGATGGGGAAACCATGGAAACAATGTCAGACTTTATTTTGGGGGGCTCCAAAATCACTGCAGATGGTGATTGCAGCCATGAAATTAAAGGACGCTTACTCCTTGGAAGGAAAGTTATGACCAACCTAGATAGCATATTCAAAAGCAGAGATATTACTTTGCCAACAAAGGTCTGTCTAGTCAAGGCTATGGTTTTTCCAGCGGTCATGTATGGATGTGAGAGTTGGACTGTGAAGAAAGCTGAGCGCCAAAGAATTGATGCTTTTGAACTGTGGTGTTGGAGAAGACTCATGAGTCCCTTGGACTGCAAGGAGATCCAACCAGTCCATCCTAAAGCTCAGTCCTGGGTGTTCATTGGAAGCACTGATGCTGAGGCTAAACTGCAATACTTTGGCTACCTCATGTGAAGAGTTGAGTCATTGGAAAAGACCCTGATGCTGGGAGGGATTGGGGGCAGGAGCAGAAGGAGATGGCAGAGGATGAGATGGCTGGATGGCATCCCGACTCAATGCACATGAGTTTGGGTGAACTCCAGGAGTTGGTGATGGACAGGGAGGCCTGACATGCTGCGATTCATGGGGTCGCAGAGTTGGACACGACTGAGCAACTGAATTGAATGAGATAGTTTACATTAAACAAACATGCAGCATAGCAGATCAGACTACATATTTATCTCTGTCTCCTAACTCCTTTCAGGGCACTTTTTCCTGCTAATTCATAACCAAGTTTGTTCTCAAACCCGAGGGCATTTACCCTCGATCTTTTTTTGACATCGATTCATGCATCAGCCTGGTGCCCAAATTTCCATCTCTGAATTCTTACTTTCTATGATGTCATCTATCTGGTTTCCCCTATCAGGGCTGGCCCTGTGTTGGTCCTAGTAAACTCACTAGGGTCTGACTAAAACCCTGTTCTAGAAGCAGCATGTGCATTCATCCTTCAACTTTCAGATCATGACTAGAGAGTGATAGTCCAAAAAGGAGACTGTAAATGATGCATAGGATATTGACTTTTTCTCCCTAGTTGGTGCAATAAATACATGTACCTTTACAAAGATCAATTGTCCAGTCAGCCTGACATTTTTCCAAAGCTACATTCCATTTGTTCCTCCCACCTCCAGCACCCCCTCCTTCAGCCCTGCATTTCCCGAGGTGCAGAGCAGTCATGTGGTCTAATCCTTCCCATCCAGGGCTCTGTAGCCTATGTCCCACAGCAGTCTTGGATCCAGAATGGCACCATAAAGGAAAACATCCTTTTTGGATCAGAGTTGGATGAAAAGAAATACCAGCAAGTTCTGGAAGCCTGTGCCCTCCTCCCTGACTTGGAAGTGCTGCCTGGAGGAGACATGGCTGAGATTGGAGAGAAGGTACTTGGGACACAAGGGGATCCTGAAGGGTGAAGGAAATGAGTGAGGATGGTAAAGAAGTGCATGGCGGTAAAATAGTTGATCAATTTTGGTAGTCAAGCCTGGAACAAACATCAGAAAACTTGAGTTTGCACAATATTTTGTGCAAACAACTCAGAAATTTAAAATTTTGTACCTGAAAGCAAATATAAGAGTTGTGTAATCAAAAGGAAAGATAATGAACCTAGGACCTGGTTAACTAACCAGCAGCTAACATGAGGTAGATCTCTGGTGGAGGGCCAGAGGCAGACGGGAGCTGTCTGAACTCTAATTCTGTACACTAACGTGGGCCAGAGTAGGGTCCTAATAATCTGCAGTGAACACATAGAAATCTAATACATTATTAAATGCCTTTCTTAAAAGTTAATTTTTAATGACCATTTCATATTATATGAATATAGTATAATTGGTTTACAAATCCCTGATTACAATTTATTTAAGATGTTTTTATCCTTTCCCCATTATTAAAAATAAATATAAAAAATAAATAAATAAATATAGCAGTCTTTTGCGGAAAGGTCTTGAGGTTAGGAGACTGCAGATACAGCTCTAGAGTGATTTTGTTTCTTAATTCAGCATACATTTCTTGAGTACCTACTGTGTGTCAAATAGTATTTTAAGTGCTGGAGTTATATCCACAAACAAACAGAAAACCCACCCTGATATAGCTCTACATTCTCCTGGGGCAGGAAACAACAGCAACAACAAAATAAGTACATTATATGATATCAAATGATAACCTGGGCACACATTTAATTATTAGGTTTAAAGTTATTTATTTGAATCAAAGATATTTATTTGTATAAAGGAACTTGTGTTCCTTTATACAAGTCTGGCTGCCCACCATGCAACAAAGCCAGCCTACTGACACGGAGCTGTGGTACAGGAAAGTACAGTTTATTGCAGGGCCAAGCAAGGAGAACGGTCAGCTAATGCTCGAAATACTGGAACTCCTCAGTGGCTTTCAGGAGAGGGTTTTTAAAGGCAACATCTGGGGTGAGGGTTGCAGCTTGTAGACTTTCTTCTGATTGGTTGGTGGTAAAGTAACAGGGTGCTATTTCAGGACTCTTAATCACCAACCTTTTGGTTCCAACCAGTTTCAGGTCTAAGTGCTTATGGTCAGCGTGCAGTTAGCATCCTCCAACTGCATGAGAATTTTTGTTTCTGCAGAACAATTTAGAGATATGCAGATTGTTACATATCCCCCTTAAGGAGGAGCTGGGGCTCTGTTTTATAGCTGAACTATTGTTTCTTGACTGCTTTTCCTTTGTTTCCACGTTCCCTCGCTTCCCTAATTAGTAACTGCTTGGAACTCAGGAAGGCCAGGGAGACTAAGGCTTTTTTTTTTTTCTACAAATAAGAAACAGGGGACACAGAGGGGCTTTTGTACCCAGGAGATTGCCCTGCAGGGTCCTGCTTTGTTTCAATCCTCCCTTTTATATTCCTTAACTTGAGGGGAACAGGTATGAGCCAAGAATGGGAATAAAGTTTTGAATAGAGATGTTTATCATAAATTCAGTAGAAGAACTCAGTTTTAGGGGGACTCAGTTTCAGTACTTAATATAAATTCTTTTCTTCCTCAGGGTATAAATCTCAGTGGGGGTCAGAAGCAGCGGATCAGCCTGGCCAGAGCTACCTATCAAAATTCAGACATCTATATTCTGGATGACCCTCTGTCAGCTGTGGATGCCCATGTGGGAAAACATATTTTCAACAAGGTCTTGGGTCCCAATGGCCTATTGAAAGGCAAGGTGAGAACTTATTTAAAGTGATGAAGACATGAAGAAGGGCACACATCTCCTAGGACTGCTGGGTCCTAAAGCAGATTCCCTTATTTCCCTGCCCTCCTGGGCTGCTGAGGAGATAATATCCTGCTGGTCTTGCAGGAAATGGCCTGGTGAGGTCTCCCACCTAGTGGTCATAGCTTATGTGAGAACTGGGTAATTTGAGCCTTATTCTCTGGCTCCAACATTGAGCCTCTTATTAATTAAGGGTGATTAATTATGGTTAAAAAGTCCTTAGAGATCTGTCATATAGGAAGAAACATATTTGGTTTTGTCACTAGTTCCTGGCATAGAACTTGCTGTTGTTCAGTTGCTAAATTGTGTCCAACTCTGCAATCTCATGGACTGTAGCACGCCAGGCTTCCCTGTCCTTCACTGTCTTCTGGAGCTTGTTTAAACGCATAGTCCACATGTGATGGGAGGACAAGTGATGGGAGGGCTGGAATTTTCAGCACCAAACACCAGCCTCAGGAGAGAGGAAGATGGGCAAGAGGCTGGATTATAAAATTGCTTGAATAAGGAGATTCTGAGAGCTTCTGGGTTGGTGAGAACATGAGGGTACTGGGAGAGAATAGAAATTCTGCACAAGCATTCCCTCCAATAGCAAGTGTAGAGTGGGGGCTGGCAGCACTCTATCTTGTGTTTGGCTTGCTCCCTTCAAGATTTTTTTGAATGCTTCCACTCAGGCTGGTAGGGTTGACAGGGTGGCTGTCCCTCTGAGGCTTTTTACCTCTCTCTCAGATCAGTGAGTCAACGGGAACTCACTTTCCCTCCTATTTTTGGTCCTGCTTTCTGTCCTTAAAGCTAATTGGCTGTATTCATTCTTAAACTGAATACCCACTCTGGGCCTGGTTCATTGCAAAGACTGGGCAAACAGATGAAAATTTCTCGTCTCTGCTCTCAAGTGACTTATCTAACCGGCAGACATATCAAAAAGCAAGCAATAATATTATAACACAAGAATTATTTTTAATGGCAATCTATACAAATTACTATCTGGTGGGTTTCCCAGGTGGCTCAGTGGTAAAGAATCAGCCTGCAAAGCAGGAGACTCAAGTTTGATTCCTGGGTTGGGAAGATGCCCCTGGAGAAGGAAATGGCAACCCACTCCAGTATTCTTGCCTGGGAAATCCCATGAACAGAAGAGCCTGGCGGGTTACAGTTTACGGGGTTGCAAAAGAGTCAGACATTGACTTAGCAGCTAAACCCCAACAACATACAAACTACAGAGGAAACATTGGAGAAATACCCAGTTCTTGCCTGGGGACTCAGGAAAGGCTACCAAAAGGGCTGGCTTTGAGCTGAGACTCAAAGATGGGCATCTCCTGCATCTTCGTGATACGAGTGACCTGGTGTCTGTGGAGCTGTCTGTAGAAAGCAGAGGCAGTGGGCTTGGGCTATTGCACCAGAGGCTCATCTCAATACCATGACCCCTATTTGAGCCTCATTACTCATCTGCAAGTGTTCATCTTTCTTTGAGTGGAATCCCTGTGTCAGGAGTCAGTGTGGTCCATAAATAGACAACAATACAAGGAGTGCCAAGTCCTCCACACCAGAGAGGGCCTGGGCCAAAGACAAAGGTCCTTGACCTGTAATGTTTCTAACATGCTGAAATAATCTGGGCAGTTCTTGTTAGATCAGTGGTTTGCTGATTAGTGAGAGGGCAGTTAGTTTTGCGTGCCTCAGTTGTATTGATAGCCCTTTATCTCAAGTGACATCACTAAGCCTGACTCTTGGCTGCCCAGAAAGCTGGAGGGAAATGTGTGCAGGGCAAACCTCACTGTCACTACAGGAAAATAACTGAATATATTCATGATGACAGGAGTCTCGTTTTACACACACAGTCATATTTTAGGATGAGATGCTGGGAAGTAAAGAGAAAGTAAAAGAAAAAGGTTAAGTGGTCAGGGCCACATTTGGAAGCAAAGCCCCACAGTGACTCTGTTTTGCCTTTTCAAGAGTAAGCTAAAGAAGGTGGTCACAGGATCGTCAGCACAACTTGCTGTTATTTTTACAGACTCGAATCTTGGTGACACACAGCATTCACTTTCTTCCCCAAGTGGATGAGATTGTGGTTGTGGGGAATGGCACCATCCTGGAGAAGGGATCCTACAGCACTCTGCTGGCCAATAAAGGATTATTTGCTAAGAATCTGAAGACATTTGTGAAACAGACGGGTCCTGAAGATGAGGCCACAGGTATGTGAAGAGGACTGGGACAGGATAGAACTTGGGTATGGAAGGGACGGGAGTAGAAAACTACCACTATTTGCCTGCTGACCTGCTCAGCACCCAGTGGACTAGATGCGGAAGTGAGTTAGCCAGAGATCCAATATCTGTTTTTCCTGTGTTTTGTGTCTCTGTAAAGAAACACAGACATAGACATTTTTTATGTGAGCCAAACTAGGGGCCCATCCAGCTCATCTGGCCTCTGACATGCAGTCATAGGTTACTCTTTAGAAGATGGGGCTGCCCTGATAGTTCGGTTGGTAAAGAATCTGCCTGCAATGCAGGAGACCGCAGTTTGATTCCTGGGTCAGGAAGATCCCTTGGAGAAGGGATAGGCTACCCACTCCAGTATTCTTGGGCTTCCCATGTGGCTCAGCTGGCAAAGAATCCTTCTTCACTGCGGGAGACCTGGGTTCAATCCTTGGGTTGGGAAGATCCCCTGGACAAGGGAAAGGCTACCCACTTCAGTATTCTGGCCTGGAGAATTCCATGGACTGTATAGTCCATGGGGCTGCAAAGAGTCGGACATGGCTGAGCGACTTTCAGTTCAGTTACAAGATGACTGGAGGTATGGGGTGATTAGCTCTTGTGGGAGAGAAGAGACACCAGGGGCAGGAGTTGACCCCCTTTTAGGGAATGTCCTGCTTCACATATTCCACCCTACCTATTCAAACTCATTAAAAGCACTTCCTGGACAGCTTCATAATACCTGGTATTAATAGTGTACTGCTAAATCATTGCTAAGCCCTAACAAAGGAATCTTGACTAACATACCAAACACCGCTGGGTGTTTCAAAGCAGAACAGAATTGTGGCAGTTGCATAGTGTCACAATATACCACAGGAACGGCCCCAACCTAATACAGGACCACTGGGGTCACTGATTAGTTCCAGGCAGTAATGGAGCCCTGGTCTCTGAGGTCCCTCCCAAGAACCTGCCAGGAGTCATCCCAGGCATGGTTCTGGGTATCTGCTTCAGGTGGCAATTACCAACAGGAGGTCAGGGCTGAGAAAGCAAGATCTGCAGGGGCATTCTGAGAGTCAATCAGAAGAGGTAGAAACTTCAGAGCCTAGAAGTGGGAGCACATTCAAGCCTTGAGGTCAGAAATATGTGATAGTTTTAAACCACAAGAGTCAGAAAGAAAAGCCTAAACCAGGAAGTCTATAAACACTGGCAAGACAGTGTTTATAGAAACGAAGACTGACCTTGGGTGTCTTCGATGACCTTAGGATGGTGTGGGCTACAGGGACTGGGAGCCAGTACAGGAAAGTTGAGCAGGGATGCCAGCAGGAAGGAGGGGGTCAGAGCTTTCCCTCAGCCTTTATGTGCTCCGGGGATTGGCCTGGAGAAAACAAAAAGCGCCTGCCTGGGAACTGGTCTCCAGCAGAGGGAAGGGTCTGATGCTGGATCCCCTGAGTTATTGCTCAGTCAACCACATCACCTCAACCTGTACAGGTTTCTCATTCTAATTCTCAACTTTTTTCTTCTGATTTGCCTGGATGTGAGTTCTGTTTATCTAAACCCCCAGGGGTAGACGGCCCCTTTGAAAAATCCTGTCTTTTGTGTACAGAGAGAGTTTGCAAACCCTTCGTTTGGGTCACACTGACAGGCCATTTCTGAGAAGTTGTGTAAGCCGCAGTGCCTGGCATGCTGTTGTGTGGTTTCCAGGGCTCAAGGTACAGACCCCAGACGGTAGAAGAAAGGAAAGGGCAAGAGGGCAAGGTAACCTGTGTCAGTGTGGGCTCAGTGTTTCCTAATTAGCCATTGTAACAAAACACTACAAACTTGGTGTCTTACACAACAGAAATGTATTGTCACTCACCGTTGCAGAGGTGAGAAGTCCAAAATCAAGGTGTCAACAAGATGTGTTCCTTCTGAAGGTAACAGGGAAGGATCTATTCCAGGTTTTTCTCCGAGTGATTTGCTGGCAGTCTTTGGCATTCTTGGCTATAGATACACAACATCAACCTCTGCCTTCGTCTTCACATGGTTTTCTCTCTTATGCGCATTTGTGTCCACGTTTCCCCTTTTCACAAGGACATCAGACGTATTGGATCAGGGGCCCATCCCAGTGGGTCTAATAGAGATGGTCTCTATTTGGTGAGAACTTCCCTTTAGAGACCCAGATCCAATCCCTGGGTGGGGATGATCCCCTGGAGAAGGAAATGGCAACCCACTCCAGTATTCTTGCCTGGAGAATTCCATGGACAGAGAAGCCTGGTGGGCTACAATCCATGGGGTCACAAAGAGTCGGACATGACTGACTGTCTAACACTTTCTTTTCACTTCCTTTAGATCTTGAGACATGGTTTCCTGTTGTTTTCTGAGCATACTTATCATAGCTGATTTAAAATCTTTGTCAGTAAGTCCAACACCTGTGCTTCCTTGAGTACATTTTCTGTTGACCGCTTTTTTTTTCTCTCTCCTGTGTACAACCCCATACTTTCCTGCTTCCTTGTATGTCTCATTTTTTGCTGGAAACTGATCATTTTAATTAGTCTAACAATTCTGGAAATACAAGCTCTCTCCTCTCCTTCCTCCACCAGGGTTTGTTGTGGTTCCTCTTCCTAACGCTTAGTTTCCCGAACTAATTCTGCTAAGTCTACATTCTTTATTTCATGTGGTCACTGATGTTCCTGCTTGGTTGGCTTAGTGGTCGGATGATGACCAAGAGGTTAGAGGTTTCATTAAGTGCCTGCAACCAATAAGTCACTCAGCCTTTGCTGAGAGACTCTGTGGGAATGAGGGGTGGGGGGCATGTCTTTTTTAACAAGCCAGCAGGCAATTTACAGTTCCATCTCAGTCTTTGTTGCCTGCTTGCCCAGAGTCTGAAGTTAAGCCAGAGGTAAGGGAGTAAGACATTCTCAAGTCTTTCCTGGGTAGGTGTGCAACCCTACACATATGTTTGACATACTTGATTGCTAGGAATATACTGAAGATATCGAAACTCCCTATGAATATCTTATTCCCCAGATTTTTTTTTAAGTTCTTGGTTGGTTTCTTATTTGCCCCAGCTGTTATCACTGACACAGGCAGCTGAGATGTTAAACAACTGCTGATTATTAGAGCCAATGCCAAGTCAGGCTCAGTAAAGACAAGCCCTGTGAATGGGGTTTTCCAGAGGACTGCCAGGCTGTCAAATAATGACAATTGTCCAGCAATGAGGTTTGGGGCATGTTCTGAACCCACACTGTTCCCTCCAGTAGCTGCTAGGTTACAATAATTGTAATTGGTTTGCTGTTGGTTTTCTAGACTACAGCAGATCTAAGGAGAGGGACAGGGAAATAGGGTAAATTAAACTATTACAAAGCTTACTGTTCTTTCTGAGATTTAGCCTTTTTTCCTAAATAAATGCTCCTTGGATTTTTGCAAGCCTTTGGTTAACTTCAAAGTTATGGAAAATTTGGTTTTGATCATTTCTGACCATTATGCTCATTGCTTTTACAGAAGTCTCAATTTCTGGAGGTCATTACGATTTTCACAGCCCAAGCTGTTTTACCTTTTCAGGGTATGCTTTTTTAAAATGCTTTAAATTAGTTGAATTTCAAGCAGAACATTTTAAATTTACACTCACCTTTTTAGTCAGTTCTGAGGATTATGACTCTACTGTTTGTCTCCTATAATACTTAAAAGTTCTTTCCTGCTCCAAAGGAACTTAGAAGTTTCTGGAAATATTCTCCGTTTTGCCTTTTCTCTTCCAGTGAAATATTAACTCATCTTTCCTGTATTCTGGTATTTCTCAAAGAGATGCCCTAATAAATAGTATTTCTGGAGTAAAAATTCCAACCTGTATGTACATCTGAGATCTCTTGTCAGCAAAATCAGACAAGACTTCTCTCCTTGTTCATGGGGCTATGACAGCTCCATGCAGCTCTCTCCTTAACCTTTGATGTGTCTCCTAGTCAATGACGACAGTGAAGACGATGACTGTGGGCTGGTGCCCAGTGTGGAGGAAATCTCAGAGGATGTGGCCTCCTTGTCCATGAAAAGAGAGAATGATCTTCATCGAACACTGAGCCACAGGTTGGTCATCTGTTCAGCTGGCAGCCCGCATTACTTCCGTAGTTCCCCTTGATCATTCTCTTTTCCTCTTTTTTTTCCTGAGTGTCCACGTGGATGCTCCCAGCCCTCCTTTTGCTTCTGAGCATGGGGAGTAGGGTTGGGGTGGTGTGTTTCCCCTATGATCATCGGCTCTGAAATGCACCGTGATGCACACAGAACGACCGTGACACCTGCTTCCGAGAAGACACTTGGAAGGAAAACTTCCCCTCTCAATCTTTCAGATCTAGGTCCAGTAGCAGGCGTCTGAAGTCCCTAAAGGACTCCTTGAAAATTCGGAATGCGAATATCCTGAAGGAAGAGGAAGAACCAGTGAGAGGACAAAAACTCATCAAGAAGGAATTTGTACAAACTGGAAAGGTGAATGTCACAGTGAAAAGTACCATTCATTAGAGGTGACAGTAGGCTTGGGATTCGAATATTTTTAAGTTTGATGATTTGAATACATATCTGTAGAGGAATATGTCTTATGTGCACTGCCAGTCTTTAAATTTATCATTGAAATGTTAGCAGAGGCTCTAGGCTCTTTATCAAATCGTACTTCCATGAAGAATGACACACATCCTGTGAATATCGTCATACCACACTTCACGTGTGAAAGCAACAAAAATGAGATGCGATTCTGGGAGCTGGAGAATACCAACCTATCAGACTCATAGCACACTGTTCAAGTTAATAAAACTTAAGACCAAGCTCCTAAATTTAAGGTCTTAAACATTAATAAAACACGGTCTGTGGTATAGCCTTATCTGTCCCACTCTGTTTTTATATCTGTTGCTCTTAATTTCATCTAGAAGTTCATTAATAATCTGATGGTTATTTATCCCGCATTATATTTCAGCATTGATTATTATCTTGCCCGTATAGAAATGTGACCCCTTACCGAATTTTGCTACCTGCTATCCACTTTTCCGAAGCACTGCGTTCCCCGATGATTGATATTCCTCACCGAAAGTCAATAGTGTGTGTCAGTTGCTCAGTTGTGCCCTACTGTTTGCGACCCCATTGACTGTAGCCTGCCGGGCTCCTCCCTCCATGAGATTATCCAGGCAAGAATCCTGGAGTGGGTTGCCATTCTGTTCTTCAAGGGATCTTCCCAACCCAGGGATTGAACCTGGGTCTCCTGCATTGCAGGCAGATTCTTTACCATCTGAGCCGTCAGGGAAACCCAAAATGCCAGTAGGACTTCTGCTAACACTGAGGTGGGGGCTTTGCAGGTGAAGTTCTCCATCTACCTGAAATACCTACAAGCAATAGGATGGTGCTCGATAGTCTTCATCCTCTTGGGGTTTGTGATCTATTATGTGGCTTTTATTGGATCAAACCTCTGGCTCAGTGCTTGGACCAGCGACTCTAAAAAATACAACGGCACCAACTATCCATCCTCTCAGAGGGACCTGAGAGTTGGCGTCTATGGAGCTCTGGGAATAGCACAAGGTATGTGTGATGGCTACAGCAGCTGTCCCTGCGACAGTCTGTCAGGTCCCCTTCCTTTGCCTCCACTCGGGAAAGCATTTGCCGCTGTGTCCCTGGCGCGAGTCTCCAGGGGTCCCTGTGCACGGTGCTGACTACACTGCTTCCATTTCTAGGTTTCTTTGTGTTCATAGCGAACATCTGGAGTGTCTATGGTTGTAACCATGCATCAAACATCCTTCACAAGCAACTGCTGAACAATATCCTTCGAGCACCCATGAGTTTTTTTGACACAACACCCATAGGTCGGATAGTGAACAGGTTTGCTGGTGTAAGTACCTCAAGGGCTGTAAGACGAGTTTATGGCTGAGGTTTTTCTGTTTCCAACAGGGAAAGAATTCTCATTGTCCCCCTAGACAACACTGGGCCGTTCCAGTTCTTTAGTCCCACTCAGCATGCAGATGTTTCTGGAATATCTTGTGTGTGGTACTAAGGGTCCTGAAGATACAGGGATGAACCACTGTGGCCCTTTAAGTAGGTCACCAATTAGTGAGGGAGACGGCCAAGGAAATAAAGGATGATGATAGAATATGGGAAAACCAGGAGCAACAGTGCACACAGTGGCTTTCTGGGAGTATGAAAGAGAGACAGGAAAAAGGTGCCAGCTGCGTCTGCATGACCGAGGGTGGGAAATGTCAGGAAGGGTGAAATTCAAGCAGTAGAAGTTAGCCAGAGAGATGGTGGGGGGAGGGCTGGGCCGGTGGCACTGGAAGCAGGATGTGAAGGGTTTCTCTGCAGAGGGAAAACCACAAGTGAAAGCAGAGTCCTGGTTGTGACAGTGAGTAGAAGTGACAGTGGGGCAACCCTTTGCGTGGTTGCTGCTTCCAGTCCTGAAACTCCCATTTTTGATGCTTTACAAATAAGTAAATGAGGTCTGGATTTTAGAATCTTGTGATTTGAATGGAGTTCTGGAACACTGTCTCCATCGGCTGTGGATTCTTGAACCCTTAGCATTTGTTCATTCAACATTTATTGGGTACCTTCTATGAGCCAAGGACTGTACTGAGGATTGAGATGCTCAATAAATGCAAAGGTCATAGATGGCTCTCTACCAAGGACCGGACTGAACTCATTGATTCTTAATGAATATGAGATGGAAATTTCAGGAACAGAGGAAACCAGACAATTCAGAGTAATATTCAACTATCACCAAGAGAATTTTCAAACTTATTTTTGTAGAAGAGGGTGCACATTTTTAAATGTCTTAGCAATTCTGAGCCCTACATAAGGGTAGGGCTACACATAGTTTGGTCTTGTAGCAGACACAGAAAGTCTAGCTCCTAGCCTACAGCCAGGTTTTGGGGACATGGCGACTGCTTCAAAAGAGGGCTGGCCCCCACTTGTCACTTTCCTCTGCAATAAAAATGGTGGGCATGATGTCATTGGAGACAATTTACATCAGCTTTCTGCTCTTTATTAGAGCCTTAAAAAGGACATAATTTTGGATGGGGAGATTTCTCACAGGAATTTTGCAAAGATTGCCCACGCTTTTCCAATGTTGTGATATATATATGTATATGCATGCTCATGCGCTTCAGTCGTGCCTGACTCTTTATGGCCTGTGGACTGTAGCCCATCATGCTTCTCTGTCCATGGGGATTCTCCAGGCAAGAATACTAGAGTGGGTTTCCATGCCCTCCTCATAACTGTGTCCAGGGTTGAGAGAAAAAAAGACGTTCTCACTATCAGTTCTGTGCAGATTACTTTTGACCATTAACTGGCATAGATTCTCCATCCTTCCTCCCCTACCTCCGTCTCTTCTTAAAGGCTCAGCCATTGGCTCCAGGGCACCTGGGATCTAACTCTGCTTTATGATCTGAGTCACCTTCACCACAAAGCTCAGCATACAATTAATGATAGTTTCCTTCTTCATGCAAAAACAGTTAGCAAAATATGACTGTTGCCTAAGTAACTCAATACAAGTTCTCTGTGTTTTCTTTTTCAGAAGATTAATTATGTACATACACATATAATTACTTATATATGTGTGTGTATATATAAAATACATATTATATATGTTAAACATATATATCTACATTTTATAAATATAAAACAGATATTATATATAATAATACACATCATTGTTTATTTGGAACATGGGAAAAAGGAAACTATCATTAATTGTATAGTGAGTTTTGTGAGGGAGGTGGCTCAGACCATAAAGGAGAATTAGATTCTGGGTCCTCTGGAGCAGGCGGCTGAGCCCTTAAGAGGAGATGAAAGTAGGGCAGGAAGGAAGGATCGAGAATTTATACCAGTTAAGGATCAAAAGTAATCTTCACAGAACTAATAGTGGGTGAGGGTTTCTTTTTTTTTTCTCTCAACCCTGGACAGTTATTTGCATTCTGGTGTGATGAAGCAAATTCCCTGCCGCAACTGAGAAGGTGTAAAATGTCCCAGGAATTCATGAGCACACCATCTCTCCTCCTGTGTCCCTAGGATATCTCCACAGTGGATGACACCCTCCCCATGTCTTTACGCAGCTGGGTCTTGTGCTTCCTGGGCATCGTCAGCACCCTGGTCATGATCTGCCTAGCCACTCCCATCTTCGTCATCGTCATCATTCCTCTTGGCATCATTTACGTGTCTGTTCAGGTAGGTTTGGAAATGGCTAGGTTCCCCTTCTTCTCTACGCATAAAAGCTTAAGTTCTTCTCTTGTGTTTATGGCTAGTCACTCCCCACCCCTCTAGCATCTTTGTCATTGAGTCAGATATTAACATACCATCTTCACAGTGGTGAGGTTGGTGGTGGCTTCTAGAAGAGCTGTGCTAAGGCTGCTTCCTTGGTTGGCTTAGGTTGGTCTACTTGGAGATGTCCCTCAGCAGGAGCCCAGTCTCTTCACTTCAAGGCAGTTCTCCTTTCACTGGGGTGTCTGCGGTGGGGCGGTGAGTGGGGCGGGGTGGGGGTTCAGGCTCAATTCCAGTGTGGTCTTGAGGGCACAAGCAGTTTGATAGCCAAGCCTCACGGAAAACTAGAGCGAGTAGAAAGGGCTCCGTGCCTGTAATAAGGGGAGGGAATGAGGGGAAGGAAGCTGTAGAGAGAATTCTTGTCCCAGCAGCTACGTTTGGGATAAATTGATCACCTTGAGAAACCAATCCTGAAGCCCTTCAGTGAAGGTCAGCCTTGTGGCTGTGGCAAGTTTACACTGCTGGGCTTTGTGTTGAGTTCCTCAGGTACATTGTTATCTCTGTTAGTAACAAACCAACAAATAAGAGGCAGGATATTTAAGGAAACATCCACGTATAACATTTTGAATTCTGACTCACCCATGCCTAGCTCTTCCCTAATTTCAACAAATCCTCTGGGTTTCCCTGGTGGCTCAGTCAGTAAAGAATTCACCTACAATGCAGGAGACCCAGGTTCAATCCCTGGGTTGGATCCCCTGGAGAAAGGAATGGCTATCTTGCCTGGAAAATTCCGTGGACAGAGGAGCCTGGCAGGCTACAGTCCATGGGGTCACAGAGAGTCAGACATGACTGAAGCGACTTAGCACGCATGCATCAGCATACCTTTCTTGAGCCACTTATTGCCCATCTCTCCTTTCCAAACCCCTTGTTCCCCAGCTGCATTTATCCCTTTAGAGACCATTTTTCTCACTACAGTCATTTAGAAATATGTGCAAAAAAAAAAAAAATATGTGCAGATTCTTGGGAGCATATGGATTAGGCTGACAGAACTCCTTGGAATATTCCAGCCTCTAGGGCTGTGGCATAGTGTCTTGCTTTCGTGCTCCCCTGTTCCCCACCAACCCCAGGTCCTCGCATCGTCCTCTTCCTCTGAGCCTCTCTCATCTCTCCCTTAGTGAGAGACCAGATCAGAGCTGCCTCTTGTTCAGATGCAGGCTCTGGCCTCAAAGTAATGACTGTTGGTCACAGCCACGAGGGAAGAGCTAACAGCATACGTGACGTGGTCGTGTGACAGTCTTCTCTTTTCTGGGTCCAGGTATTTTATGTGGCTACTTCCCGCCAGTTGAGGCGACTGGACTCTGTCACCAGGTCCCCGATCTACTCTCACTTCAGCGAGACTGTGTCAGGCTTGTCTGTGATCCGCGCCTTTGAGCACCAGCAGCGATTTCTAAAGCAAAGTGAGGCAGCAATTGACAACAACCAGAAATGTGTCTTTTCTTGGATTACCTCCAACAGGTGAGGCTGCCCCCAGATATTCACCCGGATATGTGTGCTTTGGAGTTCTGCGCATTTGACATTAGCTGTGGGAGGGTAGGCGTGGCCCGAAATGTGAAATTCACTCTGGCCAAACACGCCTATCATGTGAGAAGAGAGGAGAAAGCCTGAGCTTCGGAGTCAGACTGGTCCCTGTATCTGCTCTGCTCCTTCCCAAGCTGGGGGAATTGTCTTGACCCCTCAGGAAAATCTCTTTTTTTGTTGTTTTTACAATGGCTGGAACACAACCTGTCTCATGGGCTTATGGAGGAAGTCACATGACGCTGCTCAGCGTTTTGTAACACAGATTCTGTCCAAGTGCTGGGGGAACCAGACACTCTGTTTGCTTCCCTGAGAGTGGATGTGTGGTTGTCCATAGGCAGGACAGTTTCTGTAGGTGGGAAAGAAGCAGAAGTTGGAGGGAGGAGAGCTGGAAAATTTTAGGTAAAATCAGTAATGACAGAAATGAAAAACTCAGATCCTGTGAGGTGAATCCAAAAAGGCTGAGCAGTCTTGGTTCCTCCAGCTTCATTAGACCTTGGCGTGTCCTTGGAGGAGGAAGATCTTTTTCAGGAAATGAAAGCTCTTGAGTGGTTTCTACACTGTCTTGCACTGTGAAGGCAGGGTTAATGCTGCTTAGTATTATTTGGAACATGAAACAGTCAGAAATTTGATTGTGAAGATATTTTATATCTTAGATACTTTCCAAGAAGGAAAGAGTCATTTTTCTGTTGGATGTCCCTTGTAAAATATGTATCATATTTATTTGTAGATATGCTAGAATTATTTGTATTAATTTAGGTAAGCACATTTTACTGGGAAAGTCAGTTTTTATAAATTACATCAATCTATACACTATTTCAGAGAAGGCAGTGGCAACCCACTCCAGTACTCTTGCCTGGAAAATCCTATGGATGGAGGAGCCTGGTGGGCTGCAGTCCGTGGGGTCGCTAAGAGCCGGACACGACTGAGCGACTTCACTTTCACTTTCATGCATTGGAGAAGGAAATGGCAACCCACTCCAGTGTTCTTGCCTGGAGAATCCCAGGGATGGGAGAGCCTAGTGGGCTGCTGTCTATGGGGTCGCACAGAGTCGGACACGACTGAAGCGACTTAGCAGCAGTAGCAGCAGCATATACTATTCAGTTCTCTACCAAGCCCGACATATCTCTCTGTTATCAGCTCATACCTAACTTCTCTCCACCTCCTATTTTTTCTCCATCTTTTTAAAATCATGAAATCAGACAGGGTACATTGAACTTTCCTGTGGTGACTTCTTTCTAACCTTACATATGAAATTCTTTATCCCATTGTTTACCGTGCCTAATCAAAAGAACTCATTTGGAACATTTTTTAAAATGCAGATTCCTAAAAGTCATTTCCTGAGTCTCCTGGGGAAGAGTCCATGAATTTTTTGCACAAATTTGTATATTTTTAACAATTGCCACCCAATGATTGCTATGATTTGGCAAGTTTGGGAGGATTCCCTTAGTTTAGCAAACTCTTCCAGTATCTTTAAAAATGCAATTTATTTTCCAAAATCCAAAATTTAAAAGACTTCAAGAAAACATGGCACAGTTAAACTGAAGCACCTCCTAAGAAGACAGTCCTACCAACTCAAGCCCTGTCAGAATGCTCTGGGAACCCCGTGCTTGCTGGGTAAGGTTAGGAAGGTCACACCTCTCAGTGACACCTCTTTCTCTGGTTCTGTTGCCCTCCAGGTGGCTTGCAGTTCGTCTGGAGCTGATCGGGAACCTGATCGTCTTCTTTGCATCCTTGATGATGGTTATTTATAGAAGTAACCTAAATGGGGACACTGTGGGCTTTGTTCTGTCCAATGCACTTAATGTGAGTCTGGTTGGGAGTTTGGTTGAATTAATGCATTATTCTTAAATGCATGGTATAAGTCCATGCTCTGGATTCCTTTTTAGATCCAGATAGACCAGGAGAGACTGAGGTTCAAACCCTGTCTCCATCTCTTACTAATTGTGTAATCCATGAACATGCCCCTTAACCTTTCTAAGTAGATGCCAATGTCATCTGGGAAGCTGGATATATATTTTGTTGCCCTGGGGAGTTAGGAAAGCAATCTCAAGTGATTCAATCTAATAGTTTCCCATCTCTTTGCCTCTTTACTTGATTATAGTCAAAAGAAAAAAATTACTATTTCTTTTATAATATAGCAGTAACCAGAAAGTCTTTTGAACAATAACTTCTACGTTTATTTTGTTAAATCACGGAATAATTGGAGTTCACTTTAATGAAGAATATAGAGTCTAATAGAACTATATAATGCATCCCCCACTTGACTAAGGGGTAAATATCAGACATTATTTCTTACCACCTAAGACAGAGACTGGTACCACAGTAAAAGTTTAATGAGTAATACTCATTTAATGAGTCATTTGGCCATCTTTTGCGGAAACTTTCTGAACTAATATTTGGGGGGTCTGCATAGCCACCAGCAGGCTCTACATGGTGCTGTTTTCAGTTGGAGTCCATAAGACCCAAAGGTGATCATGGTGGAAAAGGACTTGTCATTCACCAGAATCGCTGGTTCCTTGTGCCACTGCCCTTTCATCCCCTCAATTCTAGGCTTATTAACCTAAAACAGACAGGGCAAGGAGTTGGAGAACTTCAGACTGAACCAAAAGAACATCATTCAGATATCAGCAGTTCATGTGGTCCAGCCGACGCCAAGCGGTTGCCCTTAGTCCCCAGCCTCCTGAGCTTTGCCTGTCTCTACCTACCATGTGCTCAACAAAGATTCCTGAGAGTATGTGCCAGGCCTATGTTTTTGCCTGTAAGAAGACTGCATCTGAGAAGCCTGCCTCTGAGAGACCCACAGATGCCCAGGACTCTGGCCCACGTCATGACAGCCATCTTCCTGTTGGTTAGATTTATCTCTGTAAAGGCAGGAAGGCATTTGAGTTTACTGGGGTAACAGAGGACAGGGGTCCACGTGGATGTCCCACCTTGAGGGTTGGCTTCTCAATCAAGCTGTTGTTAACTGAGAGCAGAGAAAGGCGCAGCTTTTTAGAAGGCCTGTTCCTACCCCACGTCTTTCCTTATGCTTTCCCCATTGGAATGCTACCCCTAAACTCTAATGACTTACAGGTGGGAGAGCCAAGTTCGAGTGCCACTCTACTAACAGCCTGCCTATCCAGCCTCAGTTCTGGCGCCAGGCCGTTCCAAGCCCCTGGTGTCTTTCCTGCGAGCACCGCAGAGTAGAGCACTCAGTTGTCCTCCCCCCATTTGATGCACTGGCCTCATTCCCTCCTCCACGGAGGTGTGGATTCTCTTCTCCTCCTTGCTGTCTTGCAGAGCCCGGCTTAGTGCCAGGTACCGAGGAGGCACTAGATTGACCTTGCGGTTTGACTTGTTGGGTTGGCTTGAGCCTCAGATGATCATCATCTGGTTTCTCTGTAGATCACACAAACCCTGAACTGGCTAGTGAGGATGACGTCAGAAATAGAGACCAACATTGTGGCTGTTGAGCGAATAACTGAGTACATAAACGTGGAAAACGAGGTAAGGAGGAGTCAGAGGAACCCAGGGACAAGGCCAAAAAAAAAAAAAAAAAAAGCTGATGCTTTGAGAATGCAGCTTCACTTTATCTAGAGATTTCACACAGGGTCATAAAGGTTCTCTGGAAGTTTCCCTCACTCTGACAGAAAGGACCTAATTTTTTTAAACCTAGAATAGGTAATGGTTTGGGAGAAGTCAGGTCTTGGGATTGCATCAAGTTAAATGGTGGCTTCATTTTCAGAGCAACCTCGTAGCATAGGGTTTCTTTAATTGAATAAGGTAAAAACCTTCTCAGCCATCCTGGTGGCTCAGATGGTAAAGAATCTGCCTGCAATGTGGGAAACCTGGGTTAGATCCATGGGTCGGGAAGGTCCCCTGAAGAAGGAAATGGCTGGAAGAACCAGTCCAGTTCAGTCTGTTCAAAGCAGATGCTCATAAGTGGCTGGGACACTGCTGCTTGCTCTGTTCTGTGACATGAATCCTAGGGGGATTGTTGAGTGAGCTGTCACCACGTAAAGCACTTTTCTTCCTGTCTCCTGGCCAGGCACCATGGGTGACTGATAAGAGGCCTCCAGAAGGTTGGCCCAGCAAAGGGGAGATCCAGTTTAGCAATTACGAAGTACGGTATCGACCTGAGCTGGATCTGGTACTGAGAGGGATCACCTGTGACATTAAGAGCGCGGAGAAGGTAGGTGGAGCTGAAGGAAGGCCTGGGTGAGTCCCAGTGGACATAGAAAACCATTTCTTCATTCAGTTGAAGAAAGAAGGTGGGAACACTTCCGATACCCTGAGGTGTAGGGACACAGTGCCACCACTAGAGGGCAGGATATCCACACAGGATCAAACAGTCTTACTAAGCTTCTAAGGGCTTTCTTGCTCAGCCCTCCACTGCCTCCCAGCCGGCATCCTCTCCTCCAGTGGCAGATGGGCTCTTTTCCTATTAGCCTCAAAGCTTACAGAGGGGAAGTCAGGAAGCACAGACCTGGGGAGGGAACTGTTGGAACGCCAGTGTGGAGGTTGTCCCTGCAGAGAGAGTGGGCTGGTTCTCCTTCTGGTGAGCAAAGTCCTAGTATGGTGTTCGTGTTCTCTGAGGACTTGGGGTCTGACAGGGCCCAAAAACTGTCTGGGCAACAGTGCTTAGGTCTGTGATGTGCTTAGGTCCACATTCTCAGACCTGATGGTAGGCCCAGTCCTTCCCTTCTCCTCGCATCTAAACAAGGTTCTTAAAAGTCTATTAATTTCCAGGAATAATTGTAACAACAGATGTGTACATTTCCAGTAGTCAATGTAGCCATCAGCCAGCTACAAGTCAGGGGGTAGTGTGGGAAGGCCATCCTTTTCTGACATCTAGGCACTTTTTTTTTCCCCCACGAAAACCACAGTCAGTCTAACATCTTAAGAGATGCAGTGAGTATGAGTATGGAAACTCACAAGTGAGTTTCCACTTCTGAGTATGAATGCCCCAGGCTAAATTGTCCCCAAGAATTACACGATGAACTAACATGCAAAAAACTGTATTTACAGATCGGCGTGGTGGGCCGGACAGGAGCTGGGAAATCGTCCCTGACAAACTGCCTCTTCAGAATCCTAGAGGCCGCAGGAGGCCAGATCACTATTGATGGGGTAGACATTGCTTCCATTGGGCTCCACGACCTCCGAGAGAAACTGACCATCATCCCCCAGGTAAACTCTAGGACGTACTCACATGCAGCTGGTTCCCCAGGAAACATGTGCATCATCTTCTTGATGTATGTTCATTTAGCAGTGTCATTTCTGTCATCTACCTGGGATACCTAAGCTAGTTCCCTAAAATACACTGCTTCCAGAACTTAACAAAAAGAAGTTTTGCATTTGGGGGGTAATATCCCAGGGACAGGGGAGCCTGGTGGGCTGCCGTTTATGGGGTCGCAGAGTCGGACACGACTGAAGCGACTTAGCTTAGCTCTGCTTGTGTGACTCAGTATCTAAACAGTAGGTGGCAGCATCACAACAGAAATCAAGTGGAGCAGATGCTTGTAGCTCATCGCGGTTCGCAGGACCTTTGCAATCAGCATTAGCAGTTTTGCCACTGAGGCTTGAAACCATTAAGCTTTATTCTCTGCATCTGATGTGGTTACAAGCGAGGGGACGGAATCTGCAGCAATTTTTTGCCAGTAAGTGGAACAGTTAGTGTATCAGCAAGAAAGTCTTCCCAGCAGCTTTGCCCTCTGGACCCTTCCAAACAAGAATGCCCTGGAGGCTCTGCGTGTGTGGGCCTCATCAGAACCTGTCTGCCTCTGCTCGCTGCAGCCAAGTTTGGGGGCGGCTTTGGCTGGTCTGGTGTTTGCTCCCTTTGTTACACGTTTCTGCAGCCTCTTCAAGAGCATAAGAAATTCTTTTTTTGTGACTGCAATACCCTTTCCTGTGCATGCCCTGATTCCCTCCACCTTATTCACACCATGAGTTTTCAATCTGTGTGTGGAGGGGGTGGGATATTCCTTTCATCTTTTTGAGAGATGCTGAGGCAAGCTTGGAGATCTATAAATGAATTTCAGAATGAAAACAAAACCAAGGACTCCACTTCTTTTCAAATAAATATTTTATTTATTTGGCTGTACCAGGTCTTAGCTGCAGTACTCAAGATCTTTGATCTTTGTTGCAGCATGGGGGATCTAGTTCCCTGACCAGGGATCAAACCCAGGCCTTCCTGCATTGGGATCGCAGTCTTAGCCAGTGGACCACCAGGGACATCCCCCAAGGACTCCCCTTAATGCTGTGTTTAGCTCAAAGCTGTCATCGGGAAACTCGTGCAGAACCTTGACCACTAACTAACCAGGTTTCCATCTCAGACCAGTCCTGCCTGCTTTCTTGGCCACGAAGACCTGGTTCTTTTTCTGACACTGGCCCCAGTAACTGCCTGGTCCCTTGACTTGCAGGACCCCATCCTGTTCTCTGGGAGCCTGAGGATGAATCTGGACCCCTTCAACAACTACTCGGATGAGGAGATTTGGAAGGCCTTGGAGCTCTCTCACCTCAAATCTTTCGTGGCTGGCCTGCAAGCTGGGTTGTCCTACGAAGTGACAGAGGGTGGTGACAACCTGAGGTAAGGGTTCATACCCACTGCTCCCACAGGCTGTGGAGGTGGCAAGGGGACCACTCCTTTTGTTGCTCATTCTTGGCGGCACCTGGCAAAGAATTTTCACTCTCCACGTCTAATTCCTAGTGTATAAAAGGAACCTGTTGTGAAGATTAAAACAGAAGTGAATATGCTTGAAAACCTTTGTTAATAAACAAACCCTCATGAGACATCACAAATGTGAGTTTGCAGATCCCGCCCTTGTGCGGGTTCTCAGGTGTACTCAGGCTGAAAACAATCCCCGATGCCTGGTCCAGCCCCAGAGAGTCTGATGTAAGTGGTGTGAGGCACTGCTGGAGGTGTGAGTTCTAAAGGATGCCCAGAAGCCCTGATCTAAGGGGCACCTGGATGATGGAGACGTGGACTCTGCAGGGTCCTTGTTACCATAACCCAGCACCAAGATTCTTTTGGCTTCACAATTCTTTTTTACCATTTCAAAGCTTTTCTACACATGTTGACACTTCACAGTTCCTGTTGGCTAACAAGTTGACCTGGCATTTCCCCTTTGACAACCTGTTTTTTCCCCTCTACAAACTGGTGGTCAGTTCTCAGCCAGAGCCAGCAGCTCAAGGGTGGGTCTTCCTGCAGTCCCTGCGTGGTGAGCAGGGCTTAGCCCATTAGCAGCTGAAGCTCAAAAGAGAAGGGAAGGCTCAGAAGCTCGGTTAATGGACCTTCCGCTCTGGCCTCACTTGGGAGCTTGTTGTAAATGCAGAATTTCAGACTCTGGACCTACTACCTGGAATCTCCTCTGTAGCAAGTCCTGGGTGATCTGTGTGCACACTAGGGCAGGGGAAGCAATGACGAGCAGGTTGAGCTCTTAGTAGGCGGCACGCTAGCATCACTAGGCAAAGTCCCATGCCCAGGCTGTACCCCAGACCAGTGGGACCAGGGCCCCTGGTGATCCCAGTGTGCAGCCCCAGGGAACCCCTATGAGCCCTGGTGGAGAACACCCTATGTTTGTTCTCCTTCAGCCACAGATCTGGAAACTAGCAGAACTGAGGTAGGTCTTCAGGCCTATTAAACATGCTGTTCAAACATTCAGTCAACAAATATATATTGAGCACCTACTGGGAAGACAGAGGAAAATGCCACAGACATACACATGCCCTCCTAGAACTTACGTGCGATGGGAAAGACAGACATTAGACAGGTAAATTCTGCACAATAAATGCTTGAGGTGTGCAGGGCTGTGGGGGCCGAGCTGGCAGGATCTGATAGGGCCCAAGAACAGAATCATACCACCCTTCTTGGACCATGCTGAGACATATGGCATTACAAGTGCCTTAATTTCAGATCTGGGCTAGCGGGTGTTGAAACTTAAAATCCTTTGATCAGAAACTAGAGATCAGCTTGGAGATCAAGCTGTCCACAGCTAAAAGCCAAACCGATTCCTCAGCAGCAGCCTGTTAAGCCCAAGTGAACCAGGCAGGATTTGGGGAAGTTAAGTAAACAGTTTTGCAGTATCTGTGTTCTTACATTACAGAGAAAAACTGGAAGTTCATCTTGGGTGACTTATCTCCTGCAGAAACTTTCTTGCAGGGAATTACAGAACTTTGGTCTAGCC
Source organism: Budorcas taxicolor (assembly GCF_023091745.1). NCBI lineage: Eukaryota > Metazoa > Chordata > Mammalia > Artiodactyla > Bovidae > Budorcas > Budorcas taxicolor. The sequence goes on from NC_068932.1 coordinate 20,459,310, forward strand.
ACCCTCTGATTAATATGTTCCCTAATGGCCACGGCGGGAAAGTACAATTAGCAAATTCCCAAATATTTCCTCCACATCATTTCCCAAAGCTTCTTTATGTAAGTAAGAGGTCCAGCCTTCATTACTGGCTTTTAGCAAATTAAGGCTATTTGCATCTCGCAGGCATATTCGAATTCCACATACACTGCATCTCACACCAAGACACCATCGTGTTCATTAGATGTTCATTAGCAATGATCTCCAATCAAGGCAGAAGGCCCCAAACAAATAATTAGACTTGAGGCTAGAATTACACATTAAAATAAGGAATGGATTTACTACACTAAGAAATGCCACTGGGGCATTCTTGTGTGGTATCATCCTATAGTAATCATGTCAGGTCAAATACTGCTGAAGCAAGCTTGGTGACAGCCAGCTTATTTTGAAATTGTTGCTGGTGTACTGAGATATCACTGTAGCTAAACGCAGGGTACCAGTCCTGGGCTAGTGTTTTCCAAACTTGTTAAACATGAAAGTCTCCTGGGGTGTATTCAAAATACATGTTTCTCAAAATCGTGCAATTTGCAGAGATGTGGGTGGACCCAGAGACTGTCGTACAGAATGAAGTCAGCACAAAACCTATCACTTCTATGTGGAAGCTAGAAAAATAAGACAGATGAACTTATTTGCGAAGCAGAAAGAGAGACAGATGTATAGGATGGACGATTGGATGTGGGGGGAGAAGAGGAGGCGGCATGAATTTGGAGATCGGGATTGACATATATATATATGCTGCTGCTGCTCAGTTGCGTCAGTCGTGTCCGACCCTGTGCGACCCCATAGATGGCAGCCCACTAGGCTCCGCCATCCCTGGGATTTTCCAGGCAAGAACGCTGGAGTGCGTTGCCATTTCCTTCTCCAGTGCATGAAAGTGAAAAGTGAAAGTGAAGTCGCTCAGTCGTGTTCGACTCTTCGCGACACCATGGACTGCAGCCCACCAGGCTCCTCGATCCATGGGATTTTCCAGGCAAGAAGTACTGGAGTGGGGTGCCACTGTCTTCTCCGAATATAAAATAGCTAATGAGAACCTACTGTACAGCACAGGTTTGTGAGGACCTAAATGGGAAGAAAATCCAAGGCAGAGGGGATATATGTGTATGTCTAGCTGATTCACAATGCTGTATAGCAGAAACGAATACAACATTGTAAGCAACTATACTCCAACAAAATTTTTAAAAATATATATTCCTAGGCTCCTCCCCATTCTCAGAATGGGGACCAGAAGTATGAATTTTTCAATTAAGTACCTGTGGTGAGTCTTCTAATTAATTAAAGGTTTGGAAGACACTGCCCTTGGCAACAATGAACAGCTAGTTGAGAGGGTAACAGGCAGGAAGGCCAGGGGTCTCCAAACGGAGGATATGGCCTGCAAGTGTCAGACATTTTTCTCTCTCTTAAGCGGCAGGAGGAAACAAACTAGCGGTATTTTTTCCTTCTCTATACAAATTTAAAAGGAGGTTTCTCTCAAAACACTGTGTTGCCATAATGACACCTGGTTTCACCTGAAGTTAACTGTTCTCAAACCTAGAGATAACCAATGCATTTTTCTTATGGAAATATTTGTCTTAAGCTATACTAATGTACTATGCATTTACCTCAAACTCTGTCTTCAAGCTGGTTCCACCTCTTGGCTCTGAACCTACTTGACAAACTCAGATATTGTTCCTCTAATCTACGTAAATGATTTGTATGGTGATCTGCCCTTCTTCAAGATTCAAGTTAATCACTTTATGGCCCAGGATGAACCATTTGGTGCCAAGATTATCCCAAAATGCATCTTATGGGTGAGGGGCCTGGTGCCAGTCTGAGTTTTAAGACATTCCTTTCATTAACAGACTGCTAGTGACATATATAACATCCAGCTGAAGACTAGCAGGGGGGCACTCTTTCTGCCCCCTTCTGATGCCTATGTCAGAAGCTTTCTCTATCTCCTTTATACTTTAATAAAACTTTATTACACAAAAGCTCTGAGCAATCAAGCCTCATCTCTGGCCCCAGATTGAATTCTTCTCCTTCAGGGCCAAGAATCCCGGTGTCGTGATTCAACAACAACCTTTCATAGTGGAAGAGGGTAAGGCATTCTAACAGAATAGAGGTGTGTGTGGGTTTTGAAAGTCTGATCTGGAATGTGAAATGTACCCTCTCAGACCCTCAAACCTGGTTACTCCTTGGTCCTTAGGGGCTAATGCTGGATTTCTTCCATTGCTGCAGCATAGGGCAAAGGCAGCTGCTGTGCCTGGCCAGGGCTCTGCTTCGGAAATCCAAGATTCTGATCATGGACGAGGCCACTGCTGCGGTGGATCTAGAGACAGATCAGCTCATCCAGACAACCATCCAGACTGAGTTCTCCCACTGCACAACCATCACCATTGCCCACCGGCTGCACACCATCATGGACAGTGACAAGTGAGTAAGGAGACAGCCTCAGAGCCTGGCTTAACCCTTGGTCAACAGTGATAGCATCAGTTGTGAGATATCTTAACAGAAGGCTTAACCACCAGCATTTTACTGTGAAGAAATAGAGGCTGAGAGATTTTAAGTAATTTGCCCAAAATTATACACCAGGCCGGCGGGGTTAAGGGAACCATCTTGAAGGTAAAACAGGACACTGTGTGTAACTATAAGCCAAGTATGGGCGGTGGAGGCCCAAGCCAGCAGTGGCGGATGTTGATCCGGAGACCTTTCGGACTATATAGGGTCTCAGCTGCTCCCCGGTAAACAGAAGCTTTCCGTTCCTTCTATCTCCGATGATAATGTCAGTGATATGGAAATTAGAATAGACTCCCTTTTTAAATCAATGTGTTGGTGATGGACAGGGAGGCCTTGCCTGCTGCTGTCCATGGAGTCGCAGAGTTGGGCATGACTGAGCGACTGAACTGAACTGATCCTTAAACAATCTCTATCCTTACAAAAAGAAAAAAGGTGACATGAATAGACACACTGCATCTATTCCTACACTGTTTTGTTCGGTGTTCCACACGGAATCCATCTGTGCTGACGCAGATGGCTGTGGTTCACCCTCGCTCCTTTGTAGCCTGGAATGAATGAACATACTGCTACCGAATTGGCCACCCTAACCTGTGCTCGTGTCCTAGTCCACAGACTCCTCGTCTTGGCCAAGGAGGTTCTTTCTCTGCTCAGATTCCCAGTCAATAACAAAAGTGATGCTAAGGCTGAAACAGCCAGCATAAGCTTTATTCGATACCCAAAGAATGGAGAAGTGGAAATTAGTTGGCAAATCAACTTTCTCAACCCCCCGAAAGACACCAATTACATAGGATAGTTGAGGTAGAAAGGAAAAGAATCGGAAAGAGTGGGAGGAATATTCATGACTTATCTGAGACCAAGGTTGTGGTTTGGAGCCAAACTAATGCAACCCGCCTTTTCAGTCCTTTCTAGTTGTTGTCATAGCAACTGTCCTTCTCAGGTGCTCGTAGGTATATCATTTAGCATATGGTAATTCAAACCAGTCAGCCAGTAAAGGAAATCAACCCTGAATATTCATTGGAAGGACTGATGCTGAAGCTCCAATACTTTGGCCACCTGATGCAAACAGCCAACTCGCTGGGAAAGACTGAGGGCAAAAGAAGTGGGCAGCAGAGGAGGAGATGGTTAGATAGCATTACCAACGCAATGGGCATGAATCTGAGCAAACTCCAGGAGACAGTGAAGAAGGAGGAAGCCTGGCATGCTGCAGTCAGCCCATCGGCTTCCAAAGAGTTCGACATGACTTAGCAACTGAGCAACAACAATACTATATTACAGTGAGCACATAATGAGACCCAAGGTCTACTGGAAATCAAATCTTTCACCACCTTAGGTCTAGTTGGTTCTAACCAGTTCTTGTTTTCCTCTTTGCAGTGTCCTCCTGAAACTTAGATAAGAGCAATTGGTTTCCATTCAAGGGAGGGGCATGGGTATGATTCTGGGGCAACCACTTTGGTAACAATACCATGACTTTAATAAGTCCTGGTTATTCTAAAAAATGCCAAGGTTTGAGACGCTGCTTTCTAAGACTTTCTTTTCTGTTTCAGGGTAATGGTCCTAGACAGTGGGAAGATTGTCGAGTATGACAGCCCTGAAGAACTGCTGAAAAACCCTGGCCCCTTTTATTTTATGGCCCAAGAAGCTGGCATTGAAAACATGAACAGTACATCGTTCTGAGGGCAAGTCTTATGGGTTAGAGGACTATTTAGAGCATTTCTTATTTTTTTGTGAAGCATATCATACATATGAAAGTGTGTGCTAAATGCATGTTTTAAAGAAGGATCGTGAGTGAGCACCTACATCCTTACTAAGATTAAAAAAAAAAAATAGTATTACTAGCAACATCAGAACCCCCCCGATGATTCCACTTTGATCATTCCTCCTTGCTACCCACCCACTCTTCTCCAGAGAAACCACCATCTGAATTTTGTGATAATTATTCCTTTGCTTTTCATTTTGATCTTACCATTTTCCTTAAACATATCTTTTTTTAAAAAAACTTAATGTGAATGGCCTGACTCACACTGCATGTATTCTTGCTTCTTTTGTTCAATATTATATTTGAGATTCATCCATGTCCAAGCACGTAATGAGGCTGCTTCATTCTCACTGCTCTGGAGTACAGCAGTATGTGAAATAGGCCTCAGTTTATCCAAGTTAGGTTGGTCAGCAGTGGGGTGATTTCCAAGGTTTGTTGTTTTTCCTGTTATGAACAGTACTGCTGTGAGCATTCTGGTACACAACTCCTAAGACACGTGTAAGAGTTAGGCAGAACGTATAGCAATGGGAGGTATGCATCGGTTTAAATGCATATAGTAGGTAATGCCAATTTAAAACTTTTTTCCCCCCAACCTGATGAGTGTGAATTGGTATCTCCTTGAGGGTTTTAAATGTATATTTCCCTGGTCACTATTGAGGTTTCCATATGTGGTATCTGCTGGTTCTTGTGCATAGTGGTTTATCTTCTTGGATGCCTTGTGAAAGTTTAAACTGCTCGATCTCCTAAGCATTTTTTTTAAAAAACTGAAGTATAGTTGATTTGCAATATTGTGTTAGCATTTTACCCGTGGACACGCTTTGAGGCCTGAATTGAATCTGAGCTCTCTTAAGAGGAACTGTGAACGTTTTTGCCTGCCACCTGGGGGCATTACACAGAAACAATTTGAGTTAAATACTCCAAGAGGTTTCCAAACATGGCTGGTGGGACTTCAGACCACAATCCTGTGTGAGAGCCAGCTTGCACAACGGTCGAGGTCTCCAGGTTTCAGAAGTCACTGGGAGCCTTGACACATGACCCTTCTTCTCCTTCCAGGCTTTTTTGTGTCACATTATTTTGGGTTCAACATATTCCTTACCTTCATTTCAGCGATGCAGTTTTGGAAGAGTTTTATTCATTCATCAATGTAGCCATTTGTTGACTGAGATGCTCAGAGACTTACACTTCCTAAATGAGGGACTTGGACGACTGTGAGGCAGGATTAGGAAGAGACTTCTTACTACTATTTGCTGCTCCCATCAGCATCGCTCTAGCAATGCTCGTTTCCCCACAGCAGCAGTTTTTCTAACACTCAATAAAACCGGGGTGGTCGTGACAGCACCCGCCGAGCAGCGCCCCCTTCTGGCAAGTCTGGGTTTCAGGCTCAGCGCCTGCAACCTCTGCCTTTTTGTTCCCACGGGACTATGGGTCATGTCTGCCTTTGCATTTGCTAGCTCTCTGGCCCTTTCTCCAGTGCCTACTTACTGAGTCTTCGCGTTGTTCTGTGAACCTATGATTCCCGTCTCTTGCCTAACCAAATGGGTAGAACCTTGGAGATAATGCAGTCCAAGTCTCTTATTCTTCAGCTAGGCACCAGACTGAGTGGTTATATGAGCTCCACAATCAAAACTTGTTTACGGCAGAGGCAGGACCAGAAACCAAACTCCTGATTTAATCTAATGATTGCTTTTTCTCCTCTAACGGGAGAGGGTTTTTCATCTACCTTCTCCTGTGGATGCATATACAAGAGAGGGGAAGCGCTCTTTTTTCTCAGTCATGCTGACTCAGACTCAGTGAAGGTGGTGGGAACCAGAGCAGCCTGGATCCAAACCTTTGGTGATGACTCCTCCCCTCCAAATCTTCTGTTAGCCTAGGACTCCGTAACCCAGTCCGCACTCTGGACCCACTTACCGTGATCACTCATTCCCACTTGCCTCCTGAAGTCCTCTGTTTTGCTTGCCCTTGAAGCATTAAGATGTCCCTGGTTTTGTCCTTGACCCGCCTGCCCCAGTTCCTCTTTTCTCCGTAATTGATTTCATACACTCTGTGGTTTCAACTTCTATGCATACTCGTTTCTAGCCTCTCTTGCTCCAGTGTTGCGATTCATATATTCCGTTGCCTCTGGCACTATCACCTGGATATCCTTCAGGCATCTGACAGGCGAATCACCCTACTCTGACAGATGCTCTTCTTCCTCTGTACTTTCTAACTCCAGTGCTGACACCACTGTCCACTCGGTCCTACAAAATGAAAACCTGTGTAGCACTCTCGGGCTTTCCTTCCGGATCAGTCGGCCACCAGGTCCTTCCAGTTGCACCCCTGTTGCTCTTGCCGTGGTTCAGATTCTCCTCGCTGCCATCCTGGGCTAAGGGCATAGGCATCCTTGCCTCCAGGGCTGTTTTCCTCAGATACACCCAGCCACAGCTACCAGAGTGATCTATTATGAAAAGCTGACCAGGCTACTCCTCTGCTTAAACCCTTCATTCAATAGCAACCAGAATAAAGTTAAAATCTCCTAGTATGGAATAACAAAGCGAACATCCAATCCAATCTCATGTTAAGCTCCAGTGACATTCAAACACATTTAGGATCCGCTCACACCCCCCGACCCCCCCGACACAGACAGACAACTACTAGCCTTTTCCTTTTCTATCCCCTCTGCTTGGAATCTCATGATTACCTCTAAGACTCAGTAAGAAGTCATCTCCTGAGAGCCTTCCCTGATTCCGTCTCCGCTCAACCCCCAGGCTAGCTTCAGCACTGCAGTGGATTTCCAATCTGTGGGACAGCTCTGCATCTGAAAGTCAGTTCCCCATGGGCTCCTCCAACTTAAGATTCTGAGTGGGAGCCCAGGGTACGGCCCTGTGCCGAGCTTCCACTAATCTGATACACCTGTGCCAGATATTGATTCAGGTGCTGGAGACACAGAGTGGGGGAATCTCTCCTGGCAAAAGTAACAGGCACTGTTGTCATTCGGGGTAGCAGTGGTGGTGACTACAGCTGGGCGCAGTGACGCTGTGGGATAGCGAGCACCATCCCTGGCTTCGAAGATTCAAATTGGCTTTCTTAGCCTCCCAGAGGGCCAGTGAGCTACGTACTATCATTTGAAAACTTCCTTTCTGCTTAAGTTAACGAGTTGGGGGGCTGTTGTTTACAACTAAATAATGCTCCCCAGCACACTTAATTTGCTTTTACTGAACTTATTATTTTGTTAGATAATTTTCTGTTTGCATTTCTCTACTCAGCTGTGAGCCTCTTGAAACAAACAATTTCTTACTGTTTTGTATCTCCAGTGGCTGGAATATAGTAGGTCCTCACTTTTTCTTTTTTTTGAAAATCAAAAAATTATAAAGATTTTCAAAAAAATCTTTATAAAAATATAGCAACAGGGTTGATGCACACTGGTGGACTTTAAAAATTAGCAAATGATATTACACACACACTGATGATCCCTAAACTGCTACAACTTAGATTTAGTTAGCAAAAACCATATTCAACTATCAATGTGGATTTATGTTTTCCACATAGATTAGATACTAAACTGGCTTTTGGAAAGGTTTCATGGTGTTTGAAGACTAGACAAAAGTTGTAAAAATGCAGGAAAGAATTGGGTTGTAAGAACACTCCATTTTCATAGTATTCCTTTTTACTTTGTATGCAAGTAACTCGTTATGCTATAGAATTTAACTGTTTCAGTATAAAAAGCAACTGCTTAGGAAAGAAGTAGAAAAAAGGGGAAAAAAAAGAAAAGAGTATACAGTATTTCTTTCAAGACTACTTTGGTTCTCAGTGAATGAAGAATAGTTTTCCTTTCTTTCTAAGTCAAGCCCTTGGTTGACCCACTGGTAGGTAGTGTCCTGAATGGACAGCCACCTTGGTCCTCGCCATGACAGCCACCTGGCCATTCTGCCTGATGACTGCTGATTTCAGGTCCACTTGTCCTCTGGATGTCAGGTTCCACCGGAGCAGCAGTCTTTGGAACATTTATCTGTTGCTCAAGTCCACAGCCACTTGCTCCTCTTTGGGGAACAACCTTATTGGTATCCATCTATAAAGACTGTCAAGGTATTTTCTGGTTGTACCCCTGGTGCTTGGTGCTAACACCCTTGACTGCTGGCACCCAGCAGCAGGTCACTGTGATCTGGTTTGTCAGGGTTTACATTCTGGCATCATAAAGATGCCTCCTGGTTCCATAAACATCTGCTGGGCTGATCCATCTATTAGTTCCAATCTGTAAACAATTCCACTTTGGCTAGCTTTTCATTTTCCTTCATTAAAACGTCTAAAGTTTTCTGCATACTTGGCTGTCGTGTTAATGGGCTGAACAGAATCCTTTTGTTTTACTGGAACCTAGAGTTAGGGGTATGGCACAAGGGCCAAATTAGGCCTGCTATTATTATAAATAAAGTTTTTGCAACACAACCATACTTGTTTCTGTATTTTTTTTTTTTCTGTATTTTCTATACCTGCTTTGACAGTGAAGTTGTGAAACTCTCTGGCCTAAAAAGCCTGAAGTATTTACTATCTGGCCTTTTATGGAAAAGGTTTGCAAATTCCTGCTCTAGAATCAAGTGTAGTCTGGACTGGATCATGTTTCCATTCTCAGATAATTTGCCTCCAAAATGTCATGTGGCTCCATATCTGCAGCAGATAGAATGGTCCCCAAAGATGTCCATGACTGAATCTTCAAAACCTTAAGGATTTACCTAACACAACTAAAGGGACTTCACAGATGTGATTAAGGATAATAAGATGGCAGATTGTCCGGTGACCCCAGTGTTACTACAAGAATCCTTGTAAGAGAATGAAGATGATGTGATGACGGGAACAGAGACATTGGAAGATGGTGTGCCACTGGCTTTGAAGATGGAGAAAAAGACCATAAGAAGCCAAGAAACATAGGTAGTTTCTAGAAGTTGGAAAAAGGCAAGAAGAGAGATTTCCCCCTGGAGACTCCATAAATAATGAGCCCTACCAACCTTGACTTTGGCCCAATGAAACGGATTTCAAATTTCAGACCTCCAGAAACAACAATAAATTTGTTTTACACTACTAAAGTAGTGGTAATTTGCTAAAGCAGCAATATGAAGCTAATACAGTAAGTCCAAGTAGCTCCGATAAAATTGCTAATATTCTATAACTGAAGTCAGTTTAATAATTCATTGACCTTCACTGAATCCCACTGTAGTGTGAATTTGTAGGGGATTATGTCATCTTTAAAGTCCAGTGAGGGACTTCCCTGGTGGTCCAAGGAACCGGTCCCTTGGTGAAGATTCTGTATTCCCAATACAGCGGGGCTGAATTTGATTCCCGGTCAGAGAGCTAAACCCCACACACCGCAACTAAGAGTTTGCATGCTGCAACTAAAGATCAAAGATCCCACATGCCACAACTGAGACCTGGCACAAATATACATTTAAAAAAAAAAAAGCTACCTTTTAAAGCCCAGCTGGAAGTGGGTATTGAATTCAATGCTCATGGCTCTCACCCTTTGTATCAAATTGCAAAAATCTTATTCAGCTTAATCCTATTTGGAGGTAAAGTTTTGATCTCACCTGAGAGATGCAGGAAGGTCCTTTTTTCAAGAATTGCAGTGATGCCGATGACAGGAGGCAATCATGAGATCAGGGATCTTTCAGCTTCGCTGGTGCTGGACCTGGAGAAGGGCTGCCACGGGGAAGGATGAGAGCTCGACGCCTCTTGGAGTCCCAGGGGACACCCAGACAGGCAGATAGCCCTTGTGACACAGCCCTGCTGATTCTGTAGCCCCTGCAAGTCTGCTTGCTCCCAAGAAACGCTCCTGAGTGGAGACACTGCTTGCTCTTGCCACCACCCTCCTCACCTCTGGGAAAGCACTGTCTGCTCCTTCAGACCACCTGTGAGTGGTGGTAAGGAGCAGATACTCCTCAGCAGCTTGCAAGGGCGGCAAACTGTTGTAGAAAACTCCCATACTGATACACACAGAGCACGGCTGTGGATCTCCCCTGACAACCACAGTGGGCTGCATGAAAGGAAACAACGCAAACTAGAGATTGGAGAGACGAGCCCTGCTCTGTGGGACTGAACCGCCTGTCTCACCCAGCCCAGGTGCAATGTGAGAGCTTCATCAGTACAGTGCACTAATAGATGCGAGAGTTTAAAATCCTGTGAGTTGGGCTTCCCTGGCGGTTCAGTGGTTAAGAATCCGCCTGCCAGTGTGGGAGACACAGGTTCGATCCCTGATCCAGGATGATCCCACATGCCATGGAGCAAAGCCCATGCACCGCGACTATTGAACTTGTGCTCTGGAGCACCCAGAACAGCCAAAAAAAGAAAAAAAAGTCCTGTGAGCTGTAATGGCCAGAGAGGTGTTATATGATACTCAAGGTTTCTCAGTCCTTAGGGCTAAGGTTCTGCAAGTGAAACACAATTCAGAGCACAACTATGTTCTTTTACAGCTTGTTTGTACTCCTGACCCTGAAACAGAATGGTCACAGAGTTCCAGCTTCACAGTTAATTAAAAGAGTGAAACAAAATTCAACCTTTATTAAAACCATGTAATTCTAGAGCTCACAGTTCACAAAAGTTTGCAGAATCATCTTATGAGTTCTCACAATAATCTTGAGAGGGAGGTCCGGTATCTACACATTATAGACGACAGAAGAGTCCCACCATCGCTCCCTGTCCTCCGAGAACACTTGGGAGAAAGCATCACTGAAGAGCTGCCTCCAGGCAGGAAAGGGAGCACATTCATGACAGGAAGCAAGCAGGCAAACCGGATTTGGAAATTTCTGTTGTGTCAGAAACATATGACACCCTTTCCTTCCTGGTGTTTTTTTTTTTTTTTCGGTAATTCCTACTCTCCCAACGGTAGGCTTCCCTGGTGGCTCAGATGGTTAAGAACCTGCCTGCAATGCAGGAGACCTGGGTTCGATCACTGGGTCAGGAAGATCTCCTGGAGAAGGGAATGGCAACCCACTCCTGTATTCATACCTGGAGAATTCCATGGACAGACCCGACTGGTGTGCTACAGTCTATAGGGTTGCAAAGTCAGCCATGACTGGGCAACTAATATACACTTTTCCAATAGTGAAGTCGCTCAGTCGTGTCCAACTCTTTGCGACCCCATGGACTGTACCCTATGAGGCTCCTCTGTCCATGGAATTTTCCTTCACTTGTGGCTCAGCTGGTAGAGAATCCGCTGCAATGCAGGAGACCTGGGTTTGATCCCTGGGTTGGGAAGATCCCCTGGAGAAGGGAAAGGCTACCCACTCCAGTATTCTGGCTTGGAGAATTCCAGGGACTGTACAGTCTATGGGGTCACAAAGAGCCAGACACAATTGAGTGACTTTCCAATAGCAGAAAGTTCTATTTAAAAAAACAACCTACACAGGTGGTTCTCAAGTTTAACGTGCATACAAATCACCCGCAACCCTGACTCAGTAAGGTTAGGGTGGGGCCTGCATTTCCAGTGAGCTCCCAGGTTACACGGGTGATGATGCTGCTGGTCTGGAGACCACACTTAGAAAGGCAAGACCTAGCAGCCACTATGGAGAACAGTATGGAGGTTCCTGAAACAAACTAAAAAACAGGGGGAAACGCGCAGGATCCTCACCTGAAGATACGCCCAGGACGGTAGGCGGGCAAGGAGCACAGCCCGGCCTGCTCTGGGAGGAGCACCCACCGGCATGGAGGGGAAGAGGACGGTAAGCGAGCCTGGCTGCAGTTCCAGTTGGTGGAGCCCTTGTTCTCCCAGTGCAGCAGCAGCGGCTGCTCGCAGTGTGCAACCTCTGCCAGAGTCCTGGCAAGGTGGGGGGCAGCCTGAGCCAGCAAGGACAGGAGCCTGCTGAGCAGGGAAGAGACACACAGCTGCCCTTCAGAGCAGAACCCAGAGAACTTCCTGGCATCTTCATCAGCCATGGACTGAAAACTCACTAAGGACACCTACCTTGTCTGGTTTGCACTACCCAGGCACAGGCGGCTCAGCTTGCAGCCTGGCCAGCACCTCATCCTACTTACGGTACATGCAGTAAATGGGAGAACCGGGCCTTGCAGCCCTGCTCTGCCATTTGCTAGCTGTGTGGTCTAGAGCTACTTGCTTAACCTTCCTTTAACTTCCATTTGTCACCTTCAAAATAAACAGTGATATATAAAAAACAAAAAAAAGCTAAAAATTGGGCTTTCGTATGACCCAGCAATCCCATTTCTGGGCATATGTATCTGCAAAACACAAAAACTCTCGATTCAAAAAGATACATGCACCCCAATGTTCACAGCAGCACTATTTACAAAACAGTCAAGACCTGGTAATAACCAGCGTCCATCAACAGATGAATGGGTACAGATATGGTGCATACAACAGAATGCTACTCAGCCACAAAAACAGAATGAAATAAAGCCATTTGCAGCAACACAGAAGGACCCAGAGAATATCATATTAAGTCAGAAAAAGATGAACATCATACCATATCACTTATACGTGGAAACTAACAAAATGATAAACTTATTTACAAAACAGAAATAGACTCACAGACATAGAAAATAATTTATGGTCTACCAAAGGGGAGAAGGGGAGAGATAAATTGGGAATTTGGAATTAACAGATACACATCACTGTATATAAAACAGATAAACAACAGGGACCTACTGTATTAGCACAGAGAACGAAAGTCAACATCTTATAATAACCTATAGTAGAAAAAAATCGGATACATAGATAACTGAATCGTTTTTTTCTGTATACCTGAAACACTGTACATCAACTACATTTCAATAGAAAAATAAAAATAAAAAGCAAGACCTAGCAGACATGTTAAACAATACTTATCTTCTCATAAACTTGCTCCCATCCCAATGATATCCCCTTTGTTAAGGATTCCATCATTTCTCTAATTTCATATCTTTATAGGATGCTGCTTTTTTCCATTCACAAGCAATCTGAAATCTAAGCCAGTTAATTTTTTTAAATTAGATTTTTCTGACCTTTGATCTGTCCTCCCCTCAAATCATCCCACTATCATTAAGCTTTCCTATAAACAGGCAATCTGCTTAGGAAGCTTAGGCAACAAGGAGTTTCTCATCAAATCTAAATTCCTTGATTTGGACCTCTGGGGCTCTTTAGTTTATTGTCTGCTATGTGCCAGGCATTGTCCTAGCACTCTCTATGTATTAACTCATCCCACCCTTACCACAACCCCATGAGGCAGATAACAAGTATTATCTCTATGTTAGATAAGGAAGCTGAAGCCCAGGTTGGGTAAGTTGCCAAGGTCACAATGCACTTGAGTGTCTGAAGTCAGTCTGGCTCCGAACAGGGTGGAAAGACTCAGCCTGACTCAAGTTTAGATTCAGGCTCCATCAAAAACTTGATGTTAAGATTTGGGCAGGTCACAATGTCACTGGACCCCATCTTCCTTCTTCGTAAAATAAGAGTTAGCCTCGCTGGCCTGTAAGCTTTCTCTCCAGAGTCTACCTTTCATCCGCGTTCTCTATTCCTTAACAGTCTCAGGCAACTGCTTCATGGGCACCCCCTTGGCCAGCGCTCCTGCTACTTCTCCCTCCCAACACCCAACCTGGCTTGAGCTGCGGTCTGACTCTATGTTAGCTCAGCACTAGTGCATCAGTTTCTGTATCTGTAATGGCTGCGAAATACTTACCTCTCAGAATTCCCAGCTCTTCTGTTCTGCTAGGATTTTACTGCACGAAATGGCTTAAAATGCAGCATGGACATATTTTGAGTATAGAGTGTTTCTGCTGAAATCATATTTGAAAAGGAATTCCTGACCTGAGTTTCTTCACTTAGCCTCTCCCATTTCTTAAAATCTGAGCATCACTGAATCATCAAGAAGTTACCCCCAGAAACATGAGAAGGTTCAGGCTAAACCAGGAAGAAAATCAAGAAAACATACTTATGGCCCTTGAAATGCTTTTATTTATAAAATAACTACTTAAATATAAACATCTCTAGGTATAAACACTATTCACGAGAGACTTTTGCATTGCTGCCTTCTGATTGACCAGCAGACCCCGGGGTGGCCAAGGAGCCCCCGGGTGTCTCCTGACTCATGACTTTAAGGTGAAGGTGCATTTGGAGGAGCAAGGGCTGTAAGCTGTTCTTTATGCCCTTTCTTGCAAGACAAAATTCATGATTTCCTGTTCCAAGGCAGGCTTTCAATCTGGGGCAGACCTTAAGAATAAGAGTCCTGCTCACATACAAACTTCAGGGGGGAATCTTAGTGTTAGGATCAGGAAACATCTTCCTGAGGTGGAGGAGGTACAATCAGGCACTTTAGATTCTGTTTGGCTTAGACCATGGTCTCTGAAGCAGGGGGGCTGATGAAACAGAGAATGCTTATTTCCAACTCTAGGATAAGCTACTTCTGGACTGTTTACCCAGATTCAAATGAGATAAACGTGCATTACGGTCTCTTCATCTGTGGACAGTAGTGTGGAGGAAGGGGAGAGGCATCCAGTCTCCCTCTGGGCTGGACTGGCTTCAGCCCACTGCAGAATGAATCCCCCAAAGGGAACAGTGGGAGCTCCAATCCCGTTCTCCCAAGAAAGTCTATCAGCTATTCAGCTTCAGGAAAGAAGCCAGGAAAAATTACTGTACACAGACAGTACAGAGATGGTGTCAGCAAGGTGTGGAGGATAGCACCTAATGGGAAGTGAACCTTTCATATGAAAGTTCAGGGGAAAGGAAGATTCTAAACATCTTTTAAAAGGAGAAAGAAGTACTAGGTTGGCCAGAAAGTTCGTCTGGGATTTTCCACTGGATCTTACAGAAAAACCCAAATGAACGTTTTTAGCTGACTCAATAGTTGAATTTTGCCCAATCTGGAAATGTGGTGAAATAAATAAGAAAAAGATTACAGATGGCAGTGTTTTAGGGATGTTTAGAAATAAGGGGTGTGTGTGCAAACATGTGCCAGACACTGAGGTTTTAAAACACCAGATTTGGTACAATGTTGACAAACTTCTTGCCACATTCAGAGGCACAGCCTGAAAGGGCTCCCAGAGAACTCATCCAAGTTGGTTTCCGGTCAGTTGATCATGGAGCATGGGGCCACCCCACTCAATATGGCACAACCAACATCAACTTCTTCTAATGCTATAGCACAGCTTCTAGCATATATTGGATACTGGTCTTCTGATTGGAAATTTCTCATTTCCAAAGGCTGACCCCAGGATTTGCTTCTCTTTTCACGGTCACTGAATCACTTGCAAGCACCAAGGTCCATTTCAAATTCTAGAGATTCTAGTGAGCATCAAGGCTGACAACCCAATCAGAGAACAAGACTTATGCCCCACTGTGCCACGATTAAGCAATGTGGCAGGGCTAGTGTCTCGGAGCAGGAGCCCTCTTGGCGGATACCAGAACCCTTCAGCAGAAGGAAGTGAAGGCAGCAAGGTTGAGTGGGAAGCAGAACAGGCTCAGGTGTACTCAGCTTTGCGGATATAATTGGATGGAACGTAACCCTTTTTCCCATTGACTTCAGCTAACCACCATTCTGTATTTCCTGTAACATCTTTAAACTCTAGGATCTTGAGTCTCTGATTGGCTGACACACTCAGCTCATTTGGGTTCCGTGCCTTGAAGGTATAGACAGCAAAATAGACCTATGAGAGGGAGAGAAAGTGAGTTAGGAAATGGGAAACATCTGAGAGCAAAGCTACCCAACAGAACTTCCCAGGGTGATGGGTACCATCTGTATCTGGACCATCCAATATGGCAGCCCCTAGACACACGGCAACTGAGCACTTGAAATAACAGCTAGTGAGATAAAAGAACTTAATTTTAAATTTTAACTTTACCTAACTTAAATGTAAATTAAATATGGCTGATGGCTACGATAATGAATAGGACAGATTTAAAGAAAACCAAAATTCACTTACTCTTTCAGAGTTGCCTTAAAAGGGGAAAAAAGCTTCAGTCAGTAAGGAAGATAGATGAGACATGAGGATGCTCTTTCATACACAGAAATTCTGTATTTAAAAATCTTTACAAAACAACAAAAAACCCACATCTAATCCCAAAGGAAGAAAGGGTGCTCACTAGGTGCCCATAACAGGGCTAGCATGCAAAGCGAGGGTGGTGGTCAGTGATCAGGAGGAGGAACCATGAGGCCCGCAGGGGCACAGAGATGAACACACACCCAAGGGTGCTCAAGGACTGGAGCTGATGAGGCCAGAATTGAGATCCTTGCACAAAGTCAGAATCTCAGAAACGGTCATTTCCTGGTCCATGTCCAACAGCCCGCTGGTGGGGCCGGAGCTGGGGTGTGTCCTGGGCTTGTCAGAACCACAGAGAGCTCGCTGACAAAGGTAAGACACACTTGGAGACTCATTGCTGCAAGTGAGCAAAGGCAGGTGGCCAGGGATTCCTCAGCTGTGGATGTGAAAGTTGGTTTAAAATATGTAGGCTTAAAATGTTTATGATACAAAGAAGGGGCCATTACAAAAAGAACGGGAAAAACTGAAACAGAATCAGAATTCTATTCCTGAATTCTAGAAATTTAGTTACTTGAATGAGAAGCTAAGTAGATGAGTTAAACAGCAGACTTTATACCAACGGAAGAATCATTGAAAGTGCATTGGAAGAGTGTGAAAAGCTTCATGGTGACACCTGGTAAACGCCCCACAACACTACAGCCTGCGAAATCAGCCACTGAAGGTCCAGAAGAGTGGGGCTGCCCACTCTCACAGCAGTGAGCTTCTGGAAATCCTTTAAGGATTTATCTGTGGGCCCATCTCCAGGGTCACCCCCCAAGCCGGGTCAGGCCTCACCCACTCCTGAGAGCTCACCACCTGCATCCACACGCAGCGCAGTAACCATGGAAACCGAGCACACTCACCTGGTTGCCTTCTGCCTCGCTACTCTCTGGCTGTTCATGTTTGTCATCCAGAGACAGCGCTGTTCTTGCGCCTGCTTTTACGAGGTCTCGACCCTGCCCGTTACGCCCTGACATGGAGGAACCAGCCATTTCTGGATGCCTGGAGTTTCGGGAGTTCCTCAGGGTAGGGGCAGGCTGGTGAAGGTCTCTGACCGCATCGCCCGAGTCCCACGGCCTGTGCTGGGAGGGGGAGTCTGGGTCTGAGGGGCATCTGGAAGGACTGCCCTCTGAGTTCAAGGATGCGTTGAGAGTTCCTTGGTCAAATTCTGTCTGGGAAGATGCATCTGGAGGCTGTTTCTGGCAAGGCCCTGAGCTAAAGGACACAGCCATGCTGCTGGGGTTGAAGGTCAAGGTGCCGCCACTGTTCTGCCGCCGTGGCAACCTGGGGGAGGAGCTGCCGTGCTCCGACTCGGTGGAGGAGTGGCTGCCCACGGAGGCGTCGGAGTGGCTTCGGCGCGCGTTGTAGGGCTTCAGGAAGGAGCTGTACACAAAGCCCTTGGTGACTGCGGGGAGGAAAAACAAACACCAAGAGCTTTTCGTGGGAGGAGCCGGGAGGAAATCAACAGAGGACAAACTATGGCTTAAGGTCAATACTGAGAGGGAATAAGATGTCAGGAGACGAAGACAACAGACATCATCCCAGGGTGCAAAGCAGATGGCAGAGACCAGACACTGTGGCTGTCGGTCCAACAGGTGAGTGACAAGGGGCTTTGCTGAGAACTGAGAGACAAAAATAACAAAAATAACCACATGCCTGAGCATGAGCAGATGAAGACATTTTAACAAGAGCGCCAAACTATGGGAGCAAAGTTAACGGGAAGACTTCACTAAGGATGTGTTCAAGTCCACAGAGTATGGTTAAAAAGGATTTAAAAACCATCCTCAGCCTGACAGAGCCCCTCCCATATGCCTCCCTGCCCTCTCCACCCCTGGTTTAGGAATGCGGTGGGAATACTGAGAACTAGAGTAGGAAACTGCTTATATTAGTCAGAATACACACCAAACGCGTGTTCATGTCAATAAATTTCCTAAGATGAGGACAGAGAGGGCCTTCAGCTAAAACCTTCAGCACAAATTAGGAACTGAGATCTCTAACCTATAGGAAACACTGTTATAATACTGAATAAGAAAGAATTATCTGTTAGGCAGGGACCTGGAGTATGTAACCTCCACTTGAGCAAGGGTCATCTGTCTTGACCGTCAGTGTGTTTCCTGGACCTAAAAAAAAGCCAGCTTGCATTTGTTCTCTTTTCTGAGTGATGGCGAGAAGTCCCCTAGGCAGACAGCAAGGGGTGGAGGGTCTAAGAGCTGACCCTGATGCTGTGGGCTTCCTGCTACGACTTCAGTCATCAGGACTGTGGAGCTAGGAACCCAAGGACAGAGGAGCTCACACAGTCTGAATCTTCACCAAGAGGCCATCGGTCTACCAGTGGCTCTCACCTGCCCTCGCCCTGGGGGCCCCTTCCTTTGTCCTGCCTTTCCCACGTCAATCTTTATTATTTTGGGTAAGCAGAACAGGGGGCTGGGAAAGGAGACAAAAAATCCACAAGACACTTTTGCCAGATGTATTATGGAATTCAGATTTGGAGATTTAGGACTGGGTCAATACCCCATAGTCAAACCCATTCAGGTTTCTCTAGCAAAACATTACTAGTCACACCAAAAGGGAAAAAATAAGGGTCATAAACAGCTTCTCATCATCTGTTCAGGTTTGTCACCAAATGAGTTCAGATCACGGGAGGTTTGGGCAAATTAGTTCTTTAAAAAAAAAAACCTCTGATTTTCAAAGCTTTTCAGATTTTGGAACTGTGGAAAAAGAATTATGGATAGGCATTATTCTTTGTATTTTACAAAAACAATTCTGTACCCCTTCCCTACCCCAACTCCCACCAGAAAGAAGGGGGGGAAAAAAGCTGTGAGCTGTTTTTAAAGTCATTTCCTAAATAGTCATGAGGTAAAATTATGTTTGAGGGGGGCCAAAAAATCCTATCTTACAAGTTTTAAATTCATATGTTCACAAAACACATGTAAAGAACTTATGGTTCACTCAGTGATGCAGAGGGCAAAGGACCCTTCAGACAGGATTCAGTGCCTGTAAATGTAAAACAAGGCATCTTGCAAGTGAAGTAATTCCGGAGTCTTCTCTGGAATTTTTCAAAAAAAATTAAAAATAAAAAACTGGTTTTGCTCTGTAATGACTTGAGCATTAGATGGACAAAACTTTTAAGGTTTGGCTTAGATCAAGTGGTGGCTCAGACGGAAAACGTCTGTCTACAATGTGGGAGACCTGGGTTCGATCCCTGGGTCGGGAAGTTCCCTGGAGAAGGAAACGGCAACCCACTCCAGTACTCTTGCCTAGAAAATCCCATGGACGGAGGAGCCTGGTGTCCATGGGGTCGCAAAGAGTTGGACACGACTGAGCGACTTCACTTTCTTTTTCCCTTTCATCAAAGACTCTCATATTTTCTGCTGGCCTACACAGGACTCAGGCACAGCCCAAACCACTCTTTTCCTCATGTAGAGTCATGGTAATCTGTGTCTGGGGCTTCTCTGGTGGCTCAGCAGTAAAGAATTCGCCTGCTGGAGACACAGTTTCGATCCTTGGGAAGGTCCCCTGGAGGAGGGCATGGCAACCCACTCTAGTATTTTGCCTGGAGAATCCCATGGACAGAGGAGCCTCGCGGGCTACAGTCCACGGGGTCGCAGAAAATCAAGACACAACTTAGCGACTAGACAACAACAGTCTGTCCTCTACTGTTCTTACCTCCGTTGTCAATCAGCCAGCGGTTCTGACTGCCCATGGGGTCCTTCTTCTTGATCACACCCACTAGGTCACCTTCCAAAAGTGAGACATCCAGGTCCTGGGCTGCATTGAAGTTCCGTTCTGCCTGGAAGAGCTTCTCAGGGGGATACCTTGCCAGAAGTGAGGCTCGAAGTTCTTCCGACTGGAGCATGTAACTTGGCTGACAGGAAATACGAGAGATGCCATCAGCTAGACCCCTCCCTGGCTGTTACCCCAGTAGCTGTATGTGATCACGTATGTTGTCAGTCTCAGAAACGGAGGCAATGACAACCAGCTGCTCCCAGCTCCTATCACATGCTTTTGCACTGAGTCAGCCTGTGTGGCTGGGGAAAACCATAATCTCTTAGGTCATGTTTCCGTGCCTTTACAGCTAGAGTAAGAAAATGTAACACATCCTTAGTTTTAGCTCTGTTATCCTGTGATTAAAATATGTGGTTAAACTGCCACCTAAAGAATCAAAATATCTAAGTGATATGAGTAGGTCTCCTTGTATTCTGCTATATGATTCTAAACAACTAAGACTTTCTTTATCTTGGCTTCTCATCTCTAAAAACAAATAATATTCATAAAATAAAGAGAAAGTAAAGTGATAAAAAATGTGATACTTTTTCTTAAGATCACTGGAGACGGAAATGGCAACCCACTCCAGTATTCTTGCCTAAAGAATCCAATGGACAGAGGAGCCTGGCAGGTTATAGTCCATGGAGTTGCAAAGAGTCGGACACGACTGAGTGACTATCACTCACTTTAAAATCATATAAAAATTTTTAAAATTATTTTTTAATTGAAAGGTAATTGCTCTACAGTCTACGGGATTATATGGGACAAACATACTGAAGCACAGACAGATCAGCAGTCTTGTAGATTGTGACCCCATATGGTTTACCCTACTTTTCAGAATGTAGAAGAACTGAGTTCAAAACGAAAATAACTCCAGGTAAAAAGTGATCAGCCAATAACTATCTGGCAGTTTATCAGATGATAATTTTTCCAATACATGATCAAAAATAGGGAGCCTGGCAGAATTAACATATCCTTAAACCAGTTCCCTTAACTGACTGACCAAAGTAGTAATATTAATCCTTTATTAGCTCCTTTCACTGTAGAGACTAGGCCCCAAGAATGCTTTGCAGAGGGCATTTGAAGTCTGTACCAGCTGGCATACTGCTGGTGCCTAGTGATAGTAAGTGAAGAAAGAATGAGCACATGACAGATTTGAACTCAATAACCTTTGTTCTCCAATTATCATAAAATATTTAAATTCATTAAATTGTTAATTGGTAGAGACAGAGCTGAGTCAATCAATAACGTTGATGATAGCTTACTCGAATAATGCTTACCACGTACCAGGCTAACACCTAAGTGCTCTACATACTTCAACTCGTTTAAATTGCAAAACAACCCTATGATGTACCTAGAACGATTATTGGTGCTTTAGACATGAGGAAACTGAGGCTCAAGGACACAGAGTGAGTCACTGTCAGAACTGTGATCTGAACCGAGGTGGTCTTGCTCAGGAGTTCACAGCTTAACCACCAGGCCATATGAGCGTCGCTGGTTGCACTCACCATGCCGAGGAGCGGCTTTCGGGTGGACTGGCGGTCCATGGTTTTCCTCTCAAATGGTCTCTTGGTGGTGGGAAGAGACTCTGGGAAGAAGGTGAAAACCTGGAGCTGCTGCAGGACCCTGCTGTGCTCCTCGTGGAAGATGGCAATCAGGTTCCCCTCCCTGCCGGTGACTTTGAGTAGCTTGAGTCCAGGCACAAGATCAGAGACAGAGGGGAGAAAAGAACACACGTAAAAGACCCCAGGATTGGCACAGTCTCCTTGAAACTCCTCAAGTGTGAGCCACCAACACTGTAGCCAGGGGGCCGCAGGCCCAGCGGCCCAGCTCCTCCAGGGTGGCTCAGGGTGGAAAGAGACCATTCAAGGCCATGGGATCCCCAGCACCGTCAAGGCATCAGGAATTCCAGTTCCCAATGAGCTTGACCCAGTGACATGGTTAACCTGCCTAGCTTAACAATGGCTTGACAATCCTGACATGTATTGCCCAAAAAACTTGGGGAGAACCTGGGAGTCCCCTTCTCCATGGGGAGGGAGGGTCTCACCGAGAGCAGCGGCTTCAGTTGCTCCAGCGCCTGACGCACAAAGTCACAGTGGGCCTCGGCGTAGCCATGCACACAGTTGCTAAAGAGGCCCTGAGCGTACTGGTGGAACTTGGGCAGCTCATCTAGCAGCTGGGCATTCAGGGCCTCATAGTTGTTCCGCGCCGACTGCAGCTCCTCCAGGGTTTTCTTGTCCTTCAGCTTCTCCGCCCGTTCTGTACAGTTATAGAAGTCCAGAAGCTTGTCGAAGCGTTTCTGCACCAGCTTGTGGGGTCCTGTGAACATGCTCAGTAACTGATTCAGGGGAGAGATGACCAGCCGCTCTGTCCTCTCTTTCTGTGAAAAAGAGAAAGGCACGGTGTTCAGTCTCAAATTTGTTATTCTTAGAACACTCTCCAGGTGGCTTCTGTTACATCCTGGACCACCTGCTTTGCTCCAAGCTAAACCTGTGCAGATCCAACAGGGTTCTGCCTACCTGATACCAGATGTCTGCACACAAAGCTTCTCAGCTTGTAACTCTTCACCCAATCTGCACACACCAAAGAGTATGCAAAACAGCTCCACAGTTGACAATAAATGCCCAACTACATACATTAACATGATGTTGCATTATAACCCAGATGTGACCATCTGTCTGGTATCACTTATGTGTACATGTCTATACATAGCCTGAATTTAACTTAAGGTTTAATTGTTAAAAATAGAATTGCCATATGATCCAACAATCCCACTCCTGGACAAATATCCAGACAAAACTATGATTCAAAAAGATGCATGCATCCTCATGTATTCACAGCAGCACTATTCACAATAGTCAAGACATGGACACAACCTAAATGCCCTTTGACCGATGACAGGATAAAGAAAATGTGGTACATAAACACAGTGGAATACTACTCAGCCGCAGCAACATGGATGGACCTAGATATTATCACACTAAGTGAAGTGAGTCAGAAGGACAAACACTGTATCATACCACTTATATGTGGAATCTAAAATCTGTCACAAATGAACCTATCTATGACACAAAACAAAATCAGAGACAGAGAACAGGCTGCTGATTGCCAAGGTAGAAGGGGGTGGAAGAGGGAAGACATGGAAGTTTGGGATTAGCAGATGCAAACTGTATATACACAATGGTAAACAACAAGGTCCTACTGTACAGCACAGGGAACTATATTCAATATCCTGTGATAAACCATAATGGAAAAGAGTATGAAAAAGAATATATAAATATACACACACACACACATATAAAACTGAGTCACTTTCCTATACAGAAGTAATTTACACAATATTGTAAGTCAACCATAATTCAATAAAAAATAAAAAGATTTAGTTGTTACATAAATCTGGAGTACAGAAACTTTCACACACCCATCATATCTTCTACTCATAACTACTTAATAATTGTTTTCACTTTTCAAAGATTTTTGTCTAATTCTAAAGGGATAGATATCAAGGGCGCAATATGGATACAAAAAGAACATAAATAGGTACTTAGTAAATTTTTACTAAGATGCTGCTGTCAGAATATCTGTAAGCTTCCCAACTATCATGTTTTCTTAGCCTCAAGCATCCAGAGACCTCCAAGATACTATCAAAGCCCATTCATTTCTACTCAGGATCTCTCTCTCTCTCTCTCTCTCTCTCTCCATTTAGAGTTTCCCAAGCAATCTGACATTTAGTAGTCTTTATAAAGTAGTTTGTGCCATTTCAAAGATCTACTTGTTAAACTATTAACTGTGCCAAAATATTCCTTTTAAAATCATTAATCCTTTAGTTGTTTTCTTTTGGTCAGTTATCAACAGTGATACCAGATTAAATTTCCTAGTTTTCCTCTGTCCCCTGAAATTGGACTGGTCACTAGCTATAAAAAAAATCTCTTTGCATATATGTAGGTCCTACCTGTCCTTTTAGCTGACTGACTGAAAGCCACATTCTGAATATAAAATCCTGCTATGAATTTAACTAAAGGGCACTGGGACTCCTGGTCCATGGAAGCATGTCTCTATGGCATGAACTTCGCCAAGAGCCGGATATTAGAGAGAAGCCTTGGAAAAGGGCCAATGCAAGAAAAGTGGGCTGAAGAGTCACTTACAAAGTTTGTGAAGAGCTGGTCACTGATGTAGCGATGCACCCTCTCGAACTGTTCCAAGTCTCTGTGTCCCTTCTCCACGCACACGTCCCACATGCTCACGGCAGCCACCACCTTCACACATGCCGATTCCTGCGGCCAGGTACAAACATGGGTAAGACCAGACAGAACTTCCGGGTTCCATCATCCACCCGAGACAGCAGTTAGCAGTCAGAACCAAACTGACCTGCCCATCCAAGGGCTATCACCCACTGCTATGGAGACAAGCCTTTTAAGACCTGGGGGCTCTGGTGTACACTTGCTATGTATTTAGAAAGCATGGAGGGGTGGGAAATGGTCAATAGGGAGACAACAAAATTAGAGGAACTGTAGGGAAGAGTCCTAAGGCAAGGGAAATACACTTGGTCAAATCTCTCACTTTAAGCCAGTGTGCTCCTGAAAAGTCTTATAAGCTCCGATCTTTACTTAATCCAATTTTTATTCTTTTTTTTTGGCCATGCCCTGCAGCATGCAGAATCTTAGTTCCTCAATTAGAGACAGAACTCATACCCCCTGCAATAGACACGCAGTCTTAATCACTGGATTGCCAGGGAAGACCCCTTCATCACAATTTTAAAATAAGGAGAGTTTGCTATTTAAAAGAAATGTAGGAAGCATATAGATAAAAAGCAAAAAGCTGGATTCCTACCTCAAACCTTATGTGCTAATGTAAATTTCAGCTAGATTTATGACTTTAATATAAAATGATAAAAGTACTGAAACATAGGAGATCTTTTAAAAATTACTTGGAATGGAAAAGACCTTTTAAAGTATGACATGGAATGAAGAAGCCATAAAAGTTTTATTAGATTACACAAAAATAAAACTCTTCTACACACAAAAAAATCTTAAGTAAATTCAAAAGTCAACAAACTGGGGTGTGTGCATGTGTGTGATATTTGTAAACCATCATCTCAAATAAAAGGCTATTTCCTCCAACATATACAAAAGTACTGTAAGTCAATAAGAAAAGAACATTAAATCAATAAATAAGTGCCCCCAGAATGTAAAAAGATACAGCCACTGTTGAGAACAGTATGAAAGTGTTAGTCACTCAGTGTGTCTGACTTTTCCCCACCCTGTAGACTGTAGCCTGCCAAGCTCTTCTCTCCATGGAATTCTCCAGGCAAGAATACTGGAGTGGGTAGTCATTCCCTTATCCAGGGGATCTTCCCAACCCAGGGATCAAACCCAGGTGTCCTGCACTGCAGGCAGATTCTCTATCATCTGAGCTACCAGGGAAGCCCAAGAGACTAGTATGGAGGTTCTTTAAAAGACTAAAATCAGAATTACTGTATGACCCATGAATCCCATTCCTGGGCATATTCTCAGAGAAAACCATAATTCCAAAAGATACACACAACTTGTGTTTTCATTGTAGCACTATTTACAATAGCTGGAACATGGAAGTAACCTAAATATCCACCAACAGAGGAATGATAAAAAAGATGTGGTGTATGAAAACCCACAATGGAATATTACTATCTTACTCAGCCATGAACGGGAACAAAACTGTCATGTGCAGAGACATGGATAGACCTAGAGACTATCCATACGGAGTGTGCTTAGTCGCTCAGTCATATCTGACTCTTTGAGACCCCATGGACTGTAGCCCACCAGGCTCCTCTTTCCATGGGGATTCTCCAGGCAAGGGTTGCCATTTCCTCCATACACAGTGAAATAAGTCAAAAACTGAAAAACAAATATCATATATTAACACATATATGTGGAATCTAGAAAAATGGTATAGATGAATTGATTTGTAAAGAAGAAATAGAGACACAGATGTAGAGAACAAATGTGTGAATACCAAGCCGGGAAGGAGAATGGGATATATATATATACACTACTATGTATAAAACAGATAACTAATGAGAACTGACTGTATACAGTCAGGGAACTGTACTCAAAGCTCTGTGGTGACCTAAAAGGGAACGAAATCCAAGGAGGAGGGGATACACATCTACTTGCGGCTGAGTTACTTTGCTGTACAGGGGAAATGAACACAACACTGTAAAGCTGCAATAGATAACTAATGATTAGTAGATAACTAATGATTTAAATAATAGAAATGCCCTCATATACACCCAAATCACAGAAAAAGAAATATAATGACTTAAGTTAACAGCATGTTAACCGAGAACTTCCAGATGTACAAGCTGAATTTAGAAAAGTCAGAGGAACCAGAGATCAAATTGCCAACATCCATAGCATCACAGAAAAAGTAAGAGAATTTCAGAAAAACATCTACTTCTGCTTCATTGACTATGCTCAAGTCTTTGACTGTGTAGATCACAACAAACTGGAAAATGCTTAAAGAGATGGGAATACCAGACCACCTTACCTGTCTCCTGAGAAAACTATATGCAAGTCAAGAAGCAACAGTTAAAACCAGGCATGGAACAATGGACTGGTTCACAATTGGGAAAGGGGGTACATCAAGGCTATATACTGTCACGCTGCCTATTAACTTATATGCAGAGTACATTATGCAGAATGTGGGCTAGATGAATCACAAGCTGGAATCAAGACTGCTGGGAGAAATACCATCAACTTCAGATATGCAGACATTACCACACGAACGGCAGAAAGTGAACAGGAACTAAAGAGCCCCTTGAGAGTGGAAAAGTCTCCTTAAAACTCAACATTCAGAAAATGAAGATGATGGCATCTGGTCCCATCACTTCATGGCAAATAGATGGGGGAAAAGAAGTAGTGGCAGATTTTATTTTCTTGGGCTCCAAAATCACTGCGGACAGTGACTGCGGCCACAAAATTAAAAGATGTTTGCTCCTGAAAGAATAGCTATGACAAACCTAGACTGTATTAAAAAGCACAGATATCACTTTGCCAACAAAGGTCTACATAGTCAAAGCAATGGCTTTTCCAGTAGTCATGTACAGATGTGAGAGTTGGACCACAGAGAAGGCTGAGTGCCAAAGAACTGGTGCTTTCAAACTTAGTAATGGATAAGACTCTTCAGAGTTCTTTGGACAGCAAGGAGATCAAACCAGTCAATCCTAAAGGAAATCAATTCTGAGTATTCACTGGAAGGACTGATGCTGAAGCTGAAATGCCAATACTTTGGCCATCTGATGTAAAGAGCTGACTCACTGGGAAAGACCCTGATGCTGGCAAAGACTAAACACAAAGGGAAGAGACAGCAGCAGAGGATGAGATGGTTGGACAGCATCACCAACTCAACAGACATGAATCTGAGCAAACTCTGATAGATAGTGATAGACAGTAAAGCCTGGTCTGCTTCAGTCTATGGGGTCACAACGAGTTGGGCACGACTTAGGACGTGAACGACAACAACATTCCTTTGGAAGTTTTTAAATTCTGCACCATTTTACTTAGTTAAAAAATGATAATAAGAAGAAAAAATAATTTTTTAAAAAAGCAAAGGATCTCTTTTAAAGGAAATTACTTCACAGTATGAGATTTTCCTGTGTGAGGGACAGGGGTATATGGTATATTTATTTAAACACTATTCTATTAAATCTCCAGCGGATATTCTTGACCCAGGAATCGAACCAGGGTCTCTTGCATTGCAGGTGGATTCTTACCAGCTGAGCTACCAGGGAAGCCCTAATTTCTATTAAATCAGCAGAGAAATTACAGTTTTAAGAGAAAGTCCTGGATCTGACTTCATGAAGGAAGCCCTGCCTCAGGCAAGGAAGACGGGGCCTCCATGATCTCCTAAGTTCTTCCAACTCTCTAGACGTGTTAGTGGCTCTAACAGCCTTCGAGGGCCACGGACAGTTGTAGATGAATATGATTATTAGGAAGTACGCCCCCCTCCATAGGAACCATTCTCTTACTATTTGATCTTCAAAATGATTCTGACAAAATGAACTGTGATGAGTGCTTCTTATGTAACTGGATATAGGAAACAGGGAAAAAAGGGTAAAGACTGAAAGAGATGAAGGAAAGAGCTAGGTGCCCTTACTATGAATACAACCGTGCTGATCTTCTGATGTTTACCTTTCAAATAATCTGCAAGAATCCCAATAAAAAGCTTGTCATGGTATAATGGTCATTTGAGTCCAGGTTATTCCACGTTCGTTAAGCAATATACCGGATGAATAGGAGAATGGCTGGAATTACACTGTCAGCAATTCTAACAAGGTCTTTACTCACCCGGATGTGCTGGAGGTAGAGAGATAGGTCTCGGATAAAAGATTTGATCAATCTTTCTTGCATGCGGAAGTTTTTCTCTGTTTCTTCAAATACTTCATCTTTAATCTGTTCAAAATAAGTGCTGTTAGCAAATTTGGACTCTCCCTCAGTTGATTTTACTAGAAACGCATCTTTCTTAAGCACATCTTTTGTTTACATTTTAAGCCTTTGATGTTTCTGAATCATATGGAATTGGATTTAAGCACTTCTCCAGGCTTTCACAGAGCTCCTGAGTATACACAGGCACACCTGTCTCCACCCAACCCCCCTCTATTCCTGACAAAAACCCCCTGCTGGTCAGGCTGTTGGCTTCACCGGTGCTGCTGACTGGCCAGGTTTGCCCTCCCTCTCCCTATGCCAAACCTGCCCATCTCCTTTAAAGCTCAGATTAAATCTTGCCAACATGAAGCTCACTCTCACGGAGCTCCTGTTTACTTAAGTAACACACTGTGTAGAGATCAAACTGCAAAGCTTAGCAACTGATTCTTTAGTTGGTATTTTCCACTGACTGTAATCACATTCACATGGTTCAGCACATGAAGTTTGGAGACTCTGGATCTTCTCTGTGGCTGTTTTACAAGTCACTCAGATTTTAGACTTTACATTTCCTTACATGTGATGTATGGCGTTGAACTAGGTGATCTCCTAAATCCCTTCTACCCTCACGTGTCCACAATTTTGTCTCCCCAAACAGATGATAAACTCCTTATGGGTGTCAAACCATGATAACTCTTACATGGTGACAGACTTGGCTTCCTGATTTGTCTTTGTACACGTTGTAAGCAGCTTAAGGCTCAGATGGAGGGTTGTGGGGGGCAGTAGATTTAAATAAACAATAGAGGAACTTCCCTGATGGTCCAGTGGCTAAGACTCCATGCTCCCAATGCAGGAGGCCTGGGTTCAATCTCTGGCAGGAAACTAGATCCCACATGGCACAACTAAGACCCAAGGCAGCCAAATAAACAAATAGTAGCTGCAGGATGTTTTATCTCCCAGCTAGCAAACACCAAGAGGATACTAAGAGGGGAATCTTACCAATTCACAGCATGTAGGCTGCCCTGTGGAGCCCTGAAAAGCAGCCAAAGACACGGTGAACCTTCAAGGGCAGTAACCTCACCTGTGGAGCAAAGCCAGTGAGATGCTTCAGATGACTGCTAACCCGGTTCGATTTCTTGATGATGGAGTGGATGTTCAGTTTGGAAATTTTCTCCATGAGGCTATCTTCATCACCCTTTCGGTACTTGAGAACTGGGGAGTGAGTCAAACTGGTGAGTGGAGAAAGCTCTCTTCCAAGCATGGATATAGACTACAAACGAGACTAACAACCCAAACTAGAGCTAGTGCTTATTTTCAATGAGCTTATGACTGAGCCCACAAAATATTAATCCAAATCACCATTTATGGACAGATCGGATACCCAGAGAACAGCAGAGACTGGAGAAGATTAGAGACAATGAAGGAAGGTCGTGGAGGTACAAGGAAAAAAGCCTAAGATCTGGAGTCAAGGCAACCTCTGAGTTCAATGCCTGGGTCTGTTGCTTCATCAAGGCGTGGCCTTATGGAATTCCCTGATGGTCCAGTGGTTAGGACTATGCACTTTCACTGCCAGGGCCCAGGTCCAATCCCTAGTCAGGGAACTAAGATCCTACAAGCTGTGAGGCATGGCCAAAAAAAAAAGTGTGGCCTTACATAATTCACTTAATTTCTCTGAGCCTCATTTTCCTTTCCAATAAAATGAAGACCGTAACAGTACCTGCCCACTTTAAATGGTCTCATACACAAATGAGATATTTATATGCAATCATCTCACACAGTGAAATGCTATGCAGGAGTTGTCTGACTGTGTGTCATACATCAGTCAGTCTGCAGAAAACCCCAGAAATAACAGTAGAAAGGTAGCAAGGGAAGTCTGGTTGGCAGAGAAAAGCACACTTAACTGTTGTAGGAGATGAAGATGACATTATATGATGAGATATGAACCAAGACCAAGGGCTCGATGGCCAGAGGGCTTTAACAGCCACAGCCAACATTACACATAAACATGGGTGACATAGCTGAAGCAGGAGGGCGAAATGATTTTAGATAAATACGCAGAATAGTGGAGAGACAGGCAGAGAGGCTACATTATAGATTCTTTGAGTATATGAGTGATAGACCAGTTTATTATAGCATGGTAACCATGCTATACTCATTGAGTATTCAAAATCAAAGTTTTGACGAGAGATTTCACGAGAGAGAAGACATGGTTCAGTTTGTCCTCTCTCATAAAGAAAGAGTGGGTGGTTTGTCAACTGACCGCACAGTTTTAGGGGTGAGGGGAGGGGCTCAGACCAGAGGCAGGACTGATAGGGCCAGAGAGGTGGGCAGACTGGGGTTTTCAGAAAGAAGACAAGAAACTTCTAGCTTAAGTGGAAGCAAACACGCAGAGCAAAGATGCAAGAATGGACCCAAAGGGATTCCCTTCAGTGCGATGAGAAGGCAGTCACTCAGCTTGGAGGAACTGCCCTGATCAGCCATTCTCTAACTGGTCTTCCTATCTCCTGGGAAAGACTCATTGCTATAAGCTTTGTCACAGATGCCTTATTTCCAACATGCACGGCTGTGCTTTTATTATCATCATTGCTTTCTTTCTTTCATGATCTCATTTTCCCCAAATTCTATTGCCATTTCTTCACCACAGCTCTACTACCATCTGCCTGTCCACCTCTGGTTTAGTAATTAATTCTTTTCAGGAGAACATTCTCAAGGGCGTGCCTCCTTTTCAGCAAGTATGCTTTTCTTACCTAGGTCCTTTCGACGTTTATACTCATTAATGTTAACGTTGATTTCCTTGACTGCAAGGACTGCACTGGTTAAAGGCACTTTATCTGGGTGGGATTCAGGGGTAGAATTCAATAACTCCATCAGCAGCAATGGGTAACGCATTACTCTCTGCACTGGTTTGATGAGGAAGGAGCCCAGGTTAATATAATTTGTGCATCCCCTACAAGAGAAGGGAAAACAGAGACTCTGGTCAACTGTCAATAACACCGGGCCTGTAGCCAGCATTTGTCATTCCTAATACAGCTCCGTTCTCTCACCTTGCTTCCCAACTTCATTCATTCACATTTACCAGGCACCTAACAAACATCAGGCAGTGTTCTAGGTGCTGTGGATTTAGCAGTGAACTGAAAGAGTCCCTGCCTGGTGGGAAGAGGCAGACAATAACCAAACCAACATTATACAAAGTGTCATTTGGTGGTAAGTGCTACCGAGGAAAATACAGCAAGGTAGGTCTACTTCTAGACCTGCCTTGACCTCTAGCTTCTGTCTATGAAAGAAGAAAACAAAAAAGAGGCAGGAACTCACCATTCGTTGTACAGGCTCCTATAAGGCAGTGAGCATGAAAAGAAGAAACAGCTGATTAGAGAAAATACTGATGCTGATTTTCACATTCCTCCCAGAACATATTAGTCCAACTAATGCCTATTAGCTGGGCAGACAAAAAACAGACGAGATAAAAGGGGAACTGTGAATGTTTATGGTGGCATTTCTAGTCTATTTAAAAAGTCAGTGAGCCCCTAACTTCACTCTGACCTATTCAGACACATATTACATCCTCATAACCTGTCTCCCTAAGACATGAGATGCTTACGATGGTCAAGAAGACCAAACTATCTTCCTGGCAGCTTCTTACCTGAAAATGCTAACCTTGTATTATAAATAAAACTGATTTTAATGGATATAACTACAAGCAGGAAGCTACTTAAGATTTCCATGATACAGAACGGGAAAAGGGCAAGTTACACAGAAGGATCTCCAATGATGTACTGCTTATATTTAAAATATGACAGATTCATAGATGTCATAAGAAGTCTAGAGAGACATGGGAGTGACTTCCTACAGGCAGAACTAGAGCTGTGATGGAACAAAGTGCTCAAAACTCCTACTTAAGATCTGCCAAGGAGTCCTGAAGACGCTTCTGGATCTTCTCATCCTTCTCATAGATTTCCAGCAATGAGATGGCCTCATCATGATTCTGGCAGTAAACCTTGTATGTTCCTTCAAGCTCATCTCGGTGATCAAGAAACACAGGTCCTGTGGAATATACACAGAGTGTTTTTAGTAACTCTCTTCTCAGCATCCTAAATGGAAGGTATATAACCAAACTTTAATACC
Organism: Budorcas taxicolor; assembly: GCF_023091745.1. NCBI lineage: Eukaryota > Metazoa > Chordata > Mammalia > Artiodactyla > Bovidae > Budorcas > Budorcas taxicolor. The sequence goes on from NC_068932.1 coordinate 20,491,848, forward strand.
AGATAATCCTATCCCTTAAACAAGAAGCTGTTTCCCTGTAATAGCTTAAAATTCTACTTATTTAATGCAAAATTAAGAGAACTATCTCCTCCATGTTTTTATTTTTCAGAACCTATACACATCCACACACACCCACATACCCAGTTCCTGAAACAGCCTTCAGTCCCTTTTCAGTCAGGCAGAGTAATCAAGTACTCTCTACATAGTCATGTGATCAGAACCTATAAAGACCTCTTAGCTCCCAAAGCCCCAAATCTCCACAGAGATAAAGAGATCCTCCTATGGCAGCAGCTTCTAATCTTTTCTTTGTGCATAAATTAAATACAAGGACTATAAATGACGTTTATTATATTAAAATATCCATAATATAAAACTCCCTGAATCTATGATATAGTAATATATGTACTTCTTGATAAAACACTGAATAGCAAAACACAGCAATGAATCGAACACCCCATAATTTCAAGTATGATGAGTGACATAAGAAACTGGTAACATGGGTTGTTCCTGGGATTTCGAGATACCTGCAACAACTTAATGTAATACGAGCATGTGACTTTAGTTGGTGAGAAAGTCATTGTTCCCTACAGTCGTATCTTAAATCAGTGCTACATTTTTGTTATAAACTTCTATCCAAGTTGGTGGACTCCTTGAAATCTACCCACAGACCGCCCCCCGCACCGTCTACACCAGTCGGGCAAAGGAACAGTTCCTAAACACACTTCCACGGAGCAGTCGCACTTAGAGCAGCTGCCTGAGCATGCAGACTCCCTGATTTGTTAAAACCCTTCCTCTTGCCCCTCTTCCCTCTCTCAGAGAACCTGCTCCTTCCTTCTTCAGCTTGCACTGCTCCCCCAAAGACAACATCCTCTCATTCTTGAGCTTCTCCCTCAACATTTGGCCCTACTTACTGCTTCTCCTATAAGCACCTCTCTCTCCCAGCTGCTCTGGGCATGAGCCACTCCCTCAGGGAGCCCCATCTCTCTCTACAAGGTCACCTCTGTTTCCTGCATGTTATGTCCTATGGAATTCCCTATTCTCATGCAGAGCACTTTTTATTTAAATGAAATCTATTTCCTTAATTATAGCTCCTTCCTCCAAGAGCCTTGCCTATGTCCACACACATCACACTGGCGCTGCTGTCTCACTGGCAGCCTTAGGCTAACCCTGTGCCTCAAGGGCCCAGGAGTTAAAGAGTGGGGCTGCTTCCTCTTGACCTTCAGGGCCACCGTGGAGACCCTGAGCCACCAGTGTCTCCATTCAGTTTCACCAGCTGATATTTGCCTGGCTTCTTCCCCTCGTATCCTCCACCCCCCTACCCCCGACCCAGCACTGCTAGAACCTTCATGCTGACACCCATGACTCTGCACACTCCTCCATTCAAGGGTTTCCAGCCTCCCCAGTTGTGACTCTTCTATATCAACTACAACCTAGCAAAGCTCTGCCTTAATTTACAGTGTCTTTTCAAATTTAGGTCACAACCCATGAATAGGTGATGGACTCTATTCTATGGGTACGATCAGCACATATCTGAGGAAACAGAATGGAACAGAAATGAACAGAAAACACTGGACACAGTAAAAGTAAGCACAGACAGACACGCACAGACGTGGATCCTGGCCGTTCTGTAAAATATCTGGGACATGTTTAAAATAATTAAAAGCCAGCTCCTTACATATTACCAGATATTCAGAGTCTCCTGGTACTTCTTTCTCATCTCAACCTCCTCATGTTCTAAGTCATCCAAGCCCTGAACACCGACCATTCTCTCCTTCCCTGTGGACCCTTGTCCTGCCTGTACTAGAATTCTTCTCCAGTCAGGCTTACAATTCAAAGGTGCTTTCTCCAGCATCCTGGATTACCTTGAAATTTCACCACATTATCCACTGTATACTTTTTTCATTTCTGTTCCTAGGTGATTAAAAACTGCTTGGGAGGCATACTTTTAAAAGGGGAGTCAAGCGTACTGCAGAGCAGTTTTGAATAGTATGCTGCTGCTGCTGCTGCTGCTGCTGAGTCACTTCAGTTGTGTCCGACTCTGTGCGACCCCACAGACGGCAGCCCACCAGGCTCCCCCATCCCTGGGATTCTCCAGGCAAGAACACTGGAGTGGGTTGCCATTTCCTTCTCCAATGCATCAAAGTGAAAAGTGAAAGTGAAGTTGCTCAGTTGTGTCCAACCCTCAGCCACCCCATGGACTGCAGCCCACCAGGCTCCTCCGTCCATGGGATTTTCCAGGCAAGAGTACTGGAGTGGGGTGCCACTGCCTTCTCCAGAATAGTATGCTACTGTTTATCTACTTTTTTTTTTAATGGGGATGGGGGACCAGGGTAGAGAAAATACATATGTAAGTTCTGTTATGAATCTCCAAAAGGAGATATAAGAAAATTAGTAACATTAGTTGTTTCTGGTTGAGAAGAGCTAAGTGGCAGGGACAGAGAGAGTTTTCATTAAGCGGTTCTTTCTACCTTTCAAATTTTATGCCATGTGAATATATTAAAAGTTACACTTAAAATATATATTTATATATCAAAATATATACTACATATTAAAATAAACTTAAGAAAAATAAAACACTGCTTATGCAATTCAAGTCAATCTGCCCTTTGCAAGTGGCTGAACAATGCTTTAATTTGCCTTCCCTGACTTTCCAGAACCTTCCCTTATCAGATATGCAAAACCTTGTCCTTTATTAATTCCCCCTGAGTGCACTGCCTGGCCTCCTGTTGACCAAGACTGAAGCCCCCCAGCCTGGTGCGCTCATTCAGCCTCAGTTTTGCCTACTGTATATCATGGTCACTGCACACTGTCCCTCCTTGTAAAGTTAACCCTCTTCTCAGGCCCTAAGCCCTTTGGTTCCCAGGCCCTCTCCTCCCCCATCCTCTGCATGCCTTCAGCTCATCTCAGTCTGCTACCTAAATTCCTGGTGTCTTGGGGCAAGAGGGGAAGGGGAGAAATAAAATGGCTAAAATCATACGGGGTGAGATTATGGATATTCGGTTTTCATTTCTTTTATTTTTGTCATAATATACAGGTAATATCATTCTTTAAAAATGGGGTCACCATGGCTTCCTCCAGTCAACGTGTGCGTCTCCTTCCTCAACTTTTCTGACCTCTGGCCTCTCCAGTGAGGCTGAGAGCAGGATCCCAGGCTTCAGTTTCTCTTGCCATTCCATAAAGTACTATTAATACATAAGCAGCTTCCGTACAGAGGCTAACAGCATATGCAGAGACAACGGGAAAGATCTGAGTTTGAGTGTCAGTCCAACAGAGTACTAGCCATGTGACCCTGGGCAGACTACTCTCCTGCCAAAGTCTCAGTTTCCTCACCTGTAAACTAAGATTAATAGCAGGTTAAGCTCACAGGGCTGTTGTAGGGAACAAGTGCAGTCAAGCTCAACATATCTTGAAAGGGTGTATGGACTACAATAAACCCTGGAGAAACATTAACCAAGCTGCACTATCACCTACCATCCCACAGCCACCACCCCTTTCTGCAGGAGGGCAGAGCCCTGACTATTCTTATATCCACTTCTCTCCCTGGTGAGTCAGGTCAACACCACCTAGCTTAAGTCAGCATCATGAGCCCATTCCCCTCTCTAGTGATCTATGTAGGCATATGCATGTGACCAGTTCTGGCCAGTGGAAAATAGAGAGAATTCCAGTGAGGGGACTCTGGAAAGGTCCGCTTATCCTTAAATGACACAGGGTCGCTTTTTCCTTCTGTTGGATGTTGTGATGTGTGTAGTGGGATGGCTAGAACTATGGTAACATCTTGTCACTTTGATTCTAATAAAACACCAAAGTGACAGGACGTCCCGTCCCACATGGTACCAGAGTTGGTCTGTATGACAAGTGAAATACGGCAGAAGCGATGGTGTGTCACATTTGAGAACAGGTTATAGAAGACACTGGCTCCCATCTCAAGCCTCGTCTCTCTCTCGGATCACACAGTTTGGGGAAAGCAAGCTGCCACCGTCATGAAAGTGAAGAGGCCTACATGGCAAGGAACTGAGGACTGAGGATCTGAGTGAACTTTGGGACCAGATCCTTGATTGAGCCCCAGATGTTGGCGGCCCAGATAACAGCTCGACTTCAACCTCATGAGAGACCCAGAGCCAGAATCACCTAGCTAAGCCACTCCCAGATTCCTGAACCAAACGAAATGTGACCTGTTTCTAACTAACACAATTCCCTTGTTTATAAGAAACAGATAATTGTTTTCCAAATGTTTTTGACAATGACCCACGTGAATAAACACATTTTAAATCATGACTCAGTGGACACATATGTAGAACTGAAATAAAAATTTCAAAAACTGTAGTTATTATTTACAGTGCATTCTGATATTTTCTATTTTATTGGAAATATATATATACTGGGTATTAATTTTTTTAAAGAAATCATTCAGTAGATTTCTTTATTAATAAGAGTAAAGATAAAGAAAGGCAACCTTTTGAAGATCAATTCTCCATGGCACTTCTATATGATTTGGGACAGTTCTTTTTCCAGATTGGATTCCCAAGTATGTTTGTATAACAGAAAGCCTTGGAGGATAGAGACAGATTCCCCTTTCTAAGCAGATAGCAGGTTTGTTTCTGACCAGATTAACAAAGACAATGTCTTCTTCCTGCACAAAGTTGGACGAATCTGCCAGCAGCCTATTGTAATACTGGGGTTTATCTAAATGTGATTGGTTCCTTAGCTGTGAGACAAACCCACTGAGTTACTGGGTCCTAAAATGATCTCATGACCCACTAAAAGACTGCAACTGTCAATCTGAAAAATATCACACAATGTAACAACAAAAATTTCTTCTATTGCAAGCATCCTATATCACCACAAAGTAGACCAAATAACCTTGGAACTAAGTAACTAAAACTTCATTTTCCTAGTAAAACTATTAAATACCAGTGCTCTTCTCCTGTCTCCTACAAAAGAAAAAAAAAAAAAAACCTGTTTCTGAAATAACAACAGGGGCTCATACCTATGTTATCGCTGATTTCCAGATCAGTCAATAATTGTTTTGAGACCTTAATCACCATCTGCATATTTCCAAAAAGTCCCTCAAAATCAATGTTTGGTATCTGAGAAAGGAAAACAAAACAAACATGCATAGAAATAAAATATATAGCATACCATTCACATTAGGAACATCTCTTCAAGGATGATACAAAAATTGCTCAAGGTTATCTTCACCACTGTCATGAGGTTTCCAGAATGGGAACATCTAACATCACCTTCAGTGTCACCTTTCGTCCTTCATCCAACTACTTTCTGCTCCCCCATTCCCATTACCATAGTGAAATGACTGCAGAACCAATTTCTGTAACTGTATAATAACTGAGACAGAAATTCCACCCAGGACCCAAAATCTGATAGCACCATCCACTTCCTAGAGTTCTTATGAGTGACTGCTCCAGGAGTCCATACCCAAGCTGAGCCCAGGTGGTCAAGTAACAAGCAACAGGACTGACTGTGAATCCCCAGGATACCGTTAACCTTCCTCCCTGCCTCATCTCCAGCATTTAAGCGAGTGTCTAGTCGCACACTGGGCTGCCGTCTGTGGGGTCGCACAGAGTCGGACATGACTGAAGCGACTCAGCAGCAGCAGCATACACATATTAGTAAGAGTTTCTTACCAATAAGAATAAACCTGTAAATCAGATGCTACAGCCAGGTAAACCATCACCAGACTTCATTATATTAATATTAACTGCACAGCTTCCTAGTAAAGTGTAAAGTGGTAACTCTAGACTCACTGGAACTGTTTTCGCCACAGAAACAGTTTGGAAATGTCCTAGGAGTTACTGCAGTACCTTAAGTTAGTAAGTTAATAATGGACTTGATAAGTGACAGGATGGTGAAGGCTTACGCTGATGGCATGTCAACTGGAGCCCTTGAATTAAGAGCAGCAGTCACAACCTTTATTTCAAACCCAATAAGTCTTTGTGGTGAAAGCTCCCGTACCCTAAGCCTTAGGCCTGGAGAACCATGTTCATGGCAAAGCTCACTTTCTCCCACAGTTCCCACCTGTGCCAGCTGCAGGGGTACCATGATCCGCTCAATACACATCTCCAGATCCCGGATGTAGTCTCTTTCCGTCTGAAGAAGTTCCTCTATCACCTTGGCTCTCTTCTCTAGCATCCTTTGCTCTGGGTTTTCAGTGGACACAGAACCAGAAGGGGCCATCAGTGATGAAGACTGGGAGGAGAGAAGCGTCATTTCTAGAAGGAACAAGAGAACGGGTCAGCAGCTACGAAAGCAGGCCTCTGCAACAGTTTGAGTTGAAAAGAGCACATTCTTTGAGAACTGAAGGTCTCATGATTGTTGACCATCAGGAAATCTGATCCCCAAGTCCATTCTAATCACGAAGATGAAGAGCTGAGCAAGCTTGGAGACAGAACTTCTCCTATCCACGAGATACCATTTTTAGAATCTGTCCTAAAAACAAGCAGCTGGCCCTTTTTATGAGGACAAACCAGTGGCCAAAGACACCTTGCAAAAGACGCTGAAGGAGGTGCTGTTTTTATAAAGAACTGCTTTCACTTAGGTATAAAACCTGTTTCAGGAACTTAGCAGCAGAGATACCAAGCTGGAAGTTATGAACACTGATATAGCTAGCACGTGTTAAAAAGAATATTATGGAAACATAACAATGCCAGCTAAAGGAAAGACAAGAACTAGGTAGGAATTATCTGTCTGAGATCTGGGTGACTGCATGGCCCACCTTAACCCAATTACTGTGATGGCAGATTAACATTAGTATATAGTAAAATATTTAAAAACTGTTTGGGCTTCCCTGATAGCTCAGTTGGTAAAGTATCCACCTGCAATGCAGGAGACCCTGGTTCAATTTCTGGGTCGGGAAGATCCCCTGGGGGAGGGATAGGCTACCCTCTCCAGTATTCTTTGGCTTCCCTTGTGGCTCAGCTGGTAAAGAATCTGCCTGCAATGAGGGAGACCTGGGTTCAATTCTTCGGTTGGGAAGATCCCCTGGAGAACGAAAAGGCTACCCACTCCAGTATTCTGGCCTGGAGAATTCCATGGACTGTATAGTCCATGGCCATCACAAAGAGTCAGACTTGACTGAACTACTTTCACTTTCTTTTTCCCTATCAAAACAATAGTGAAGACTCACAAGCAAGTTCTGTTACTTCAAATGTCCTGGAAGAATACAAATGTACTATAAATTTGAAGTTCTTTAACAGTATTTTCAATTAAAAAAAAAAACCCTCTGTAGCCACACCACATGATCTAAAACTGAAAACAAACGCACATTTTGTCATTAGCTTTTACAAATACCTATTACTTAGATGTATACGATGAGAGCTCTATTATCTTATATATAAAATGAGATGGCATTTGTTTATTTTAAATAGATATTAAATGCTAAAATAAACAACTGAGAAAATTTCAACAATGAAGCAATCTCTGTTGTTTATTTCAAATTCCTTAAGATCCACTTTAAAAAATGACAACTTTGGTAAGTAAACATACTAGGAAGTCTGAGTTGGATTACAAGAATATTTTTACCCAGATCTAAGAAGTGAAAACACAAGTGTTCAAACTATTAAACTTATGCAAAACTAAGCTTTCACAGCAGATTTTAGTCTTCAAAATCCTTCCCCACTGCCCCTTCACTAAGAATTTAGGAATTCTAATGTTTAAAAAGGGTTAACTCAGATTCTGGTTTCTAAAACCCATTCTCCAGTAAAAGGAACCAGAGTTCTTTGGAGAAATGGCTCTTTCCAAGGCAAGGGAAAGGTAGATGAGTCTGAAACCTCTTATGGCAGAAAATAAGGACATGCTGAATAAAATGATGGGACTGTGTTGAAAGGGCATGGAAACAAATTGAAGGGGCTCCCACTGGCCAAATCTGTATAATTTGAGTATCAAAATAAATAAGCACAGCAATGAATTGTAATCTGTTGACTAAAATAAGAACCCATGAACTCTCATCAATAATATACACATACCTAAATAAATGGGGGAGGAGAGAAATGCTCTTTCTTATGGTAGAATGTCAGCTAATAGATACAGAAGAGGACTTCCCGAGGGTGCACTAGATAAGAGTCCTGACAACGCAGGGGACGTGGGTTCAATCCTTGGTCTGGGAAGATCCCACATGCCACCAAGCAACTAAGCCTGTGTACCACAACTACTGAGGCTGTGCTCTAGAGCCAGCTAGCCACAACTACCAACCCCGAGTGCTGCACCTGCTGAAAGCTGGGTTGCCTAAAGCCTAAGCTCCACAAGAGAAGCCATCACAATGAGAAGCCTGCCCACCACAACAAAGAACAGCCCCTGATCACCCCACCTAGAGAAAGCCTTCACAAGGTAATGAAGACCCAGCACAGCCATACACAAATAAATAAAATCATACATATATATATACAAGTATAAGAAATAACAGAATTAGAAAAAAACATCAGTATTTTGCGGCCATCAGGCACAAACCATCAATGGATGATTCCAGTGTCAGTGATAGGGTTTTGATGATGATCAGGATATTTGCATAGTTTTGAACTAGTTACTATACATTACTTATTCCAAAAATGAAAAAGTGACTCTACAGTGGAGAAATGGGTAACACCAAAACCTACTAATAAAAATTAACACTACCAATTAAGTAAACAGACATCATGCGCTTCCAAATATCATGTCTAGAAACAGCACAATATCCCTTATGGGGTATTCCAGTCAAAAAAGCATAATCTGAAATGAATCTTGAGGAAACGTCACACAAACATAGGGATCTGTAACCTTCAAAACGTTATGTCATAAAAGACAAAGGAAACCTGAGGACAAATCCCCAATTAAAGATAACTGAAGAGATTACAAGTAAAGGCAATGTGTGATCCTGAACTGAATCCTGATCTCAGGGAAAAAATGTTACAAAGGACATTAACAGGACAAACTGATGAAATTGGAATATAGACTGTAGATTGGGTACATGAGTAAACCAATTAAAAATTTCCTGAAATGGACAGCTACATGCAAAAGAATGGAATTCGAACATTCTCTCACACTCTATAACTCAAAATGAATTAAACATCTAAATGTAAGATCAGATACTATAAAACTCTTAGAGGAAAACATAGGCAGAACACTCTTTGATACAAAGTACAGCAATATATTTTTGGATCTGGCTCCTAAAGTAAACAAAAGCAAAAATAAACAAATACAACAAATAGCTTTTGCACAGCAAAGGAAATCACCGACAAAATGAAAAGAAAATATATTGAAAGGAGAAAATATTTGCAAATGATATGACCAAAAGGGATTAATATCCAACACATATAAATAGCTCCTACAACTCAATTAAAAAAAAAAAAAACAATTTAAAAATGGGCAGAACTGAATAGACATTTTTCCAGAGAGGAAATGCAGATGGCCAACAGCCATGGGAAAATATGTTCAACATCTCTAACCATAAGGGAGATACAAATCAAAACCACAATGAGAGATCACATCACACTTGTTGTAATGGCCATCATTGAAAAGAACAGAAATTAACACCTGTTGACAAGGATGCGGGAAAAAAAGGAATCCTCCTATACTGTTGGTAGAAGTGTAAATTAGTGCAGTCACTATGGAAAAGAGTACAGAGGTTTATCAGAAAACTAAAAACCCAGCACCACATGACCCAGCAATTCTACTCCTGGGTATATATCTGAAGGAAAAAAAAAAAGAAACCCACTAATTCAAAAAGATACAAGCACCCTAGGAATAAAGCATAGCAGCATTATATTCCATAGCCAAGACATGGAAGAAACCTAAGTTCCCATCAACAGATGAATGGATAAAGAAGATGTGGTATACACACACATATATACACAATGGAATACTACTCAGCCGTAAAAAGGACAAAATTTGCCATTTGCAGCAACATGGATGGACTTGGAGGGCATTATGCTAATGAAGTAAGTCAGACAGAGACAAATACCATAGGATATCACTTATATAATGGAATCTGAACAATACAACAAACTAGTGATTATAACAAAAAAAGAAGCAGGCTCACAAATATAGAGAACAAACGACTGGTTACCAGTGTGGGCAGGGAGGCATGAAGTAAGGATTGGAGAATAGGAAGTACAAACTATTGGGTATAGGATAGGCTCAAGGATGTACTGCACAACACAGGGTATGTATTCAGTACTTGGTAGTAACTGTAAATCGAAAATCATGTTTAAAATTGAATAAAAAATTTTAATTAAAAAAATTGCTGAAATGGCATATCTATTATGGTCATGTATGAAAAATCCATATTATACACTGGTGCTTACCAAGGAGCACAATATATGCAACTTAAGTCTCAAATAGTCAAGAAAAAAAGCGCATGTATGGGTATGGGTAGAGAAAGTGAGAGAATGAAAACAAAAAATGGCAAAATGTTAAATACTGGCAAATACAAATAAAGATCTGTATACCACTGAAATTTTCTATAAATTTGATACTATTCAAGATAAAATTTAAGAAGACAAAATTAGGAATTTTCTTTCTGGAACTACTTTTTTGGATAGAATGAAGGACAGAATTTCAAATCTTACTTCAGAGTGTTAAATGATGACTAAATTAATTGTAGTCTACATAAAATTTTCAATGGCCTTATTTTAAATTTTATTTGCAATTTTAAACCTATGGAATTTCAGTCCCAAATACAGCTGCCAGAAGCAGCAAGTTGAGCAGAGAAATTTATTTTCAACAAAGGACTAAAAAGCTCTCAAAAGGGACACTTACTGAATTCCTATCATGTGTCAGGCACTTTATATGTTATGTCCCTGTACTCATTTAATATTCACACCAAAACTCTGAAGTAGTATTATTATTCCCATTTAACAGATAAGAAAACCTAGGCTTTGAGAGACTGACCAATTTGTTCCAGCCTCTGTAGTGAGTAAACAGCAGTTCTGGGATTTGAATCTAAATATATTTAAATCCAAATCCTGAATTAAATCCACTTAATCCTGTATCATTCTTCCTCCCTTGCCTAGAATTTCAACTAGAAAAGGTCAGGGCTTATTTGCCTTGAATCTTAAAAATTCCCCTGAAGCTATTATCTCCCAGGAATCAAAAGTGAAAGTGAAGTCGCTCAAAGTTCTATTAATTATACTACAGGAAAGCATAAGATGCCAGAGCACTCATCAATTTGAACCCAGCAACCTAAACTGAGACTCAGATTTTTATTTATATTTAAAAAGGGAAAGAAATGGTAGTAATTCTTTTAAAATACCACAAAAACTTTTTTGCCCTATAGGTGGATTTATAAACTGTAGAAAAGACTTTAAAAAACAAAAAGAAAACATCCCTGTGGGATGTTTTTGCTAATTTGTGGTTTTCTGGGCACCACCCCATGGTGGTTCAGATGGTAAAGAATTTGCCTGAAATTCGGGAGACCTCGGTTCTATCCCTGGGTTGGAAAGATCCCCTGGACAAGGGAACAGCTACCCACTCCAGTATTCTGGTCTGGAGAATTCCATGGAGAAGTCCATGGGGTCGCAAAGAGTCGAACACGACTGAGTGACTTTCCCTTCACCCCTGATAAAATGCTAGGCGCTTCTGAAGATGCGACTCACCTTCAGGCTCCCCATACACATTAACACTCAAAGATTAGGTCCAACTAGGAACATCTGGCTTGAAATGGCTCCAAATGTAAAACTGTTATTCCATTATTCCAAACACAGTAAGGGGGAGAAAAAGATCTACAATTACTTTGCCAACAAAGGTCCATATAGTCAAAGTTATGGTATTTCCAGTAGTCATGCATGGATGTGAAAGTTGGACCATAACGAAGGTTGAGTGCCGAAGAACTGATGCTTCTGAACTGTGGTGTTGGAGAAGACTCTTGAGAGTCCCTTGGACTGCAAGGAGATCCGAATACTCCTTGGAAGGACCGATGCTGAAGCTGAAACTCCAATACCTTGGCCACCTGATGTGAAGAGCCAACTCATTAGAAAAGACCCTGATGCTGGGAAAGATTGAAGACAGGAGGAGAAGGGAACAACAGAGTAGGAGATGGCTGGATGACATCACTGATTCAATGGACATGAGTTTGAGCAAGCTCCAGGAGATGGTGAAGGACAGGGAAGCCTGGCGAGCTGCAGTCCTTGGGGTCACAAAGGGTCGGACACGACAGAGCAACTGAATAACAAGTGAGAGAGAGCCCCCTGGCTCCCCTCCACCCCCCCCCGTGAGCCAGTGAAACTCACACTCCCCCATTATTTAACTGGAGAGCCTTGAGAAAGTCCATTTTCACCTCTGGGCCTCAACATCCTCATTTGCAGAAATGCTGAGCAAATTAAACAGGGTAATTTACTCAACACAAACTAGTCCTTTTCCCACGATGGGCCAGAAGACGCCATCTGCGCTAAGTTAAGGTAAAATGCACCAAGGAGAAATGGTTCAGGTACCATAAAATTCCACTTTTCTGTAAGAACAATAAAATCTGGGGCTGGGGAAGCACTCCAGAGGAAACTGAGGCCCAGTGGCACCAGCTAACAACAAAACCCTCAGACTAGTCCCACTTTCCTCCTTGGCGAGCCCTGGAGGTGTTAAGGAGCTGGAGCTGGCAGCACAAACTTACGACTGTGATAAAACCAATAGGGGTGGGTGTTGTTTTTTTTTTTCTTTTTGTCTGATTAACCCCCTACCCCCAGCAAAATCCCAAGACATCCTCATGCCCTGAGGTTAGTGCACGGTCCCAGGCTCATTCTGAAGAGTTCCTAGGAAGCAATTCAGTTAACCGGCAGCTTCCCACAACTCTACCCACATTCCAAAGCAGAGTTAAAGAGAACAGCCACTCACTCTTCCCTTGCCTCTGAAAGCTGGCTCTTTGCTGGGGAAAATCTCTCAACTCCTGGCGAGGTTCCAAGCGGCACTTGAACGAGGCAGCCAACTGTTTTACCTGCTTTCGTGGGGGTTCCAGCAACCCTGGACATACCTGCAGCACCAAAATGCTGGTGCAAGAGTTCCCATGGGTCTAAGGCCAGGCTGGCAGAATAGAATCTTCCCAGCGCTCTGGAATGCTCCACAACCCCCTAAAATCCTTTGAATAGGGTAGGCATTTCCCCCAGGCTTTCCCATATTTACATATGAATCGTTCCGAATCCCCCAGGCTATCACAACAGGGCCTGTTCTAAAGGATGGAGCTGGAATCCTCCGCTACCTGGACTGAGATGCAGAAGAGAGGGCCCAGCTCTGCTCTGACTCAACCCCTTTTCCCTCTTAGCTTTTCTTTCCTAGTCCTAAAACTGCCATAATTTCACTTCAGGAGTTTTTAAATCAAGAGTGTTATCTCCTTTTCCTACCCCTTTTAATGTGTTGTTTTTGGATACTCTTTTCAGGGAAGAAGTCTTATAAGAGGCAAAGGTGTAAAGAGGGCAGCATTTGTCTACCTTTCTGCTCAGGACCTCTTGTTCTGCAGTCCCTCTCCCAGGCCCCGCACAGCCCTCACCTTCCCCAGCGTCCTGCTACTTCTAGGTACCTAACCTAAAGCCATCAGAATGCAGATCTCACCTAGCTGGTCCCAGGACAGCAAGAACTGCTAACATTTACACTTTAAAAGGAAGTGTGGAAAAGAAAGTTGCAGAACAACCTGCCACTTCTGTTTTTAAAAAGAAGGTGGAGGAAGAGACGGAGAGGGAGAAAGAAAAAGGTGAGAAACATGCCAAAACCTCTACATATTTCCATATACACACATATAATAGGTGGCTTCCCTGGTGGCTCAGAGGATAAAGCGTCTGCCTGCAACGTAGGAGACCCAGGTTCGATCCCTGGGTTGGGAAGATCCCCTGGAGTAGGAAATGGCAACCCACTCCAGTATTCTTGCCTGGAGAATCCCATGGACAGAGGAGTCTGGCGGGCTGCAGTCCACAGGGTCGCAAAGAGTCGGACACGACTGAGTGACTTCACACACACACACACACACATATATAATATGTAAGTGCACAGAAAAAGGTATCAAGGGAGATCACACTAAACTCCTCAGACAGGGAACTGGGATTGGGGACAGAAGGATTCATGGAGACTTGAGCTCATATCAGTACTTTTAAAATTTCCTAAGAACGTAGTAATGTACTACCAGTAATTTAAGACAAGCTGTCATGCTAGCCAAGATTCATCTCTATGGGTGAAATTTTAAGCAAGCTGAGAGAAGAATTTCTGGGAAAGAGCCGTCCCACTGCGAGGATGACACCATTGCCTAACTCCAGGGTTCCTGCTTCCTTCCACCATCAAATGAAGCTCTTTTTGGCTTTAAATTTTAACAAATATTTATGTGACATTTACTCTGCATGTCAAGCATTGTTCAGGCACTTTACAAATACTGGTTTATTTAATCCTCATAATAGTCCTCATATCGTCCCCATCTTATTGATTCACGAAGAGAAATTTGTAACTGGCCCAGTATGCGGAGGATGAGAGCCCACATGGGCTTCAGAGCTACAATGGCTACTCTGCCTCCAGCGCTTTTTCCGGGCAGGCAAATCTTGGCAACTGTGACCTGGAAATCTACTTGTGGGTTTTAGTGACTGCCTGGTAGCTAATGACAAAATTGTGATTTTAAAGCACACTTCTTGTACAGCCACAGGTCACCCACCCACCATTTCGACTGTGAACAATTACACATTTAAGCATGTATACTATATGTGTGTCCATATCATTACCTCTGTAAAACCCTACTCAGGGGACTTCCCTGGTGGCAGAGGACACAAGAATCTGCCTGCCAATGCAGGGGACACGCGTTCGATCCCTGATCTGGGAAGATTCCACATGTGGAGCAACTAAGCCCATGTGCCTATGCTCTGCTACAAGAGAAACCACTGCAATGAGAAGCCCAAGCACTTCAGTGCAGAGCAGCAAGCAATGAAGCATTCAATGAAGAGCTCACCGCAACCAGAGAAAGCCCATGAAGCAATGACGATCCAGTGCAGCCAAAAATAAATTAATTAAAAAAAAAAAAACCACTCAGTATAATGCAAATAATTCCTCAGAGAGAATCAAATCTAGCAGTGTTATCCACAGTAAATATTCAATTTGTTGTTGGCTTAGTCCCTCAGTCATGTCTCAACTCTTTGTGATCCCATGGACTGTGCCCACCAGGCTCCTCTAGCCACAGGATTCTCCAGGCCAGAATACTGGAGTGGGTAGCCTTTCCCTTCTCCAGGGGATCTTCCCAACCCAGGGACTGAACCTAGGTCTCCTGCACTGCAGGCAGATTCTTTACCGTCTGAGCCACTAGGGAAGCCAAATACATATTCAACAGTACTCCAGATAATTTAGGGCAGAAATTATGCACAAGTGAAGGGATCTTTATCAATGCGTAAAGAAAACTTAGAAACAACAAAAATTTCTCCCCAAAGGGGGCTGTTAAATAAATTATGGCATATCTGCATAATATCAATATGGTACCATGACAACCATTGAGATACAGATTTATATTCGGTAATACGGAACACTGCCTACTGTGCATTGCTAAATGGAAAAAGGCTACAAAAGAGTTTGTGAAAGAACTGCCATTTTGTTAAAAAGGGGGAAATATTTTCAATGCACATATCTGAAAATGAAAAGTCTTGAAGGAGACAGGAATTCTGATCTTTTTTCCTTTCTTTGCAACTTCTTGTATTTTCTACTTTTACTCTAGTGAACATTCAGTATCAATACAACAAAGAACAATAATGCGGAAAAAAGAACACTTGCTACGAAAAAGAATATTCTACTACTTAGTCCTCTCTCAATAACGCTGTTAATCCTTTTCAAATTTTCTTCACTTTTC
Source organism: Budorcas taxicolor (assembly GCF_023091745.1). Lineage (NCBI taxonomy): Eukaryota > Metazoa > Chordata > Mammalia > Artiodactyla > Bovidae > Budorcas > Budorcas taxicolor. The sequence continues at coordinate 20,507,626 of NC_068932.1, forward strand.
AATAATCTGAGATTTCTTTTCTGACCTAATACCTTTAAAGTGCTGAAGAAAGTTGGTAACAAAACACTGATGAAACAACAACTTGCTAGTCTAATAAGAAAAGCAAAACCCCCTCCTGCTTAGCAATCTGTCTACAAAACTCCAAAAGGAAGCAACTTTTGTTAAGTCTGCGTATATTCCCAGCAGGCCAAGAGGAAGAATCATAAATCCTGGTTTTCCATGTGCCCACATCACTCCAGCCAGCCCACCCAGCCCCCACCACTTCTTTTCCTTCAGCACCTACTTACGAATATTTGGAGAAGGCTTATCCGGCCAACATTAAACTTTCAGCACCGTGGTCCCTGCCTTTTCTGCAGGACTCACAGACTCTTCTCGATCACCAGACCTCAGGGAGGAATCTATTATATTTTGGACTTCAATCTCAACAGTAACTAAAAAAACTTTCCCCTGGGCCTTTTGCTCAGTGACTGCCCTGACTATTTTGGCAAGTAGCCTCCAGTACAATCCCTGCTGGGAGGGTTTCCACCTCGGAAAACCCAGCTCAAAGCTTCCCACCTCTTCCTTCTTCTACGAGAGCCTACCCAATCCTTTAGAAGAACACACAAGAGTCAAGGGCCCAGAGTACAAGAGTCTGCAATTTCTTACGTGGCAACGATAGTGAAATTAATACTAGATTCTTTGAAACACCATTTTTGAACACACACCAAATCTGAGAGATGTGCTTTAAACTATGAAGTTATTACTACTGTCAAATCTTTAGGCAGCAGAAGGCAAAGATAGTTTTTGTTATAGAAAAAAAAGAAGAAATAAGCCTTCACTGTTTAATAAGCAAATTTTGATTACAGTCAGGCAACAAAACTACACAAAAACTTTATTTTCGAAACAGACATACATCTGATGTTTTCTTTACCAGGCCTCTTGAGGGAAGGTATAATTGCTCTAAATGAGAGCACTAAACAATGAAATGACTTGCCTGACACCACACAGCTAATAACTCTTCAAAACTAGCATCTCTAGCTGGTGCTTTCCATCAAATGTCAAGGCCTGTTCCAGGTTACATGGTTTTTCAATATGAGTGTGGCTGTTTCCTACATCGTATTTCCATTTTTGATAATTAATAACACTACAGTGAAGTCTCAAATGTTGTTCATTAACAGGACCCTCCGGTTATTTTTGTCCTACCCCGTAAAACCCAGACCTCCTGCTTCTATTAGCTGGTTTACTTTTACTCCTTTCCATTTGTTCTCATAACATTTTATGGATCTTTTAAGACTGTGTACAAAACAAAACAAAAACTAGTTGATCTGAGTTATAATTCTGCACAAAGTTTTAATAACAAAAAAGATGAATACTGAATAGAAAGCTACCAAGCAGAGTACTCCAAGATGGGGCAAAGTATAGAAAGCTGGAAAGCCCTCCACAGCTTTCTTCGGTTTCAGCCAAGTCATTTCATCTGTCTGATACTCAAGAACAGCAAACAAAGTAGGGAGAAAGTAGGTGGTCTTAGACATAAATTCATGAAACAAAGCAATTAAACAAAATGAACTTAAGCACTGTGTATTTTACTACATTAATTCAAAGGAGTGAACCCAGTCTTTCAAAATAAGGGATTTTTCCAAGTGTGATCCAATATTTTCACAGTAAAATCTGATTAGGCCCTAGGGTATCAGTCAGTACGATCTTATTTTCTAGCCGAAACTTTGGGGGAGAAAACAAAACCTAAATATGAGGGAAACTAAACTGGGTTTTCCCTGGACCCCAGTCATTCATTCTGCACAGGCTAAATTGAGCTCTTGGCGCCCCAACAGTGACTCTCCTTCCCCACATCTCCTCTGGCTTTCATCTCCAGGGGCATGCGTGGAGCTGCTTCTAGGTCCCGCGAGGGCAGCAGGCATAGGAGTAAGGCACTCAGACTGCAAGTCAAAAGACCCAGGATCTAGCCTTCACTGTATCCTGACACGTTACACAGCCTCTCGGGTGGTTGTTTCCGGGTGTCCATTATAAAAGCATCGGTCCTCTTTGGTTACTTCCGGGCTCTAAAATCTTCTGTGCTTTCCGACTCTGTTTTTTCACTTACTCCTCTCGGTCTGATAGAACTCACACTACTCTCCAACTAGCTCCACAAGGAGTGTGGCTCGTGTGTCACTTAGTGACTAACCTGAGCAGTTAGTCACTTCCTGTCCGCAAGCCTAGAGGCCCATGCACAGGCTGCTATTATGGAGCCTAGCACAACATAATTTAAATATTTGTTTCTTTATTATTCCTTGAACCTAACAAGGAGGAATAGGTTTGTCTCTGTGCCTTTCAGCTCAGCTACTGTCCTTTAAGCCCAGCTAGATGAAGGCTTCTTTAGTCTTCGGATTACCCTTTACTCTAAACTTCACTTCTTGAGTAACAACACAAAATAATACTATCTATCTTTTGATATACATGTCCTGTGCCCTCAAATAGAGTATATTTCATTGGATAGCAAACATTCACTGAGTATTTACTATACACTAAGCATTAATGTAAGAGTCTAATGTACCTAATCTATACTAATCAGCACAGCAACCAGCACTTAACAGATGACAGCAACTATTATTATTTACCCTAGGTACTGCTCTGGGCTTCCCTGGTTGTTCAGTGGTAAAGAATCTGCCTGCTGATGCAGGAGATGCAGGAGACATGGTTCAGTCCCTGATTGGTCAGGAAGATCCCCTGGAGAAGGAAACAGCAAAACATTCCAGTATTCTTGCCAAGGAAATCTCATGGACAGAGGAGCCTGGTGGGCTACAGTCCATGGGGTCGCAGAGAGTCAGACATGACTTGGCGACTAAACAACAACAAAAACAACAACTATTACTCTGCTGTGATTATGACGGAAAACACTACTCAAGTTTTAAAAGTCATTAAATATCCTAGCTTTTGTTTATCTTAACCAATGAGCTGCCACAACTATGATGTTAGGGTAAGTTAGGTTTCAATCTTCCCCTGAGAGGAAGGGGCTGAAGAGCAGAGAAAACGGAATTCCAGATCTTCAAAGCACTGAGGAAAGGACAGGAGGAATTCTAGATCAATGGGAAGTGGAAGCATCTCCACATCTCGGTAGACTCTAAGATACATATTTTTTCATACTTTAACATCTCAGAAATGGAGATGTATTTTCCGGTAAATAGCATGTTAATCAGTCTTCCAATTAGAAGTAGTCTTTCTAATGTTACATAAAATTATTTAGTGTCTTACAACAGAGGGTTTTAGATTCAATGAAATGAGATATGTTTTATCTGTTTGCCTCCTCTCAGCTTATGATTTGAAGAAAGGATTTTCCTGATACCATGGAATGACTTCTGTGACCAAGAATCTAGCCCTGCCCTCTGCTGTGGGGCCAGGTACACAAATGTGTTTCTTCCACCAGAAATGACTCTGCGTTGAACTGCCACACCCCTCTTACTTGACAGCCTGGGCACTTTCTGGTTTCTCAGGAAATATTGGAAAACTGTGGTGTCCGGGTGGGAGCGTCAAGTTTCTGAGCCCCCAGCACGACATTCCTTTGAAGGCTGGCCCTGCCATGGCACTGCCAGTGAGCCAACTGGATTCACCCCCTCTCCTGTGCCCACTTCAACATCCTCAGGACCGCAGGAAATATGATGCCCAAGAAGACTGCCTCTTCCTATCCAATCTCAATTTCTTGCCTTTCCTGGTTTTCTTTTTGCTTTTACAGAAGCCTGGAATCTCCCCAGACCAATATTCCCATTTATTGCTGATGAAATATTTTCTAAAAATAATGTAGGTAACGGTTCATGGTTGAGTAAACTCCAGGAGTGGGTGATGGATAGGGAAGCCTGGCATGCTGAAGTCCACGGGGTAGCAAAGAGTTGGACACGACTGAACTACTGAACGGTTCGTGGAGAAAGCAGACAGTCTGGCTCATGTAAGAATGCCAACTCATAATCCCAGAAGGCAGGACTGCCTTACCGTGTCTAAAACTTCGATGATCTCCCAACCCTTGACCAAGCATGGCCTTATATGTATTTCCTTTCACCTCCACATATTTTCTCTTTCCCTCTTCTTTGCATCCTACCTACCTATCTTAATCAGCCTGTCAGTACAGCCTGATTTTAAAAAGTAAATACCGGAAACTTTGTTCAACTCTGTGCCCCCCTCAGTCACAGTCACCTCTATTTCACTCTGTGTGTGAAAGGTCTTGAAAGAGTGGTCTTCATGCAAGAAGACCTCCTTCCAGGCCTCTTCCCCCACCTAATTTCTAATTAATGAATTAATTCTTCCTAATTAATTCTGTGCCATCACTGTATTTCCGTCAACCAATAACCTCAGCAAGTCCACGGCATCCTCCTTGACTTCCCTGGGGCCTTTGAAAGTGCTGGCCATTCTCTCCTACTCTAAGCCTTTCGGTTTTCCTCTGCCCTCCCCACAGTGCTCCCTTCTCTGGCCCCGTGCCGTGGGCATCCCCTAGGCTGGAGTTTTCAGATGCCCACCCTTTCCACAGCAATTCTGGTCCTCAGAGACGTCATCAATCAGTGTCAGTGATCACATCTCAGAGGGGGAATCACCATGTGCAGGGCCAGCTCTGACCTTCCTCAGGCTCTGGCCCAAACTCCCATTTGGTTTCTAAGATTTCCATACACTAGTTTTTCCCCACACTGTATTCCTCTTTGTCATGACAACTTTGCATCTTTGCTCATAGACTTTCTCCAACCAGAAATGTTCTTGCTTCTCTCTGCCTATCTCAACCCCACTACTCCTTTAAGCTTTAGCTAAAATCCAAGTATCTTCCTAAAGTCTATTCCATTCACTCAAGTAAAAACTGAGCTTTTCCTCTTCTGATTGTCCATAGTATTTACTAAGTTAGACACTTCTGTACTTTATTTAATTATTCATACGTTTACACTTTGTCTTTTCAACTTATCTAAAAACGCCTATGGTGGTGATGGGTATGAGGGGGTATCCTTCCCGGCATACCCCAATGCTTGGTACAGTGCTAAGTACAAAAACTAGTTAATAAACACCTGTGTAATCACATTCAAAGGGAATATGGGATCTATGTGCTGGAATAATATAACTGATGATGATAGCAGCAGATTATGTTTACTTAGCATTTACTGTGAGCCAGGCTCTGCTGCACTACTCTAAATATTTACACATCTAAACTCAACTATTTCTGATAATACTATCATGTATGTCAGTTTTCATACAAAAAAGAAGGGCAAGGCCAAAGGATGTTCAGACTACCACACAACTGCACTCATTTCACATGCTAGCAAGGTAATGCTCAAAATCTTTCAAGCTAGGCTTCAACAGTACATGAACCAAGAATTTTCAGATGTACAAGGTAGACTTAGAAAAAACAGAGAAACCAGAGATCAAATTGCCAACATTTAGTGGATTACAGAAAAAGCAAGAGAATTTCAGAAAAACATCTATTTCTGCTTCACTGACTACACTAAAGCCTTTGAAAGTGTGGATCACAACGAACTGGAAAATTCTTAAAGAGACGGGACATACCAGACCACCTTACCTGCCTCTTCAGAAACCTGTATACAGGTCAAGAAGAAACAGTTAGAACTGGACATGGAACAACAGGCTAGTTCCAAATTGGGAAAGGAGTAAATCAAGGCTGTATATTGTCACCCTGTTTATTTAACTTATGTGCAGAATACAACATGCAAAATGCTGGGCTGGATGAAGCTCAAGAGGGAATCAAGATTGCTGGGAGAAACATCAGCAACCTCAGATATGAAAATGATACCACTCTTTACAGACAAAGTTCTGTCTAGTCAAAGCTATGGTTTTTCCAGTATTCATGTATGGATGTGAGAGTTGGACTATAAAGAAAGCTGAGCACTGAAGAATTGATGCTTCTGAACTGTGGTGTTGGAGAAGACTCTTGGGAGTCCCTTGGACTGCAAGGAGGTCCAACCAGCCAATCCTAAAGGAAATCAGTCCTAAATATTCATTGGAAGGACTGATGCTCAAGCTGAAATTCCAATACTTTGGCCACCTGACATGAAGAACTCACTGGGAGAGATCAAAGGCAGGAGGAGAAGGGGATGACAGAAGATGAGATGGTTGGATGGCATCACCAACTCGACGGACATGAGTTTGAGTCCATCAACAACTCCGGGAGGAGAGTGAAAAAGCTGGCTTAAAATTCAACATTCAAAAAACTAAGGTTGGGGCATCTGATCCCATTACTTCATGGCAAACAGATGGGGAAACAATGGAAACAGTGACAGACTTTATTTTCTTCGACTCCAAAATCACTGCAGGTAGTGACTGCAACCATGAAATTAAAGGATGCCTGATCCTTGGAAGAAAAGTTATGACAAATCTAGACAGTGTATTAAAAAACAGAGATATCACTTTGCTGACAAAGATCTGTATAGTCAAAGCTATGGTTTTCCTAGTAGTCATGTACAGATGCGACAGTTGGACCACAGAGAAGGCTGACCGCCAAAGAATTGGTGCTTTTTAACTGTGGTGCTGGAAGAGTCTCAAGAGTCCCTTGGACTGCCAGGGGATCAAACCAATCAATCTTAAAGGAGATCAGTCCTGGGTGTTCACTGGAAGGACTGATGTTGAAGCTGAAACTCCAATACTTTGGCCACCTGATGTGAAGAACTGACTCATTTGAAAAGACCCTGATGCTGGGGAAGACTGAGGGCAGGAGGAGAAGGTGACGACAGAGGATGAGATGGTTGGATGGCATCACCAACTCAATGGACATGAGTTTGGGTAAACTCTGGGAGTGGGTAATGGACAGGGAGGCCTGGCGTGCTACAGTCCATGGGGTCACAAAGAGTTGGACTCAACTGAATGACTCAACTCACTGAAGACATTTAGTGTCCCTGGTCCTTGTCTCAAAAACGCAAGAAGTCCTCTGCATCCTGCCACTGTGACAACCAAATGATACCTCCACCCATTTCCAAATCAAGGGCTGAGCTCGCCAAGCCTTAGAAAGCCTGTTGCCTCCAGCGCCCTCCACATACCAAATCGGCTCTATCAACAGTCCCTACAGCTAGGGTTTAAACTAGGTGATTCCCCACCCTAGCCTTTACCACTGCCATCTGGATCATGGATGGGTACCTAATCAGTGAACAGTTAGTTCATATGATGAGGCCTAACTAAAAAATTCAAGCTGAACCAATTATATTCTCTCCTGGGAATCTGAATTAAGAACTATCATGCAGATTAGAAAGAACAAAGGCAGAAGCAATGGACAACTATGGTTATGTGTAATCTAGAAAAGGAGTAGAAACTGTAAGAGGAAGGTGTCGGTCTCAAGTCAGAGAAACTAACGCAGAGGCCCAGAGAAGAGCAAAAACGTCTTGAGGAAAGATGGCCTGTGAGAGAGAGATACAGAGAAAGGGAGCAGCTGGTCCACAGGGTACCTGGCGTCAGTCCACCTATACGAGAACAACAGCCTTAGCCCTCCCCAGGGGCCTTAAGGTTCTCTCTCTCCAACATAGCACAGTGTTTGGTACTCAGTACATTTGTTAAAGGTACATGAATGGCTCATGCATGTTAAAACAGAATGAAATCAGAATAAAAGCTGTAAAGTGAAAGTCAGTACTCAGTTGTGTCTGACTCTTTGTGACCCCATGGACTACAGCCCATCAGGCATCTCTGTCCATGGAATTCTCCAGGCAAGAATACCAGAGTGGGTTGCCATTTCCTTTTCCAGGGGATCTTCCCAACCCAGGGATCAAACCCAGGTCTCCCATATTGCAGGCAGACTCTTTACTGACCAAGCCACGGGGGAAGCCCCAAGCCGTAAAAAGGGCTCTGAAAATTATAAAGCATGTAAATTTAAAGTGGTACTACTATTACTTCTTCTGCTGATAAAATGTCATCGTTCATTCTGCTGACCTTTTGTTCAGTTCAGTTCAGTCGCTCAGTCATGTCCGACTCTTTGCGACCTGAATCGCAGCACGCCAAGCCTCCCGGTCCATCACCAACTCCCAGAGTTCACTCAGACTCACGTCCATCGAGTCAGTGATGCCATCCAGCCATCTTATCCTCTGTTGTCCCCTTCTCCTCCTGCCCCCAATCCCTCCCAGCATCAGAGTCTTTTCCAATGAGTCAACTCTTCGCATGAGGTGGCCAAAGTATTGGAGTTTCAGCTTTAGCATCATTCCTTCCAAAGAAATCCCAAGGCTCATCTCCTTCAGAATGGACTGGTTGGATCTCCTTGCAGTCCAAGGGACTCTCAAGAGTCTTCTCCAACACCACAGTTCAAAAGCATCAATTCTTTGGCGCTCAGCCTTCTTCACAGTCCAACTCTCACATCCATACATGGCCACAGGAAAAACCATAGCCTTGACTAGACGGACCTTAGTTGGCAAAGTAATGTCTCTGCTTTTGAATATGCTATCTAGGTTGATCCTAACTTTTCTTCCAAGGAGTAAGTGTCTTTTAATTTCATGGCTGCAGTCACCATCTGCAGTGATTTTGGAGCCCCCAAAAATAAAGTCTGACACTGTTTCCACTGTTCCCCATCTATTTCCCATGCTGCCCAGTTAATTCTAAAGAGCAGGCCCCTGCTCTCTGGAAGGGCAGAGACCTCTTGGCATCTTTATACTCATTGCTTGTAATCAGCATATGAAGTGAATCAAAAAAACTAATGCCTTGGATTGATGGGCAGATATTTTATTCTAGTAGCCTGAATACAGATTGTAGCTATAGATATGTATTCACACACTTGGAATGAAAACAAACCTTGACTATACGAGAGTCGTAAAAAATCTTAACTCTCTGTATAACACTGGCAAAAGTGCCTTCAAATTGAGCAGTTTTTACCTTGGGGAAAAAATAAGAGTTTCTTGCTCCACTGCAATTGCTGTCCAAACTTTTAAGGAATCGCTTTTACAGTATGCCCTCCATATCCACGGGTCCTGCATCTGTGGATTCAAACAACTGCAGAATGAAAATATTCTTAAAACTCCAGAAAGTTCCAAAACACAAAACTTGAATTTGCCCCACTGCCAACTGTCTACACAGCATTTACAACCATTTACAAGGTATTAGGTATTATAAGTGGGTGATACCTAGTGGCTCAGATAGTAAAGAATTCTCCTGCACTGTGGGAGAACTGGGTTCGATTCCTGGGTTGGGAAGATCCCCTGGAGGAGGGCATGGCAATCCACTCCAATATTCTTGCCTGGGGAATCCCCATGGACAGAGGAGCCTGGAGGGCTACAGTCCATGGGGTCGCAAGAGTCAGACGCGACTAAGCACAGCACAGCACAGATTTTTAAGTAATTAAGATAATTTAAAGTATATGATTTAAAATATACGTGCATAGATTACCTGCAAATACTATGCCATTTTATATGTGACTTGAGTATCTGTGGATTTTGGTATCTACAAGGGTGTGAGGGTGGGGCAGGGTGCTGGTGTTGAAACCAACGCCCCGCAGATACAGATACCAGGAGATGACTGCATATCCCTCATTGCCACTTCCCTGCCAAACTCCCTGTAATACATCTTGTGCCTCTGTTGCTCCTGTTCCTTACCTCAGGTACCAAGTGAAAAGTCTTTCCTCAGAACACATCCTCTCATATCTCTGCAGCATGCAACACAGCTGAGCCCATTCCATTTGGAGCCTCCTCCCTGGCTCCCCTAACACAATACTTTTCTGCTCTTCTAAGTTCATTTACTCGAAATGAACCTAAGCCTACATTTCTGGCTTCAACTGTGGTGCTGTAGTAAGAGCACTGGTCTGGGCATCCAGAGATCTCCTGGCCTCACGGTTCAATTTCTCTGAGCTTTGTCTCTCCATTTAAAAACTGAGTGGGTTGGATCTAAGTTGTTGTTTTTTTTTTCATACTGTGACTCACATTTTACATTGTGGTTCAGTATATACATACATGCATTTATGTAATCCATGTATGTATAGGTATATACACACAGAAGTAATATAGAATTACTACATACTTTTACTACATGAGATGTACTTGAAATTTTCTATTCACTTCTATTTTATTTTTCAAAAAATGCTAGTTGCAATCCACTAAATAGATTTCAAACTTAACCATGGGTATTCACCCACATGTAGAAAACAGTGGACTTGCTGAAATGTCAGGTTCCTTCTAGTAATAATATAAGAGGATTTTGTGTTACAGCCTTCCAACTTTGAACCATTAGCCTTAACTTGCATCTGAATTCAGCCTCCTATTTCTCTCTGTAAGAGTTCTTCATATAGGTATCTTAGTAACACTTAAATTAACCTAATTAACATAGAATTTGGAACACCAGGTCCCCTTCCCATTGTAACTATTTATGGTCTTAAGTAAGTGTTAGTCATTCAGTTGCACCCAACTCTGCAACTCTGTGGACTATGGCCCGACAAGATCCTCTGTCCATGGGATTCTCCAGGCAAGAATACTGGAGTGGGTTGCCATTTCCTTCTCCAGGGGATCTTCCCAACCTAGGGATCAAACCTGGGTCTCCTGTACTACAGGCAGATTCTATACTGTCTGAGCTACCAGGAAGACCAGTTATGTTCTTGGCAAGTGTAAAATACTAGTGTTGACTTTTGGTCTAGTAATGATAGAGTAGCTTACATTGTACTAACTTCCCTACTGAAAACTAGCAGCAACTCTGGACAAGATATTTTTGAAAATAACTATGTGTTGGAAAGCCAGCAAAAACAGCCAGAAACTAGAGGAGATACAACTCAAAACATGGGAAGAAAACTAATTAAGATCCTTGTTTATCTGATACCCCATTACCCGCACCCCAAGAGAATCCCTAGTGTTTTAGCATGCGGGGAATAAAGCAAAAATTGAGAGGCAACCAATGGTAATCTTATTTGGCTACAGAATCAAAGGTCGTGGACTCTGAAGTGACTTGATATTAAGGAAGAAATCCTGAAAAAGAGGAAGTTGCAAAGAGGATAGCCCCAAAAGTCTATACAGAAATTCCCTTCAAATCCTGAACTGTGCATGCAAGTGATGTGACTAGGGAACACAGCAGAAAGCAGCAGCTGAAGGCCAAAGAGCCAAGCAGACATTCACAACTCTCTGTGAGTTGAGACGGAGTTTGCAATCTGAGTCCCTTCAAGTTAGGAGGTTCAATAAACATGTCCAGTTGAAAACCTCAGCAGAGCTGCACCTTCGGAGCAAGGCCCACCTGCCGGGATGAGGGGAGACCCCCTAGGACTAAAGGCAAAACCATAACAGACCTGCCCTAACAAGAATCTAAGCTTAAGGCCTCCACAGAATGAACTGTTAATATGGATCAGGGGAAGGAAAAATCCTGGCAGAACAATTTGGTTTCTAGCCTGGGAGGTAATAGCAACCCACTCCAGTACTTTTGCCTGGAAAATCCCATGGGCGGAGGAGCCTGGTAGGCTGCAGTCCATGGGGTCACTAGGAGTCGGACACGACTGAGAGACTTCATTTTCACTTTTCACTTTCATGCATTGGAGAAGGAAATGGCAACCCACTCCAGTGTTCTTGCCTGGAGAATCCCAGGGACAGGGGAGCTTAATGGGCTGCCGTCTATGGGGTCACACAGAGTCGGACACGACTGAAGCGACTTAGCAGCAGCAGCCTGGGAGGTGGTCAAGGAGCAGGCACTGAACAGCACTTTGCTTCTCAGATGCAGTAGGTGGAGGGTGGGGAACGATGCGAGAGAGGAAGGGATGGGCACTATACCTGTAAACACAGGGTCCGAGGACAGATGTCTGTCCAGTGGGGGGTCAATCTGGGTCTCAGAAGGGAGGGGACCATGCAGTGACAGTTGGGGAGGGGGAGGACTTGTTAGGGGCAAGGGTGGTGGGTGGATAAGAGATGAAGAAATCACAACTTATGAGCACCTACTATGTTCTAGACATGTGATGTTTTATTTATATTATCTCACTATGAGACAGATATGATCGTCTTCATTTAACAAATATGAGACAGATATGATCATCTTCATTTAACAAATAAGGAATCCAAAGCTCAGAGAAGTTCAATAATTTGGCTAAAGCTACACTACTAGTAAATGGGGGAGCTGAGATATGAATTCAAGGCAGAAGATCAAACGTGTTCCCTTCTGTAAGCACCTGTTGTGACTGTCTAACTTTCAGGAAGGGCAGTGGCACCTATGCTGTGAAACAGCTAGCAAAGTTAGAAAGCAAAAAGATCTCTGGGACAGACTAAGATATTGTTACAGGTCAAGGAGGGTATTAGAGGTATGGAAAGAAGTGTTAATGTGAATACACTATCAAAAGTTAAGTCCTCAAACAGAAAGACAGTGCGTTATAAAAATGGAAATATTATCAGGTGGAACTGAGCTGGTCTCAGAGAGCTCATTTGGCACATTACAACACTCCAGCGAGAACAGTTTGACTCCTAAGTGAAACAATAAACAGTTAGGAGGCTTCATACAATAAGGAACTAACGAAAGGAAACAAAGTTCACAGCTGTGGGGGAAGGGAAAAGGAGTGACGCAAAAAAACTAACTTAAGGAATCAGAGAATCAGACTTTTTTTAAGCTGGAAAGAATGTAGAAGTCATCCAATCCCTATCACTTCAAAGTAAAAATGCACCCAGGAAAACATAGCTAGCTGCTTAATATCTCAGCCTCCCAACTAAAGCCGAGTTTGGTTTCATTCTTTATCTTTACAAATGCAGGTAGAGAGCCTGCTTTGTCCAAAACAGCACCCTGGAAATTCAAGTTAAGTCTGTGATGAAAGACTCCTGGATAAACCACCAGCAGTTCCAGGATCAGAAAAGGGACTTAGCTTTTCAGTGGCTCCCCCACAATTCCAACCACCGGGCCTATTCTGAAGGAGACCTGGACAAGAAAGCTTCCACTTGGGAGGAAGGTGTGAGATGGATTTTCCAGATCGTTCACATTTTCTGACTCTAATCTTTCTTCTCTCATCATGTTCTGCACTCTCCCAAACTGGCCAAAACCATAAAGTCTGCCTGACATGAGTATAACACACATAAAAAAACAAAGATTTAAAAGGAAGTACAGTAATTGCAATAACAAAATAAAATAAACACGGTTTATTTCAGAGACCTGGAGAAGACAAACTGGTAAGAAAGAAAGAACCTCGGATGATAAAAGACCCTTAATATCTCCATTTTACAGATACCTTAAAGTTCAGGGAGACAAATTCACCTGAATAGCTAACATATACAATGCACCATTAAAAACATACTTTTCTCATTTCCACAAGAGGTTTGGTGTGCACCATTCACTTAAGATTCCTAAATGTCAAGGAATGAACCATCTGTAAGACAAGTCTTCTTCCCCCTAATGTCTAAAGTGCAGGGATTGAGAGAGAGAACAGGCCAGGAAAATAAATTTTCACTTGGTGCCCTGATAAAAGCTTGCCCAGGCTCCATAAGATAAACAAAGGATACTAAAGTAAAAATGGAAAGATCTTTGGATTACAGCCCCTGACAAAAACCAACTAAGGTACAGGAGAGTTCCCATGAAAGCAGCCTGGTTTTGAAAGCCACCTTGCAAATTTACAGCCCTAGGCATCCTCTTGGCTGTTCTCACTCAGGATACACTTATTAAAAATTTGGGGCCAGTTTCCTTAAGCTTACAAATGTTCCCGGTACCTAGAAGAACTATCCCTTTTATTTATTCCCAGGTCTTATCCTCTGAAAAGCCTGTCTGAGTTCCTACCTTCGGCTCTCCTCCTGTTCTGCACAAATTCCGAGCGTCTCAGGGTGCTTGGTGCTGTGCGGCGGAAGCAGCTATTCCTTTTCCAAGTTTCTGAGCCATTTAATCTTCTCTCTTCCTCTACATGCCAGGTATTCTTCTCTAATGAAGTGCCCCGAGGAACGCCACCATGATATTCTCCTTGGTTCCCCCTTGTCCACTGATTTCTTGGACCCTCTGGGAAGACCTCTCTGCTCCCAGGTGCCATCATTCCTGGTCTGTCGATCTCATTACATTCTAAAGTCTTCCTCTGGTGGAGAGAATCTGCTCCTCTGTAATTCTGAAATTTATATTCACAGTTTGCAAATGGAGAAGCAGAGCCTCTATTCTCCATATCAAAACTACTCTGATCCCCGGCATGAATCTTGGTTTTGGGATCCATTTTATCATTTTGATAAACATTCCTGTCCCCGTCACAGTATTTGACAAATTCATTACCTTCACTGACACCACTCAAGTCTGGGAAGTCCACAGACTGATCATTAGTATAATTCTCAGGAACATGATCTAAATCAGTGAGGTCTCTATGATAAAAATTAGTTTCTTTACAGTCCTCAAGATTGTAATTATGATTCCTGTGGTCTATATGCTGGGTTTGAGGCTGACCAAAATTCCCCACAGAATCGTTCAAATCCTTGCAGTCAGTCCACTGTCCAGCTTCTTTAGAGCTCTTAGGATTATGATTCAGATTCTGATGATTTACATAGCCAGTCATCTCCCAGTATTCTCCAACTTTCCAGGTTACAACTGGGCTTCCTGTAAACCAATCGTCTTCAGTCGTGGAGTTCGGATTCCCACCATCTACATTTTCTGAATTATAATCACCACAGCCTGGAGTCACACTTCTGTTGTACATACAGTCCTTTCTACTTTCCTTTGCTTCCTCGTCGTCCACGTAACTTGGTTCACTCTGTTCAAAATCCCAGTATCCACAATGCCTTTTTCTGTAGGGCCGATTCTGCCCTGTGGTTTGGTGTCTGGAATCCCAGTCATCCTCTCTGTAAAGTCCACTCAGCGCAGGAAGGTCCCTTTTCTGTAGACTCCTGCAGTCTTCATATTCCCGGTTGGAGCTCCAGTCCCCGTTCTTCTGCAATTCTTTTTCTTTCTTCATCTCGTGGGTTTCACACATATTCACTGTGCTCAAAGACACACGTTTTCTCTCTCTCTTCCATGGGTCTGGGTGGAGCTCAGACGAGGACAGGTGCAGGGTAGTCCATGGTGGTCTCTGTCCTTCTTAAAATGTCTCCCAAAGCACTTCAAATGCTCTCCTTGCTACTCTGGTTGGAGCACGAAGAGACGTGGAGTAATTTCTATCTCAGGATCCAATCAGTGAGCTGCTCTAGCTTTCCCCACGGAGCCCTGAAGGTAATTAGTAACTAGCGTTCTCGTGATTGGAGTTGGCAGTTTCCTTCAAGCTGGTCAAACTGGCTTGACTGCTTTATGAGCTGAGGGCAGAAGCATTCTGCTGCTCTAGAGGCTTTGCAGAAAAAGCAGAGTGAAAGACAAACAGCCCCCTCTAACAGCCCAAGGTAAGATCATGTAACACGTTCATCTGCCTCTTTAATCCTTTAGTAATCAATCAGGGCTATGAATAAATGCTTTCATGTGCAGCGCAAACTGGACCTCCAC
The DNA here is from genome assembly GCF_023091745.1 of Budorcas taxicolor. Taxonomy (NCBI): domain Eukaryota; kingdom Metazoa; phylum Chordata; class Mammalia; order Artiodactyla; family Bovidae; genus Budorcas; species Budorcas taxicolor. The sequence goes on from NC_068932.1 coordinate 20,522,926, forward strand.
GGCCCGTCCTCTGAGTCTGGCTTAACTCCTTGGACGTCTGAAACTCTTCGGAACACCCTTCTCTTTAGTTAGAGGCAGGACTCTTCCGCCTTTGAGAGCTTTGCTTTTATGGGATTCAGGTTACCAGTTAGTGTATACTCAAATCACAAGCTGTTCAAGCTCCTGTCCACAGACACATTGGCTATCCCACTCAAGGAAGAAAGAGTACATCTTTTATTCCGATTTGGTGTGTGGGTAATTTTATAGTGTAAAAACTCTTTCCCAGAGGAATACAGTTATGTATGCTTTCACATTTTCCTTGACACTTGTCATGCCAGAGAAGCATCAAAACCATTCATCTTCTGGGACTTCCCTGGTGGCACAGTAGATAGGAATCTGCTGCCAATGCAGGGGATGTGGGTTCAGTCCCTAATCTGGGGAGATCCCACAGGCCACAGAGCAATTAAGCCCGTGTGCCACAGATGCTGGGCTTATGCTCTAGAGCCCTCAAGCCACAACTAGTGAGCTTGCACGCTGCAACTACTGAAGCCCAGGAGCCTAAAGCCTGTGCTCTATAACAAGAGGGGCCACTGCAATGAGAGGCCTGCACACTGGAATGAAGAGTAGCCCCTGCTCTCCGCAACAAAGACCAGTGCAACCAAATAAATAAATTATATATTTCAAAAAACTCACTCATCTCCTAAATCTCTTTTCCACCTAATTCATGTAGCATACTTAGGAACTGGAGAGTGAGACTGGAAATCAGAAAGGTGGGTATAAAAATACCATTTTGAATTCATCCAATAACAGATTATTTTATGTGAAGCACTGTGGAAGAGAAAAGGATGAAGTTAGTCTCTCTTATGATGCAGGAGCAACACTCTATAAAGTATGACTGGAGGTGAAAAGCACCGTTAACACACACAAATGGTGATGGCAAAAAGCAGAGTCTCTGGTGGGGCAACTGCAGTTTCACAGCAGTAGTGTTTGAGCTGTGCTTTCAAGTAAAAGAATGGGTTTCCAAAGACTTTCCACACATGGGAAACTAGGAAAGGGGGAACACTTTGAAGGGTACCACATGTGGAAAAAGTAACAAGGATCATGCTTGAGGGGTAGGTTCAGGCAGATCTGAAAGGACTGAGGCCACTTCTTTTATTTAATGAATAATGAAGGGTCATTGAAGGGTTCTCAGAAAGACAGTGATATGCTAAGAGAGTCTTTAGTAAGATTACACTTTCACCTATGGTTATCTATTAAGTGTCCTTGGACTTTTATCTAAACCCTATTTGTGAAACAATATAAAGAACCCTAAGGAGACCACGGTTATAAGCTTTGTCAATAATTAGATGTTTACTCTTGGATAAACAAACTGGTTCCATATAAGGAAAGGAGTAGTCAAGGCTGTATATTGTCACCCTGCTTATTTTACTTACATGCAGAGTATATCATGAGAAATGCTGGGCTGGATGAAGTACAAGCTGGAATCAAGATTGCTGGGAGAAATACCAATAACCTCAGATATGCAGACAACACCACCCTTATGGCAAAAAGTGAAGAACTAAAAAGCCTCTTGATGAAAGTGAAAGAGGAGAGTGAAAAAGTTGGCTTAAAACTTAACACTCAGAAAACTAAGATCATGGCGTCTGGTCCCATCACTTCATGGCAAATAGATGGGGAAACAATGGAAACAGTGAGAGACTTTACTTTTTTGAGCTCCAAAATCACTGCAGATGGTGACTGTAGCCATGAAATTAAAAGACTCTTGCCCCTTGGAAGAAAATTTATGACCAACCTAGACAGCATATTAACAGCAGAGACATTACTTTGCCAACAAAGGTCCATCTAATCAAAGCTATGGTTTTTCCAGTAGTCATGTGTGAATGTGAGAGTTGGACTATATCTTTATCTTTCTTAAGCTGAACGCCAAAGAACAGATGCTTTTGAACCGTGGTGTTGGAGAAGACCCTTGAGAGTCCCTTGGACTGCAAGGAGATCCAACCAGTCCATCCTAAAGGAAATCACTCCTGAATATTCATTGGAAGAACTGATGCTGAAGCTGAAACTCCAATATTTTGGCCATCTGATGTGAAGAATTGACTCACTGGAAAAGACCCTGATGCTGGGAAAGATTGATGGTGGGAGGAGAAGGGGACGACAGAGGATGAGATGGTTAGATGGCATCACTGACTCAATGGACATGAGTTTGAGTAAGCTCCAGGAGTTGGTGATGGACAGGGAAGCCAAGCGTGCTGCAGTCCATGGGGTTGCAAAGAGTCAGAAACGACTGAGCAACTGAACTGAACTCTTGGATAAACCACTTATTCTCTCTGGGACTCAACCTACCCATTTATAAAACGAGGCAGTTGGCCCCAATGACATCCTTGATTGCTTCAGTTTTAAAAATCCATGTTCTGTTTTCCTTGAAACTCCTTTTCCTTTCCTGAAATATTGAATGTACTGTGATACATCTTTGGATTCTATACTAACAGAATTAACCTCTCGATTGTTAAATCTGATTTTCATGCAAAGTTTTTTGCTCTTTTGTTCTGCTGCAGTAGCAGCAACAGCCCTGGCAGCTGCCATGCTGTCAAGTGTGTTTTATGGGCCAAGATCAGGATGAGGACTAGGAAGCTGACATAAACATTCTTTGATCTTCACTAACTATAAGGAGGATATTATATTATTTTTATTTTACTACAGATAAAGAGTCTCTGAGACTTTGAAAAACCTGTCCAAGATCACAGAAACCAGTAGAAGGAGGGGCCATAATTTAAACCCAGATCTGTGTGACTTTGTGGCACTAGACTAAGAGCAGTATCTCAAAAACAGGAAAATTTTCGTTTCCCTCAAATCGAGTAAGCAAACAAGCACACTCTATCATGGTCTAATTCACACTCTATCACTGCCAAGGTGAGTGTGCAGACACTCCACCCCACACACCACAAAGCCATCCCCTCTCTGTCTTCAGTCCTGGCTTACTCTTTCTTACCCTGCCTGAGTGTTGACCCCCAACACCCAACTGAAACGAACACCCACACCAGCACACTAACAGAAAGACTGTCCAGTACTTGTGACTCAGTCATCTAAAACCTCCTGCCTAAACCCAATAAAGATTGTGATTCTGGTCACAAACCAACAGGATGACATCATTTAGGAGGACAGCTTTGACTATGAGTTATGCAGACTGACAGTGTAAAAGAGGGCGCATGAGATGAGGAATTAGGGCAGCTAGCTTCCACAAGTTCAATTTTGGCTAATAACCAGTTTATAACTATGCTTAATTTCTCTGGCTGTCAGTTTTCTTATGTGTAAAATGAGGAAGTTAATAATTCTCTGCCACTTTAAATCTAAACTTCTGTGATCTTACTTATTTCTAAGCAAAAGTGAAAAGTAAAGATTTATCTTTCCCTGTTATGGAAATGGAAAAGTTCCTTTTAGCAACTTCAAGTCTTCCATTAAGCTAGCATGATGAGAAATAGGCCTAGTAAATCAACCAGGAGAATAAATAAAAGAGGATAAATTACAAGTGACATGACTACTAGTTACATGAAGGTAAAAGGAAATGATCTGTGGATGAGTGAAGAGTGAATAGCAGGTTATAATAAAAGGGCTCCCTTCTCCCATCCTTACTCCCTCTCTTTCCAAGCTCCACTGCCTTTAGGACTTTAAAGATACAGTTTGCATAAAAATGTAAACTGTCTTAGCTTTACCTCACTACAATGACCCAGAACTAATGAAAAGTTGTGAATGGACTGCTCTTCTCACGTGATAAATCTGTGTGCAAAGAAATGTAGCCCAAGGGGATGAGGAGAATAACTTTCCCATTTTTCTCAATTCCAGTCCTACTGGTGAAATACAGTCTTACAGATAGTTATCCTCCCTTCCATTTGACACAACAGTCACATTCCACAGGCTCTTTTCAAAAGCCTAGAGCAGCACTCTGCCGTGATGCTTGTTGTTACTGAGGGCTTCCCTAGTGGCTTAGACAGTAAACAATCTGCCTGCAACTTGGGAGACCTGGGTTCAGTCCCTGGGTTGGGAAGATGACCTGGAGAAGGGAATGGCAAACCATTCCAGTATTCTTGCCTGGAGAACACTGTGGACAGAGGAGCCTTGTGGGCTACAGTCCATGGGGTCGCAAAGAGTTGGACATGACTAAATGACCAACACACACACAGAGCTACAATGTCCTTCTATCGACAGAAATTCTGTGAGCATGACACTAGAAGTGAAGGTGGGGTAGCAGGATTTAGAGGATGAGAGAAGAGACACAAAGCATAGAAAAGGCAAAGGAACAAAAGGGAGGAGATGGCTTTAAAAAAAACAAACAAAAAACCTAGCAAGAAAAGGTAATCACCCTAACTTTCCACAATCTCTCTGTAACTGCCCACAAGGTTCCTCCAGCCTGATGATCAACTTCTCCTCACTTTCTAAGACTCTACCCCAAGGACACTCTCGGGATTCCCATAGTTCTTGCTATTTTTCAGAGCACCAGGCAAACATCCCTCTCATCTTACCTGTTACTTTATTATACTTGTTTATCTCCTTTTATTACACTGAAAGCCTGAGGGCAAGGGTCATGTCCAATCTCCAATGCAGCTCTATACTGGGTCACACAGGAGGTACTCCCAGGCTCAATGAGTTGATAAGGTCACATCCACTGGGCACAGGCTAGATTCTATCGAGGCAGAGGGCAGGAGCACTCACAGGTTAAAAGCACAGGCTGTGCTTTTTTTTTTTTAAATCCTGACTCTGCCACTTACTAGCTGTGTCATCTTGGGAAAGTTACTAAGCCTGTTTCTTCATCTTTTCATCATCAAATCCACCATCCTACTTGCATCTATACCCATCTGTTCTGCCTTCCCTCTTGTGAGAATGGAAGAACTGTCTCTGCTCTGATCCAACAGGCCAATCTCTGTTGGTTCACTGCTCCCACTCCCGCCTGACCCTCAAAGACTCTGTTCCAGCAATTAGCTACCGCCACCACCACGACCTCTTCAGTGTGCCCACTCTAACCAGCAGTCTCATAAGCCTGTGAATGTTTCCCACCCTACAAACATCTGTTGGCTCCTCAGTCCAATGCTGCCTCCAGGTGCTACCCCATTTCTTTGTTTTCCTTTATAGCATACTTCTGCTCTGAAAGACTTTTGGGCAAGCAAATACTCAATGCTTCTGTTTCCTTACCTCTCAGCCCACAATGCGGGAGACCCAGGTTGAATGCCCGGGTTGGGAAGATCCCTGGAGAAGGAAATGGCAACCCACTCCAGTATTCTTGCCTGGGAAATCCCATGGACAGAGGAGCCTGGCAGGCTACAGCCCATGGGGTCACAAGGAGTCGGACACGACTGAGCGACTACCACACACAATAAGGCTTTTATCCCTTTGTTATCACTGTACTGAAACTGCTCTTGACAAGGTCATCCAATCCAATGGCCATTCCTGGAACTCACCTCACTTGGCCTCTAAGTAGCTTTTGGACACAGTCACTTTCTCTCACTTGAAGAGCTTCCTTCACTTGACTGGCTGCTCCTTTTCCTTTGCTGATTTATCTCCCTAGTCTTGCATATTTCTAAACAGTGGCTGTCCCAGGTCTTCTCCTTTGTACCCAACTACCTAGCATGGGCTTCCCAGGTGGCACTAGTGGTAAAGAATCTGCCTGCCAATGCAGGAAACCTAAGAGACTTGGGTTCGATCCCTGGGTCGGGAAGATCCCCTGGAGGTAGGGCATGGCAACCCACTCCAGTATTTTCGCCTGGAGAATCCCAAGGAGAGAGGAGCCTGGTGGGCTACAGTCCATAGGGTCACAAAGAGTGGGACACAACTGAAGTGACTTAGCATGCCCCACACCTAGCACACAGCAGGAACTCAAGGAATTCCTAGACTAGGAATGTGGTTTCCATTCTTAGTTCAGCTGCCTTTCAGCCTAAGGGTTAATTAGGAGGAGTTGTAAAGAAGATCCTATCATTAAGGTTAAAGAAACTCAAGGGATATCAATACAGCTACAACCTCCAGCTATGTGGGAAGAGAGGATCTGGAAACGAAGAAGACAGAGATCTAAGATTAAAAAGTAAATTCCCCAGTAAAGGAAGAGATTATGAACTAATTAAAAGACAACTGTCTGGAACATAGGAAGACAGACACAGAGAGAAAAAGAATCTGGGAGTACTGTAAAAAAGACAAGAATATAGGGCAAGAAGAGTGTTTAAAAGAGTGTAAGCCTTACGAGGAGCTTAAAGATGAGTTAGGCGAAGGTTACAAATCTTGGGGATGTTACTAGTATGAATGGGTCAACATTTTGAAAACTTAAGTAACTTCATGATAAGCTAGCAGTCAAAAGTATATCTGTGAGGAAGGATTAAATATTTATATATATACATACATATGTGCTCTTAAATCCATAGACATATGTAATTTAACAAATAGTTTTCAACAGATGAGAGTACTAAAAAACGTTTGGCATAAATTTTTTTTAATTAATTTATTTTTAAAATAAATTTATTTCTTTTAATTGGAGGCTAATTACTTTACAATATTGTAGTGGCTTTGCCATACGTTGACATGAATCCGCCACGAGTGTACATGTGTTCCCCATCCTGAACTGGCAATTCGTTTCACATATGATAATATATATGTTTTTAATAATAGCTGGGACATGGAAGCAACCTAGATGTCTATCAGCAGACAAATGGACAAGAAAGCTGTGGTACATATACCCAATGGGATATTACTCAGCCATTAAAAAAATACATTTGAATCAGTTATAATGAGGTGGATGAAACTGGAGCCTATTATACAGAATGAAGTAAGCCAGAAAGAAAAACACCAATACAGTATACTAACACATATATATGGAATTTAGAGAGATGGTAATGATAACCCTGTATGCGAGACAGCAAAAGAGACACAGATGTATAGAACAGTCTTTTGGACTCGGTGGGAGAGGGCGAGGGTGGGATGATATGGGAGAATGGCATTGAAACATGTATAATATCATATGTGGTATAAATTATTTGGAAGTAAGTTGTCGAGAGTCAGTTGGGATCCCTCCACCTTGAGCACTTGTAGATCTGAATTTTCCAAGTGTTGTTCCCTACCACCCACTCTCAGATGTCAAGCCGTCACTCCTAAGTCTCCACACGCTGGCAATACAGGGTGGCTCAGAAAGGAAGCACAGAAAGCTGCACAATGAAGCCCACCTGGGTCTGGATCCCAGCTCTCTCACTTACCAGCGTGAGACTTGTAGGCAAACCTCGGTTCTCTCATCTATCAGATGTGGACAATTCTGGGAACTGGAAAAGCATATAAAAGCGCCTTGCACATTGTTCAACAAAGAATCAGCCCTCAATTAATTATAATTTCTGTCACCATTCAGTTCCTGTCACCAGTTCCAACGTCACCATTTCAGTTCCTATCTTCCAGACCGCTCACTCCTTAGGCCTCTTCTCTTTTTCTCTATCTATACTTTTTTCTTTAATCTCATTAAATATAATGGCTTTAAATAATGTCTATGTGCTAACAGAATTGCTCAAAATTCTCCAAGCCAGGCTTCAGCAATACGTGAACTGTGAACTTCCAGATGTTGAAGCTGGTTTTAGAAAAGGCACAGGAACCAGAGATCATATTGCCAATATGCGCTGGATCATCAAAAAGGCAAGAGTTCCAGAAAAACACCTATTTCTGCTTTATTGACTATGCCAAAGCCTTTGTCTGTGTGGATCACAATAAACTGTGGAAAATTCTGAAAGAGATGGGAATATCAGACCACCTGACCTGCCTCTTGAGAAACCTGTATGCTGGTCAGGAAGCAACAGTTAGAAATGGACATGGAACAACAGACTGGTTCCAAACAGCAAAATGAGTATGTCAAGGCTGTATACTGTCACCCTGCTTATTTAACTCATATGCAGAGTACATCATGAGAACCGCTGGGCTGAAGGAAGCACAGGCTGGAATCAAGATTGCTGGGAGAAACATCAATAGCCTCAGATATGCAGATGACACCACCCTTATGGCAGAAAATAAAGAACTAAAGGGCCTCTTGATGAAAGTGAAAGAGGAGTGAAAAAGTTGGTTTATTCAGAAAACTAAGATCATGGCATCCAGTTCCATCACTTCATGGCAAATGGATGGGGAAACAGTGGAAACAGTGGCTGACTTTATTTTTCGGGGCTCCAAAACCACTGTAGATGGTGACTGCAGCCATGAAATTAAAAGACGCTTACTCCATAGAAGGAAAGGTATGACCAACCTAGACAGTGTATTAAAAAGCAGAGACATTACTTGGTCAACAAAGGTCCATCTAGTCAAGGTTTTTCCAGTGGTCATGTATGGATGTGAGCGTTGGACTCTAAAGAAAGCTGAGCACCGAAGAATTGATGCTTTTGAACCGTGGTGTTGGAAAAGACTCTTGAGAGTCCCTTGGACTGCAAGGAGATCCAACCAGGCCATCCTAAAGGAGATCAGTCCTGGATGTTCATTGGAAGGAACAAGGTTGATGCTGAAACTCCAATACTTTGGCCACCTGATGGGAAGAGCTGACTCATCTGAAAAGACCCTGATGCTGGGAAAGATTGAAGGCAGGAGGAGAAGGGGATGACAGAGGATGAGATGGTTGGATGGCATCACCGGCTCAATGGACATGGGTTTGAGTAGATTCTGGCAGTTGGTGATGGACAGGGAGGCCAGGCATGCTGTGGTTCATGGGGTTGCAGAGTCAGACACGACTTAGATAATGAACTGAACAGAATTAATGTCTATGTGCTCTCAAAACTGGTCCCAAATTTATGTCTCCAGGCTCAACTCCTCTGAACTCTGGCTTCTACATCGAATTGTGCAGTTGACCTCTGCCCTGTCCCACCTCCCCCACCAACCAGAGTTTCCTGCATTCTTCACCATTAATTGAGAAATTACTGGCAACTCCAGCCCTTCCAGTTGCTCAACCTCAGCGTCGTCCTCATTTCGTTCACCTCATATCCAATTCACTAGCAACTCCTACTGGCACCAACTCAAATATACCTTATATCAGTATATGATGCTCAAAATAACTGAGCACTTTCCTCATCCCCACTCTACCATCCTGGCCCAAGCTACATCACCTCTTGCCTAGATCGTTGCAGTAGCCTAACTGGTCTCTCTGCTTCTGCCCTTGTATCTCTATCTACTGTCTATTCTCAACACTGCGGCCAAAGTGACTCTATCAAGTTCTAAGTCACATCATTTTGCTCCCCTGCTCAGAACCTTCCTGGGGCTTCTCCACTTTGAATGATGGGCTTTCAAAGCCCACACCTTTACTAAACTGGCCTCCTTGCTATTCCTCAAACACCAGGCATATTCTCATACTTGCTATTCTAGCTGCCTGAAAAAAACAACCCTAACCCCAAAATGGCTTGGCTGGCTCCCTACAATCTTTCAGATATTCATTCAAAGCCTTAAGGCATTACCTTAAGAGGAGACATTTAGGAGCAAGATTCTTCCAGATGCAGAAGAGGCTAACTCTACAAATTACCATGCACTGCACTGATTTAGATAAACAGGGTCATGGCCGATATGGAAAGTAACTACAGCTATGATTCAAAGGCAGCTAGACAGATAGAAAGGATAATAAACACAGGTCAGTATCAGTATGATCACTAGAGTTCCAAAGATACACAAATATGAATGATACTATCATATCTTTTTTTATTAATCAGTGTATACCCAGTGCCAGATCACAGTATGGGCTCAAGAAACACTTAATGAGTAAAAAAGGCACTCTTCATTGAGATTTTCCCTGATTCTACAGGTTCTTTCGCCTTCTAATAATACACATATTTTTACTTATTGTCTCCCCAAGGGGGCAGAGATCGCTGCTGTAACTCTATAGCCCTGCCTGGAATACAGTAGAAGCTCAACCATATTATTGAATAAATTACTGCCTTCCTCTTTGCGGTCCTGCTGTTGAATACATCTGATAAACTAAACATAGGAGTCCACACACTTAGGTAACTAGCCAGTGGCAGCAGGAACGCTTTTGGCTGCGGTAGGAGGCGGGTCCTTTTACCAAGCGCTGCAAAGCCTGGATGAAATCTAAAACCCTGGAGCTTTTACAGCTTTTCCACCCCTCTGCCTGGTGCGGAGGGTGAGGAAATGTTCACAAACCTACACTACAAACTGCAAGAAACAGTGATTCACAGGCTAATTATAACTAAATTAACCATTTCCAGCTACATATCTTGACCGATATTAAACCATCTATCCTAAAAGGAAACTAGCTTCTGTCCTGAATCACAGACCCCAAACGGCTTCTGACTATGGTTGCTGTTTCATACAAAGAAAAAAAATCCATTGTAAGTAACTGAGCTAATTTTTACTGAGCCAACACCCTAAACTAGATGTTACACAAGCTGAGGATACTATTTGTTTTTTAATTATGTCTGACAAACTAGAAAGAAAAATCATTATTTCTTTTACAAAAACATTTATACCTTGAAAGACTACAAAATGCCTTAGCTTTAAAACTCTATCTTTTACTAATTTAAGAATTCTTACAACTGAGGCATTCCAAGAAGTCTTCAGAATAATAAATTGCTTCTATACGTAGAAAAACTATACTTTTAAGTTTTAAAAACCTGTCTGGAATATTACTTATCACTTCAGTGTACAAAGGTTATTATTCCATATCGATCATTCTCTAAACCTAATGACTCTCTTTAGTGGATATTAAATCTCACCCAATATCTTGCTGAAAACATTACTTTTCTGAAAAACATATTCTGACGTAATGTGTGAGATGTGTGCGTGTGTCCGACTCTCTGCTACCCCAGGGACTGCAGCCCATCAGGAACCTCTGTCCATGGAATTTTCCAGGCAAGAATACTGGAGTGGTTTGCCATTTCCTCCTCTAGGGGATCTTCCCAACCCAGGGATCCTTGGCAGGCAGATTCTTGACCACTAGCGCCACCTGTGAAGGACAGGGAAGCCCGGTGTGCTGCAGTGCACGGAGTCACAAAGAGTTGGACATGACTGAGTGACTGAACAACAAAGAGCCACCTATGCAACAGTCTAAAATTCAAATTAAAAATCACCCTGACAGTCTCTGGTCAACCATCCTCTTACTATTACCTTAAAGTTTAGGAGCAAGATTCCAAATGCAGGAGGCTAACTCTACAAATTATCATTCACTGCACTGATTTAGATAAACAAGGTCATGGCCCACATAAAAAGTAACTATAGCCATGATTCAAAGGCAGCTAGAGAGACCGACAGTGTGATAAACACAGGTCAATATCAGTATGCTCACTAGAGTCTCAAAGATACAGAAATATGGATGATACTACCATATCCTTTTTGCTGATCAGTGCATAGCCAGTGCCTAGTTCATAGTATGCGCTCAAGAAATACTTGCTGAGTAAAGACATTAATGTACAACCCTGACAAATTCAAGCATGTGCACCTCTCCTAGAGGCAAAAAAGAACTATGATACGTTAAAATGGGATTCTCTCAAGGCTACAGGATGTAGTCCTAATCAATGTTTCTAAAAGAAACATACAGGGAAATCTGAAAATTTGGGCTAACCCTGAATATTTCTACTGCTTCAGAAGTCAAACTATCAGATTTGAAGGTACCCTTTTTTGTTGCTGCTGTTCTATTTTGGTTTTCTTTTGACCATGACACGTGGCTTGTGGAATTGCGGTTCCCTGACCAGGGATTGAACCTGGACAACAGCAGTGAAAGCCCAGAATCCTAACCACTAAACCACCAAGGAACTCTTGGTACTGTGTTTTAGATGTGGACGTTAATTATTAATTAGCAACTCACTTGACCAGAACCTCCTGGGAAGCACACAAAACATCTATGTTTGTTACTACATACCTTGTCCTTAACACAGTGCCTGGCACCAACATTTGCTGAATGAATAAGTGATTGACCTGACACCATCCTGAAGTTCACTATAACATGTCATTCCTCAATACACTATACTCACAAATATGCCTCCTAATGTTCTACCCTGTATATATCCAACTGAATGCAGAGTTCCAGACAAAAGCAAGGAGAGATAAGAAAGCCTTCTTAAGTGAACAATGTCTGGATGGCATCATGGACTCGATGGACGTGAGTCTGAGTGAACTCCAGGAGATGGTGATGGACAGGGAGGCCTGGCGTGCTGCGATTCATGGGGTCGCAGAGTCAGACACAACCGAGCGACTGAACTGAACTGAACTGAAGGGAACAATGCAAAGAAAGAGAGGAAAACAACAGATGGGAAAGACTAGAGATCTCCTCAAGAAAACTGGAGATACCAAGGGAAAACTTCATGCAAAGATGGGCACAATAAAGGACAGACACGGCAAGGACCTAACAGAAGCAGAAGAGATTAGGAAGAGGTGGCAAGAATACACAGAAGAACTGTACAAAAAAGGTCTTAATGACCTGGATAACCAGAATGGTGTAGTCACTCACCTAGAGCCAGACATCCTGGAACGTGAAGTCAAGTGGGACATAGGAAGCACTACTATGAACAAAGCTAGTGGAGGTGATGGAATTCCAGTTGAGCTATTTCAAATCCTGAAAGATGATGCTGTTAAAGTCCTGCCCTCAATATGTCAGCAAATTTGGAAAACTTAGCAGTTGGTCACAGGTAGGGAAAAGGTCAGTTTTCATTCCAATTCCCAAAGGAGGGCAACGCCAAAGAATGTTCAAACTACTGCACAGTTAATTCACATGCTAGCATGGTAGTGCTCAAAACCCTTCAAGCTAGGCTTCAGTAGTATGTGAACCAAGAACTTTCAGATGTTCAAGTTGCTTTTAGAAAAGGCAGAGGAACCAGAGATCAAATTGCCAACATCCACTGGATCATAAAAAATAAAAAACAAGAGAATTCCAGAAAAACATCTACTTCTGCTTCACTAAGCTGAAGCCTTTGACTGTGAGATCACAACACTGTGGAAACTTCTGAAAGAGATGGGAATACCAGACCACCTTACCTGCCTCCTGAGAAATCTGTATGCAGGTCAAGAAGCAACAGTTAGAACCAGACAGGGAAAAACGGACTGGTTCAAAATTGGGAAAGGAGTACATACATCAAGGCTATATACTGTCACCCTGCTCATGTAACTTTTATGCAGAGTACCTCATGTGAAATGCCTGCCTGAATGAATCACAAGTTGGAATCAAGATTGCTGGGAGAAATATGCAGATGATACCACCCTAATGGCAGAAAGCAAAGAGGAACTAAAGAGCCTTTTGATGAAGGTGAAAGAGGACAGTGAAAAAGCTGGTCTAACACTCAACATTCCCAAAACTGAGATCATGGTATCTGGTCCCTCACTTCATGGCAAACAGATGAGGAAACAGTGGAAACAGTGAGAAACTTTATCTTCTTGGGCTCCAAAATCACTGCAGACGGTGACTGCAGCCATGAAATTAAAGAACACTTTGCTCCTTGGAAGAAAAGCTATGACAAAACTAGACAGCATATTAAAAAGCAGAGACATCACTTTGGTGACAAAGGTTCATATAGCTATGGTTTTTCCAGTAGTCATGTACGGATGGGGGAGTTCAACCATAAAGAAGGCTGAGAGCAGAAGAACTGATGCTTTTGAACTGTGGTCCTGGAGAAGACTCTTGAGAGTCCCTGGGACTGCAAGGAGATCAAATGAGTCGATCCTAAAGGAAATTACCCTTGAATATTCACTGGAAGGATTGATGTTGAAGCTGAGCTTCCAATACTTTGGTCACCTGATGGGAAGTACTGACTCATCCGAAAAGACCTTGATGCTGGGAAAGACTGAGGGCAGGAGGAGAAGGGGATAAAAGAAGATGAGATGGTTGAATAGCATCACTGACTCAGTGGACATGACTTTGAGCAAACTCCCAAGAGATAGCGAAGGACAGGTAAGTCTGGCATGCTATAGTCCACGGGGTCACAAAGAGTCAGACGTGACTTAGTGACTGAACAACAACCAATGTCAAGTTGCTTTTGCAACACAGAAAATGTCATGTTCGACTCTTCTGCGACCCCATGGACTGCAGCCTGCCAGGTTTCTCTGTCCACAGGATTTTCCAGGTAAGAATAGTGGAGCAGGTTGCATTTCCCTCTCCAGGGGATCTTCCAGACCCATGGATCAAACATCTCCTATATTGCAGGTGGATTCTTTAGCAGTGAGCTACTAGGGAAGCCCACAAGCAGAAGTGCTGAACACAGAGTAAAGATTAAGGTTGACCGGGACAAGAGTACAAACAAAAGTGATCAGGATCTATCAGTTAGTATTGTTCGTAGCCGTTGCTATGTTATGAATGTATTTATAAAGCTCGTGTGTTTCAATGGCCCTGTGTGCTAACAATGAGTCACTCTTGCAAGCAAAATAAATATTAATAAGCTTATTCGCACAGTATATTTTATATAAGCCTTGTAAGTGATAGTCCAAGAAATATAAAACTTTAGAAGCAAAATCAAGTCCTTAAATTGGCAAGTCAGACTCATGATTCTATGCAGTGTTAAATCTTGCTCAGAGGCAAACATTCTATTATTTTGTTGTTGTTTAGTAGATAAGCAATGTCCAACTCTTTTGCAACCTCGTGGACAGCAGCCTGCCAGGCTCCTCTGTCCATGGGATTTTCCAGCTAAGAATACTGGAGTGGGTTGCCATTTCCTGCTCCAGGGGACCTTCCTGACCCAGGGATCAATGCAGGATCTCCTGCATTGGCAGGTGGGTTCTTTACCATTAGGCCACCAAGGAAGCCCTCTATTATTTTAATTCTAGCCAAATACATTTGCTAAGTTTTTTCCAGTGCTTGTATTTGCTACAGATTGTTGTTCATTTAAGTATTTTAAACTATAGTTCTTTTAAGTATTTTAACAAAAGAAATGCAGAGGAGATGCAAATATTAATACTGAACTATTACGCTGTATGTTGTTGCTGCTGTTGTTCAGTGGCTAAGTCATGTCCAGCTCTTTGCAACCACATGGACTGTAGCACGCCAGGCTCCTTTGCCCTTCACTATCTCCTGAAGTTTGCTCAAATTCTCATCTAGTGAGTCAGTGATGCCATCAGAGGGCAGACAGAATGAAAACCACAATCACAGAAAACTAATCAAACTGATCACACTGACCACAGCCTTGTCTAATTCAAGCCATGAGCCATGAGTATAGGGCCACCCAAGACAGAAGGGTCATGGTGGAGAGTTCTGATAAAACGTGGTCTGCTGGAGAAGGGAATGGCAAACCACTTCAGTATTCTTGCCTTGAGAACCCCATGAACAGTATGAAAAGGCAAAAAGATAGGACACCGAAAGATGAACTACCCAGGTTGGTAGATGCCCAATATGCTACTGGAGAACAGTGGAGAAATAACTCCAGAAAGAATGAAGAGACGGAGCCAAAGCAAAAAGCACCCAGTTGTGGATGTGACTGGCGATGGAAGTAAAGTCTGATGCTGTAAATATGCAAATAACTGACTCACTGGAAAAGACCCTGATGCTGGGAAAGATTGAAGGCAGGAGGAGAAGTGGACGACAGAGGATGAGATGGTTGGATGGGATCACCGACTCAATGGACATGAGTTTGAGCAAGCTCAGGAGTTGGTGATGGACAGGGAAGCCTGGTGTGCTGCAGTCCATGGGGTCACAAAGAGTTGGACATGACTGAGAGATTGAACTGACTGACTGATGCTATCTAACCATCTCATTCTCTGCCATCTCCTTCTTTTGTCTTCAATCTTTCCCAGCATCAGGGTCTTTCTAATGAAATTAATATGTTGTATACTATTTCAATAAAAATTTTTTAAAAGATGTGAATATGGTCACAAATTTATTGTCTAAAATTTGAATCAGCAAAACAATATTGCTTTCAATGGCAAAGTCAAAATCATAGCAAGCAGACAGAATATTTTAATTGTTAATAAATAGAAAGAAGAGGGACTTCCTTGGCAGCCCAGTCATTAAGATTTTACTTTCCAATGCAAGGGGTGTGGATTCGATCCCTGGTAGCAGAGCTAAGATCCCACACACCTTTTGGCCAAACCCCCCCCCCCAAAAATAGAAGCAATATTATAACAAATCCAATAAAGCCTTTAAAAATGCTGTACATCTTTTAAGAAAGAAAGAATGTATATATGAATAACTGAATCATTTTGCTGTACAGGAGGAATTAAAACACTGCAAATCAACTGTTGATTTCCTTCAGTAAAACTTAAGAAAGATAAATACAAATAGTTGCTAGAAAGTAAAAAAGAAAACCTGTCTTTACAAAAAAAAAAAAAAAGAGTATGAGCTTATGCAAAGCAACATGTACCCTAACGGTCCCACCGAAGATGTTTTTGGATACACTCAACAATTCAACCAACATCAACAGAAACTTTTTTCTATGTCTGAGATATCAGTCATAAAACAAAGACCAATACCATCAGCCATCAAATAGGGTAACTAATGCTTTGTGTATTTAAAATTTTGTTTTAAAAATCAGTTTTAAATATTAAATATCTGTGGCATTATTTTATAGTTTTTAAACTTTTTAACATTTATTTTTTAAATATTCCTTTCTTTTAATATTTTATATTATCAGATACCTATTATGGTAATTTTCTAATTTTGATAAATATCAATATTTTATGATTAGGTAAGATATTAGGGTTAGGGGAAGCTGAGTGAAAGCATATGGGAGCTCTACTATTTCTGCAACTTCTTTACAAATCCAAAATTATTTTAAAGTAAAAAGTAAAAAATATTTCAAAGTTTATTATCAGGTAGAGAATAATTTTACACATCATTAAGATATATAATCTAATATTTTGGTTCATAATAATAACACATGCATTTATTTCATATATATATATACATAAAATCTCTGAAACATTTAGAATAATCCTAACAAAAAAATTGTTCACTATTAATTATTATAGTTATCACTATTATTAAGAACATATAAAGAGCCTTTTTTTTTTAGAAAATACAGAATAATTTATAACTTTAGGAATTACCTGGAATTCCAATTTCTTATTTCTGAACCTCACGATCACTATCCTTCAGGAATTTGGAAACACTGGCTGACCACAAGCAACTGACAGAAATAAATGCAAACCCTCTCTGGAGGCATGTCTTAATTCATCTCAGATCTTGATATTTTCCAAACACTATGACTAGCACACAGAAACAGGTAACCAGACACATGATGAGTGCAGACCACACGAATGAGAACCATGTGACATTAAAAACACTCCCAGCAAGACTTAATACCTTGAAATTATCATCAGTTCAGTTCAGTCACTCAGTCATGTCCAACTTTGCGACCCATGGACTGCAGCATGCCTGGCGTCCCTGTGCATCACCAACTCCTGGAGTTTACTCAAACTCATGTCCATTGAGTTGGTGATGCCATCCAACCATCTCATCCTTTGTCATCCCCTGCAGACTATAAAACAACTCTCCTTACCATATGTAAAGAAAATAAAAACCAAGCTGAAAGATACCTGCAAGAAACAGAAAACTATAAAAGGTAACACATCAGATTTGAGGGGGAAAAAAAAATAGAGCTTCTAGTAAATGAGTCCTCATGACTGCATAATTCCGGAGTCTTACGAAGGAGCAATATGAAGAATAGTATAAAGGCTATACACATTTGTGTGAGCTCTCATGGAAATCCATATACCATCCTACACTTAAATTGAATCCATTCAGTGTACTCCCTGTTGGTCTAACTAGATTCACACTGATACCCATAAAATGGAGTTAAGTGTAAACAAAATAGTCATATATGCTACTGCTAAGTCACTTCAGTTGTGTCCGACTCTGTGCGACCCCATAGACGGCAGCCCACCAGGCTCCCCCGTCCCTGGGATTCTCCAGGCAAGAACACTGGAGTGGGCTGCCATTTCCTTCTCCAATGTATGAAAGTGAAAAGTGAAAGTGAAGTCACTCAGTCATGTCCGACTCTTGGCGACCCCATGGGCTGCAGCCCACCAGGCTCCTCCATCCATGGGATTTTTCAGGCAAGAGTACTGGAGTGGGGTGCCACTGCCTTCTCCATAGTCATGTATATTCTGCTCTAAAACCACCAAGCACAAACCAGAGCCCCCAACTGACTACAGTTCAAATAAATAAAGTCATACCCCCTTCTCCCTATATTTAAGTCTTGCAATTAGAAGTGTTTCTTAAATATATTTTTTCTAATTTCTCAAACTCCTATTAAATACCTACCATAAGCATAGCTAGGCATCTGCCCATTCATTTTCTTATTTAAAAAAGAAGTAGAAGGAGCAATAGCTACAAAGAATCTAATTTTTTTTTTTTTAATAACCTAATTTTGAGGGTGGCTCACGACTGGACTACTTTGCTACTATTAACTATATCTGACAAGGAGACCAGAATCTTGGCATCAATAGTCCCTAGTCTCCTAGTAGTCCAAGTTCAAAGAAACAGTGGAGGTAGGAGATCTTCGAAAGCACTGGAAGGTAGAGCAGAAACTTCAATTTCATTCAGTTAAACTCAATTCAACTCATCAAGTATTTACTGAGTCTACTACTTATGTCGAACACCACACCAGGTGCGTGGGAAATGGCACACCCACTATCTCTTATGAGCTGTCTTCTCATTAGGCTTAAAATTGTCATGGAGAGGTTATATAAATAACTAAATATTAATCAGGATTAGACAAATACTATATCAAAAGTTCCTTAAGGATTTCCCTCGTGGTCCAGTGGTTAGGAATTCATCTGCTAATGCAGGGGACATTCAATCCCTGGTCTGGGAAGATTCCAAATACTGCGAAGCAACTAAGCCTGTGCGCCACAGCTACTGAAGCCCACTCACCCTAGAGCCCATGCTCAGCAACGAGAAGAAGCCACTGAAATGAGAAGGCTGTGAACTGCAACGAAGAGTACCCCCACTCGCCGCAACTAGAGAAAGCCCACATGCGACAACGAAGACCAAATCCCGCCAAAAATACATAATTTCTTGAAAGTTTTAAATTTTATGCCTTAAAGTTCAAGATTAGAGGTTGTATGGGACTGTACTGGAGCGTTCAAACTGATTAATTTCTGCCTCTTCCAAGGGACTGCTTATATTGCTGGATGTACTTTTTTATGAAGACAAAAAAAGGTGACCTGAAGAGGCACTGTCAGTGACTGCAAGAAATAAGTAATTTCATCATATTAGCGATTGATACAAATAATACACCTATTAAAAATCAATCAATTCAACAGTAACACTGCCAATATTGTATATGGTAGAGTCAGATAAAGGAAAGTCTTCCTGATTAAGACTATACCCACCTACTGTGGGTCTTTTATTGCACTGAAAAAAAAAACAGCTTAATTATTAAATTAGTTCTGAAAAAGAAGGACAGGACTTCCTTGGTGGGCCAGTGGTTAAGAATCTGCCTGCCAATGTAGGGAACACGAGTTCAGTCCCTGGCTGGGCAAGATTCCACGTGGCACGGAGCAACTAAGCCTGTGCACCACAAGGAAGAGCAGCCCCACTTGCCCCAACTAGAGAAAGTCCTGGCACAGCAATGAAGATTCACTGCAGCCAAAAATAAAATAAATACATTAAAAAAAAAAAAGGTCAGTGGAATAAAAAAAGAATACCAGTTTCATCTGTTAGTACCAGTCCATTACTGGAATGCTGAATATAACATTTCTCTGGAACACTATTAATTCTAAAAAGTATCATTACTGAGAAATTATTAACACTTGGAATTTGAGAGAGTTTTGTTCTGCCACCTATACATCTAATGCAAGAATGGTTTACAAGTATATCTCAAAAACTGTATGTATAGAAGGTGATGGAGAATCTGAAGCTTGCTGTATCTTTGAGGATATAGCACTGAGCCAGTGTTCCCCTAGGATTCCTTTTCAGGCCCTCGGAAGTCATCAAGCAATCTGGCATTCCCCCAAGAGTTCAGCTACTCATATTAAATGAACGCCCTCTTGAGGACATGTCTAAGGGCTCACCCTTGTACTTCACCTTGAGAGCAAATGTTGCCGCTGCCACAGATGACCTGTGGGTCCAGTAACCTGGCTGGTCTCTAATACATCACGCTGCAAGTGCTCCCTCCCAGAGCCCAGACACCCTTCCAGAGCCGTACCCCTGATTTTGGAGTTCCCACAGAACTATGCCCACTGGCACAGCAATTCTTGCCTGAGCGTATTTTAGACAGAGGTTTCCTTTCTTTCTGTAAACCATTTCCTTTCCACTTTTCAGAAAATTACTCAGTTTCTGGTCTTCCAATAATACTCTTTCTTCTTGGATTTTTTTTTTATTCACTTTATTTTTTTTCATTCACTTTTAGAGATCTAAAGGAAAGTGAAGTTGCTCAGTCGTGTCCGACTCTTGAGACCCCACGGACTGCAGCCCTCCAGACTCCTCCATCCTTGGGATTCTCCAGGCAAGAATACTGCAGTGAGTAGCCATTTCTTTTTCCAGGGAACACCCAGCTTTTATTTATTAGGATCCTGCAACTCCTAGATCCATAGGGTGCTTTTTATTACTGACTTTCTTAAGGAGATACAGGTTTAGAGCTTTCCAGCACGTATGCCAAAGGGCATGCAGTCATGCTCTCCTTGGACCCTAGACCAGTTGCTGTTGTCTCACTCTTCTCCTACTTTATAAATTATTTCTTCTGGCAGTCTGGTGAATACAACTGGAGAATACACCAGCATTCTGGTGAATACAACTAAGTCCGTGCGCCACAACTACTAAGCCTGTGCTGAGAGCCCAGGAGCCAAAACTGAAGCCCATATGCTCTAGAGCCTGCACTCTGAGAAGTCCCTGTACCACAACTGAAGATTCCATGCCCGCCCATGCCCGCCAAAACTAGAGAAAAGGCCACGCAGCAACAAAGATGCAGCCAAAGAAACAAACAAAAAGCAAATTATTCCTTAGCTGTCCATCAAAAATGGTAACATATCCCTAAAAACTTGGGTAGGCTGTAATTTGGACTTGAGGGTATCAAGAAACAAGTATATACTGTCTTCTAATCACTTACCTCTAAGTTGCTGGAGTTCCATGTTCAAACTCTCAATGTTATTCTCATAGAACTCAAGATTCTGAAGGGTCTCTGCCCTCAGTGATTCCTCTTGCTTCTCCTCCAGCAGTAAGTTGAGCTCTTCCTGAGCCCTGCGGCACATATCCAGGTCCTGTTCCATCTCCTGGATCTTCACCAGGACCAAGGGACACTGGGAAGTTTGGTCCAAAGTCTTGTCGACATTCTCCGGGCCCTCCTTTTCTAGGCTCTCCCAGGCAGGACGGTTACAGGTTAAGAGCTTGGGGGGTACTGCATTTGTTCTCTGCTGGGCTGAGGGAGGCAGCGGAGCTGGGCGAGAGGGTCTCACTGCCAGGGGTGGATCCAGTCTCAGGTTCTGGTCTCCTGGCACATGGGGAGGAGTGGATGCTGGAGTACAGGGACGGGGTGGTGGGGGCCTTAGAGCTTTTCTCCTTTCAGGCAACTCCTGCTGAGTCATTAGCTTCGAGGAACCTCGGAAAATATCCTTTTCGGAGTTAAAGTCCATGATTGAAAAGTGGCGCAAAATTTTATCGGGTTCTGGGAAGGGCCCTGACAAGCTCTTCTCAAACTCTATCAGTTGTTGCGTCAACTTTGAATCCAGGTCCGTGCTGCCTTCTCCTTGGGACCGTGCCATAGCTTCCAGGGCAGGCGCCTTGTCTTGCAGACCAGGCTTCATCTCTGGTCTGTCCGGGGCGGAGCAAAAGCTGGAAGCACTTTCTTTGGGTGTGCAGTGCTTTTTCACACATCTTGCCAGGCCGTGGAGCTGAGAGCTCAACTGGCTGGGTCTGACTGCCCTGGAGGCAGTGAGGGAAGAGGCGCTGTGAAGAGGTGGCCCTGGCTTCTGCAGGGTTTTCGGCTGGGAGTATGAAGTTCTTCTGGGAGGTAGGCTGGAGTAGTCTCGAGTCCTTGCTTCTGGAGGAAGAGAGTCAGAATACTGGTCTGGGCTTGGGTGGCTTCCTCCTCTCATAGAATAATACTGGTTTCTCTGCAATTCAGGATGAAAAGGTACTGGAGGTTGGGACGCAACACCATTGACAACCTCTGAAGGATCCTTCGTGGAAGAGCATTTGACAAAAACCTCCTCATGCCCCGCACCTGGGCTTCTCGGGGGCTCTCCTGAGGGGTCCGCGTCCCAGTAAGACTGTTTGTTTTCTTCACACTCAGAAGTCAGGTGCTCCGGAGTAGAAATGGATGATGTTTCAGAAATAACACAGTTGGACTTCTCTGCTTCATACTCATGAAATTCATGTCTGTTTCCTTCTGCCTCTAAGGAGTTCTCTGAACAATCCAAAGGTGTGTCAGGAATGTTGGTGAGGTCGCTCTCCTGTGACAGATCCACGGTTTCCTCCACCCTTGTTTGAGGACATAATTTTACAAACCGGTAAGGAAAGATGCCCGTCCTGCCCTTCAGTGACCCTTCAAGCCAGCCATCTTCCAGCGTGCCCAGGATTCGGATTTTATCACCTACTTCAAAATCCAGCTCATTTGGCTCCAGGGCCTGGAATCTGTAGAGGGCAATTCCATAGGTGCCCGGCTGCTCACTGTCCTCTTCTGGCTCCTTCTCTTCTCCTGTACCGGTATCTACTTCACCATTACTAATGCAGTCATCACAATTTCCAGAACTGACCGATTCGTCCACAGTCCTCAGGGGCCCCAAAAGCTCCACAAAACCTTCTGGGAAAATGCCTCTTCGACCCTCTAGTTCCCCTTCAAACCAGCCTGGCTCAGGAATTCCAATAATGGTAATCACATCCCCTTCTCTGAAGTCCAGCTCCTCATCCAGCTGGGCAGAAAGCCCCATCAGCGCCCGGGCTTGTCCCATGGAATATTCGGGGATCTGGAGAAGAGCACTCTGTGAGTGCCACTGCCGACTCTGTGAGGAAAGGCAGAGCTCCCTAACACATGAGGATGGGAAGAAGCCCCGGGCACCCCAGCAGTTTCGGCCCTGCAGCCAGCCACCAGTGAGAGTGCCATCGAGAATCACTAGGTCACCTAAAGAAAGAAAAGAGAAGCAGAGATAATGACTTCCATTATCACCCCAGGAAGACAGTGGTATAAGTAATACTGCAATTCATCATCTTAAACACCTACCAAATTCAAGGGAATGTAAACCTAGAGTTTTCAGGGCATAAACACTTTTTGACAATTTAGTGACAATAGAGTGAATATTCCTGTAAACCTGTGGTTTCCAAAATGTGGTCCTCAAAACCCTGGGGGTGGTCTCCTAAGAATCTTTCAGAGGGTCTATGAGGTTAAAACTATTTTTTTTTTCACTTCATCCAAAACAATGTAATGTGGCAAACTGAATACTGATACAAATAAAAGAATCTAGATTTCTTCTATTTTTAAATTAAAATTTCAAAACACTGTTGAGTGTATTGCATAGCTTGCAGGATCTTAGTTCCTCGACCAGGGATTGAACTTGCACCCTCGGCAGCGAAAGCACAGAGTCCTACCTACTGGACCACCAAGAAATTCCCTAGATTTCTTCTACTAAACCAATATTAAAGACATCTGCGAAAAATGTAAATAAATGTTACTATTCTCAATAAATTTTTTTTGTTTAGGAAACTAGTTATTTTTCATAAAATGTTATTCATGTTATTAATGTTAATATGCATTTAAAAAATAAATTGATAATTTAAAAAAATTCTCAGCTTTAATAGCTAATGTAAATATTAATAGACTCACAAAAGCAAGTACTCTTCAGGTTCTCAAAAATTCCAAGAATGTAAATGAATCCTAGGATCAAAAAGGTTGCGAAATGCTACTACCAACAAGTTTGTACCACTGGATTTATTTATAAATGATGGAGAACATATTCATTTCCACTAGAAGCCTTTGAATAGATTGATCTAATTTTTCACATTAAGTTATATTCAATATAAAAAATTAGGAAAGAAAGAAATCTTCAAAGTCCCTCCTGAACAATCCTTATCCTGAAAATACATCATAATGAAATCTTAAAAGAGTGTTCAAGTAATCAGGACTTTGTTTTTGAATATAATCAGTAATTTCAATGTTGTTGTTTCAAGCTATCGTCACAAAATACACACTA
This sequence comes from Budorcas taxicolor, assembly GCF_023091745.1. Lineage (NCBI taxonomy): Eukaryota > Metazoa > Chordata > Mammalia > Artiodactyla > Bovidae > Budorcas > Budorcas taxicolor. The sequence goes on from NC_068932.1 coordinate 20,546,941, forward strand.
AACAGTTAGCATCTGTCTTGCTGCTGAAAAAGATGAGGAGTGTAAAAGATGGGGCACAGTGCTTGTTTCTGAAAAAAATGAAACTAAAATTCAACCTGTTATGATTCACCCCAGTGAATAAATTCCTCTATAGATTTGCAGCAAACTTTTATTTTCTAATTATGAATTATTCATTTTGTAGATTATCGATTTTAATTTTTTTAAACTTTCTTGACGTCTAAGTCAATTTCCCTTTCATGAGTATGGGTGATTAAGGAATGCAACTGGCCCAAGTAAAATAAGACCAAGAGAGCCAAGCACCTGGCAAAATCATGAGGCCTTTTATAGTCAAGCATACTTGAATGCTGGATTATCGTTTAGGGTATCAATTTATAAACTCTTTTTATAAAAATTAAGTCTATCTTCTTATGAAGTGAATTAGATGCAATACTGGCAGGTACCATGTCTCTCTTTTGTTTCAAAAACCTGGTAAAATACCTTTCACACAGGAGTCACTCAATGTCCTCGTTATGAGTGAAGATTCTTCAATTTCCCAATAAATATATCTTCCCTCCAAAACTAGCTCCATGCTGCCAACTTCCTTTTGTTCTATAATTTCTTCTCTCAAAACGCTTATTCCACTCATCACTTGCTCGTTGCTACCATCTAGTCCGACTCTCATCATCTTATTCTTTTAAAACTTTCCCCAGACACTGTCTCTTCCAATCTACCAAACTAAGACTATAAACGTACCAATTTTATCATACTCTCCCCCTGTTCAAATGTTTACCATGGGACATGAAGGCTTCTTCCTATTAATCAAGGCTTCTTCTATAATAATCCTATTCTTACTACCTGAAATATATTAAAAGAAAATAAGCTTGCTCTGAATGTTCTCCAAAGAGATTTAGTTCTAAGCTACCAAAAGAAAGTGTTCGTGAAAGTCACTCAGTCATGTCTGACTCTTTGCGACCCCATGGACTATACAGTCCATGGAATTCTCCAAGCCAGAATACTGGAGTGGGTAACCCTTCCCTTCTTCAGGGGATCTTCCCAATCCAGGGATCAAACCCTGCATTGCGGGCAGCTTCTTTACCAGCTGAGCTACCAGGGAAGCCCAAGCTACCAAAAGGCTGCTCTTATGTTTTCACCTCAATGCAACCTGGCATTCACATCCAGATACAATCTCCCCCTGCCCCATCCCCAGCTATCCAATATTATCTCACCTCTGAGAACCTAATCCACACAAGGGGACTTTCACTGTCTCCTAAACAAGCCTCTCCATTCGAAACCTTAGCATATTTCTCTAATAAACTTTAGAGGTCTACACATATCTTGGTCATCTGCAGTCTACTAAAGAATGTATCACTTATATCAACAATTTTGACACTTGTATATTTATAGACTATACAGCTCCTAATGTAAGATTTTTGCATTTAGTGGTAGGCATTAAATCATTCTCACTAATTTCATACTGATTTGCTTAGATGTTCCTGAAAAATAGGGTCTTGGTCCTGTATTTCTATTTTCCCCTTAATTTCTGATTCAATATTCCACTGGTCAGAGCTTGGGGTCCTGAGAATTACAAGTGACTTTTTCCCATTCCAACTGGACCACAGAAGAAACTCACTGGAGACATGGCTACTGTTCAGACACAATAAGCCTTTGAGGAAACAAGAATAAAAGTGTGCCATAACTCCCACTCTACTGGCTTTGAAATGAACTGGCTTTTTTAAAGCTGCAGAATCAGGATATTTTCTTGTAATGCCAGATCTCTATGAAATCCTTACAGTAGGATTTGTTTCCCTATTTTCAGTTGAGTGACTGTTTTGATAGGCTTTATTATCTGCAGGCTTAATGCAGAATTATCTGCTTTCTGTTGATTATTTCTATATAATGAAGGTGAATTTTTTTTTAAAGTCACAATTTGGTCCCTGAAAAGCACTTCAGAGATAATTTTGTTGAATACTTTTATTTTATATAGCCCTGTTATTGAGTTTTTTGCATTCTGATTCTTTAGGATGGAGGCTACTTGGTGGTCATTTTCTAGACTTCAAAAACAACAATATGAGGAACTCCTGGAATACAGTGACCAGATTTTAAGAATAGAAAAATAGGAAGTGGGGTGACTCTTAGGGTCAGCCTGAGGCTTTTATTTATGCACAATTAATCCCAGTCACCACAGTGCTTGTTTCTTCTGGTTAAATTTTTATTTTGCATTTGAACAAGAAATGCATTAAGAATAGTATGATAAGAAAGTCCTAGAGTCTGGCTCTGCAGGTATTAGGTCCTCACTGAATCCTAGCGCCCAGGGACTCTGTGCTCTATGGAGATCGACCACACTCTTTACCGAGGCTTCCATAGGAGCCATATCAGAACCTTAATCCTGATATCTCACGCACATGACACCAGAAATTTATGACACAAGTGCTTTAACTGATAATTATCATTTATCTATTTATAAATACATTTATCAATTCAATTTGTATTGGTCTTTTTGGGGGGTAGGGAGGTAGTCTAGAAGCATGGGGTTGTAAGCAAGGAATAAGCATTCTGTATTGTATAAGGCAATTAAATATTTCATCACTAACTTTTTTTTCCTCTCCTCTTTCACTGTCTTTTCTTTGCCATACTCTCTTTTTGTTTTTTGTTGTCTCTCTCTTTTCCCCGCTCTGTATTTTTTAGGATAGTACTCGCATTGATCTTTCTAAGAGACAAACTTGTTTCTGAATTTAATATAACTCCAACTATAGGGAACAGACCAAAACAAATGGGAAGCTTCAGGGAAAGGAGGAAGGGTGACACCTGCTGGAAGAACCACTGGTGGTTTTCATTCCAAATAGAATCTCCCTGGAAAATGTAGATACACACAAAACTTCACATAATTATCAAGAAATGAGGCCCCCTGAAGCACACTTATGAGCTCCAGGATGAGAACAATAAAATAGCTAATTTTTACTGAGTGCTTTACCCTGTGCCAGATGCTTTAATGTATAACCTCCTTTAGTCCTCACGACTACCCTGAGGTAGGTACTATCATTTGTAGATAAGGACACTGAGGCCAAGAGAACTTAAGTAATTAAACCAAAGTCAATAGCTACTGAGTTGTGAAGCTGGATTTAAATCTAGGGACATCAGAATTCTTACCCCTAAACTATACTGCCGGCGATCTTCCCAACCCAGGTCTCCCGTATTAGAGGCAGACGCTTTAACCTCTGAGCCACCAGGGAAGCCCAACTATATATAATATATATTAATTATACATATATATAAATAATATAATTTAGTTATAATAGATATACTTTTTCTCTTATTTCAGTGATACTTCTGAAAGGTAAGTAAATAACAACTGAAGGCAGCATGATAAAACAAAACAGGTCTCAAACATTATTCCACATGCTCTTAAAGGTTTCCAAATCCCTCTTGACATACATTAAATCACAGAAGAGGAGACGCTTCCCTGCTACACTGAAGGATCAAAGGAAAGGTAAAGAAACAACAAGGAACAGGATTAATAGCACTAGAGATAAAGTCCTAGGGATAAAGGGATGTATACACTCATGAGCGGAGACACGGATCTTCATAAACCATATGTAGTATAAAACAATAGAAAATCAAAGGAATTAAAGTCACTTCTGTGTCTCATGCTAAGCTTCCCCCCAAATTAAAAACTGTATACATATACCTAGCTTCCTCATCTTCAAAGGCTATACGTCCTAATCAGAAGACTTACAGAACTAAAAGATGTGAAAAGCATTGAAGGAAACAGAGCTGAATAGTCAGCATGTTAACTGGCAGACAGCAAAGTATCACAGAAGAGAACAAGCTAAAACCACTAATAATTAATAATATATCTCTTTCCCTATGCATCCCCTGCTCAGCATTCTTTCCTTTTGAGCTCTGCTTATGTTTTTCAGGCGCTTCCTAGGTGGTGCTAGTTGTAAAGAACCCACTTCCCAGTGCAGGAGACTTAAGAGACTCAGGTTTGATCCCTGTGTGGGGAAGATTCCCTGGAGAAGGGCATAGCAACCCACTCCAGTACTCCTGCCTGGAGAATCCCATGGACAGAGGAGCTCCTCAGGCTTAACTTGTTAAAAGCTAGTTAAGATAAGATCTACAGGCTCCAGGATCCAGCCTGACCCTGAGTCAGTCTTCGGAGAGGTGACTTGTGGCTAAAAGGTCCACACCAAGGTCTTCCTGAGAATTTCTTTGGTGGCCCTGGGATTCCTGAGGTGGATTTTAACTTGAAAGCAAGTTCACAACACATTAGTCCAGTCTTCTCAAGGGAAGCATTCAGCAGAAAGTCTCTCTGTTTAGTACCTAAGACAACTTTGTGCTTAGTCTCTCGGTCATGTCCAACTCTTTGAGACCCCATGGTCTGTAGCCCACCAGGCTCCTCTGTCCATGGGATTTTCCAGGCAAGAATGATGGAGTGGGTTGCCATTTCCTTCTCCAGGGGATCTTCCTGACCCAGGGATCAAACCCACATATTCTATGTCTCATGCACTGCTTGTGGATTCTTTAGTAACTAAGCCATTGGGAAAGACTACAAAAGATATAATATGAAGTAAACAAACTAATTCCAGAAACCACATTCTCAAATTCCTTAAATGTTGTCGACATACTGTACATTCCCATATAGTATACTGTTATACACAGAATAATAGATAACAAAGTCGTATCAATGTTGTTAGCCACTGGGCTCTGGCCCTTTCTCCACACCTTCTGATTGGTCTGACTGATGTGAACTCAACCCTCCAGTGGAAGAACTATGAGTATGAACAGATAAGGTTCCTTGCTATAACATCCTCTATTTCTGTCTTCGCAACACTGATTAGCAAAAATGTATTCAGAACAGAGGTAGGGTTCAGTGTAAAGTGAAGACAAGAAACTCTGACAATTGATTTTGAGGATTAAGGTCAAAATTCACTTTTCCTTTCTTCTCACTGAATAAAGGTTAGGGAGTTTGCTTGGTATCTCTCCCCACCTCTGTGTGCACTCTCTCTCATATATGTACATAGTTTAAGAAATTAAGCCCATTCCAGGACTTCCCTGGTGGTCCAGTGGTGAAGAGACTGTTTCCATTGCAGGGGGCATGGGTTTGATCCCTGGTAGGGAACTAAGATCCCACATGCCATGAGGTATGGCCCAAAAGAGAAAAGAAAAGGAAATTAAGTCTATCCCTTTAGTGCCATACTCAGAAGAGTAAGTAACAATATTAATATATCCAATAAATCATACAATTCTAATGACTGCTGTGAGTCACAAAACTGCACTGATCATAAGCTTCAGTTCATGGAACACTACTGGTTTCTGTGCTTATGCAGAAATGTATGTACATACGTATGTGTGCTGAAATGGTTTAGTCACTCTTTAGACATTCAGGCTTCCCTGGTAGCTCAGAGGTTAAAGCGTCTGCCTGCAATGTGGGAGACCTGGGTTCAATCCCTGGGTCAGAAAGATCCCCTGGAGAAGGAAATGGCAACCCACTCCAGTATTCTTGCCTGGAGAATCCCATGGACAGAGGAGCCTGGTGGGCTACAGTCCACGGGGTCGCAAAGAGTCGGATACAACTGAGTGACTTCGCTTTCACTTTCTTTCAAGTCTATCAGAGTACATGAAGCGAGAAATACTTGAAATATCACTGAGACATGACTATGACTATCTGTTTAAAACCACTTCCTTTTAAACTTGTTCTGATGAGAACTTTAATAACATTACCTAATAGTTGGGTAGCAGTGGGAATGTTCTGCATCTCTGCCTTAACTTGCATACCACAATTCCTGCTCTATTATTATACATTAATAAATAAGTCTTAGTACCTAAGACTTGACTACACAAGATACAGAGAATGAAATGAGACTATATTTGTGAGAAAAAAATACTGTAGAAATTATAAAATGCTACTCAAAGATAAGGATTTATTATTGTCAGCTCTATCTTGGTATTATTGAAGACTCGAGAGGTTAATTACTTATAAAAATTCAAAAAAGATCTAGCTGGCAAAATGGACTGACCCCACAAGTATTATTTTAAACAGACTACTCTTGGGTGATCAACTTACCTCGATGGAGAGGAAGACTGTTCAGTTCTAGGGATGTAAACTCACAGATACAGACATATAGTCTCTCGCCCTCTTTTAGACTGGGAATGGTAACAACTTCTACAAAACTGCTGGGGAACTGTCCTGAAAATAAAACCAAACATTTCCAGTATTAAAATTCCTTTTTCCTATTTGTGTCCCAGGACAAAAAGCTTTTTTTGAGCTCATTTATAGACCCCCAAATTAAAAACTCACTGAGTACTCATAGCTGGAAAATCTACTGTAGAAAATGTGCAATGCACAAAATTAGGTGCCTGCAGAACACAGAAAGTGCAATTCAGTCCAGTAAGCATTTAATGGCCATCACTCTATCAAAGGCACACTGCAGAGGGGAAAAAGAGTAAGACAGCCTTGGCCCTGAAAGATCCTGAAATCTAGTTCAGACATAAAATCTAATTCAGACATAAGCAATAATTCAGTCTGAAATCCAGTGTCAACTCATAGGTATACAAATTGCTATGGAAGTTCAGAGAAGGCAGAAACTGGGTCAGGAAGAAGATGAAAAATTTTATGAAAAAAAACTACAGTTGAGTCTGAAGATGGGCAGGGTTTTAATAGGTAATAGTAGATAGACAAGCCTGTCAGTTGGAAAGCATCAGAAAGTTTAGCTGATTCCACCTTCTATATATCTCTTGCATCTGTCCACTATCTCAAGACTCATCATCTCAGTCCAAGCCACGGCTACTTCTCACCTCGATTACTGCAACAACTTCCCATCGCACCTCCCTGCTTTTGGCTTTGCCCTTTCCTATCATTCTTCAGTTTGAAGCAGAGAGCTTTGTAAAATACAAGTCTGACTGTGCCTGAAGCACGTTTACAGCAGCCCATTTCCATAACCCCTTTTCATAGCATGCGCTGTCCTCCACGATCTAATCTCTGTTCATCTCCCCAGGCCATCTCCCCCCTCTCAACCATTCACACTTCATGCCAGACTGAACTTTTCTCAGTTCCTCCATGCTCGTTTCCTCTTGTTCCAGGGCCCCTGAATAAGCAATCCTCTCTGCCTTTCCTCTTTGACTTCTGACACACCATATTTATCCTAGCTGAGGTATCACATCTACTGGGAAATAAACTATTATCCCCCAAATATGGGTTAAGTATCAACAGAGTCTGTTCTGAGGATTGTTAAGATATACTCCAAGCCAGACATACATAAATATATGCACGTTAAGGCTGGATTTAACACAGATGCATGTTGTGGGAGAAGAACTTCTAGTCTCCTCCTGAATTCATGAAAGAAACTGGTGCTAATATATGTTTTCAAGAATAGAAAAAAGGAAACCAGGCACATGCAAAGTGGGAGGTAAGCGCATCTAGGGTACAGGGCAACTTTAATAAATTTAGGTAACCCGGGGATTTAAGAGGGCAGCTGGTACCTAACCATGTCAGCCTTTTAAAGGAGCCTGCAAGGAGAGATGCACTGATAATAGACGTTCTCTCCCTGCTGGTAGAAACCACAGCAAACACATACAGAAAACACAAAAGGATCTGAAATTTATTTACTGGGCTTGCCATTAAACCTTAATTTTTAATATAGAAAGAAGGGAGCGCCTGTGGCCTATTTTGAATGTGAAGAATCATAAGCCTCTTACCTGTCACATCCTCTTTCTTTCCTAGAAGCCAAAATTCATCCACCACTGCCAATACCTCAATAATATCTCCCACAAACAGTGGCAGTTCTTCTGACACGCTAGGGCAGAAGTCAAAGATGGCTCGAACCACTGAGCCAGCCTCCATCTTTAAACCTGGAACGAAAGGTAAAAGAAATGGGAAAGTAGAATTATTTAAGACACTGCAGTATAGACCTAAATCTTGCGAATTATCGTTAAAATATAAAGGTACTTATAATGAAGTCAAAGTAAATAAGAAGTTTCAAAAAATCAGAATGCTATCTCACTTATTTCTTTAAAAAACAATAATTTCCTCATACATTTTCATTTGATTTTCAAAGTCATTCTGGAATCGAAAAAAAAAAAATGACCTATAGCTATGAGTAACAGAAAACATGCAATGTGGAACTGCAGACTTTCCAATATGCCTGAGGAAAGCAATATGGAAATTAACATTTTTTAAGTACAAGGCAAGAGGGTACTTTTAAAATATGGTATTTAAAAGGTAGGGAATTGAAATATGGCATTTCATCTATTCCTCATAACTATATCTTTTTTTGCTTATTTATTTCTTCTCTTTGTATTTCCATATATATTTTATTTTTTCAAGTTTTATTTATATAATTGACGTACACCTCTGCATAAGTTTTTGTTTCCCTGGTAGTTTAGACGGTAAAGAGTCTGCCTGGCTGCAATACAGGAGACCTGGATTCAATCTCTGGCTTTGGAAGATCCCCTGGAGAAGGCAATGGCAACCCACTCCAGTAATTCCATGGACAAAGAGAAGCCTAGTGGGCTCTAGTTCGTGGGGTTGCATAGAGTTGGACACGACTGAGCAACTAACAGAGTATATTCTGCATAAGTTTAATCATGAAGTGATTATTGCAATAAGTTTAGTGAACACCCATCATTTCATACAGATACAAAATTAAAGAAATATATTTAAAAATTACATTTTAAACATGTATTTTCCTTCTGATGAGGGCTCTTAGGATGTACACCCCTAATAACTTTCATACATAACATACGCAGTATTAATTATACTGATCATGTTGTATGTTACATCCCTAGTACTTTTTTATCTTACGGTGAAGTGACAGAAAGTTGCTCAGTTGTGTCTGACTTCTTGTGACCCCATGAACTGTAGCCTGCCAGGCTCCTCTGTCCACGGGATTCTCCAGGCAAGAATACTGGAGTGGATTGCCATGCTCTCCTCCCAGGGGATCTTCTCAACCCAAGGATTGAACCTGAGTCTTCTCGGGGAGTTTATACGTTTTGACTGCCTTCATCCAATTCCCCCAGCCACCTCTGCCCTATCTATGGTGACCACAAAATCTGATTTCTTTTTCCGAGTTTGTTTGTATCTGAAGTCTAGTTGACCTATAACACCATGTCAGTTCCTGTTACACAACTTGGTGATTCAATAGTTCTACACATTTCAAAGTGATCACCATGATAAATCTAGTCATGATATGTCATCATACAAAGACAGGAGTTATCAACTGTATTCCCAACACTATACATTTCATACTTGTGAATCATTTATTGTACAACTGGAAGTTACTTCTTAAACTCTCTCATCTATTTCCTTCCTCCTCCTGCCCACCTCCCCTCTGGCAACTGTTTGTTCTTTGTGTCTATAACTTTGTTTCTATTTTACATTTGTTCATTTGTTTTTTAGATTTCACATATAAGTGAAATCATACAGTATTTGTCTTTCTCTGACATTTCATTTAGCATAATGCCCTCTAGATCCATTCACATTATCAAAAATGGCAAGATTCCATTCTTTGTTATGAATTAGTAATATTCCATTACATATATACACACACACACACACGCACACAGATATATAATATAACCACATCTTCTTCATCCATTTACCTACTAACAGGCACTAAGTTTGCTTCCTAAGTTTACAGCTTTTGTAACTAATGCTGCAATGAACATAGGGGCTCATCTCTCTTTCTGAATTAGCTTTTGTCAGATAAATATCCAGGGCTGGAATTGCTGGATCACACGGTAATCCTGTTTTCAATTTTTTGAGGAACTTCCATACTGTTTTCCATAGTGGGTGTACCAGTTTATATTCCCACCAACAGTGCATAAGGGTTCCCTTTTCTCCAGATTACATCCTTGCCAACACATGTTATTTGGTCTCTTTAACAGCCAATATGGTAAGTGTGAAGTGACAACTCACTGCAGTTTTAATTTGTATTCCCTGATGACCAGTGGTGTTGAGCATCTCTTCATGTGCCTTTTGCCCATCTGTACACCTTCTTCAGGAAAAATGTCTAGATCTGTTTATTCTTTTAATTGGGGTGTTTATTTGATACTGAGTTGGTTATATCATTTGCAAATTATCTTCTCCCATTCAGTAGGCGATGTTTTTCTTTTGTTGATAATTTCCTTTGCTGTACAAAAGCTTTTTAGTTTTGTGTGGTCTCTCTCCACAACTACCTTAAATATGGGGGTACTGAGGCTCAGAAAGTTATAAAACTTCATTTGTTCAAGATCACAGAGTTTATAGCACCAGGGCCAGGATTTGGACTGAGGGCATTCTGGTGCCTACTTACTTCTATCTAAAAAAAAAAAAGGAACTTTGACCTGAATAACAGCAACAGTGGCGCAGATTTAAAATGCATTGAAAAATAAAAATCCATTAAAAAAAAAAAATCAAGAAAAGACTATGTAGATGACGCCTCCAGACAAGACTGAGTACACTATACCACATCAACAGTGTGTTTTCTGTTCAAAGAAGCCTACAGTCCAAACTTGGATACTATCTGCTATGGCATCTGTGCTGTTATAAGACAACGTGTCTGTTATTCTCTGTCAAGGGAACTTACGTGCATGCTCACCTGGTGGCTCAGATGGTAAAGAATCTGCCTGCAGTGCAGGAGACCTGGGTTCCATCCCTGGCTCGGGAAGATCCCCTGGAGAAGGGAATGACTACCCACTCCAGTATTCTTGCCTGGAGAATCCCGTGGACAGAGGAGCCTGGCAGGCTATAGTCCATCGGGTCAGACAGTCAGACACGACTGAGCAACTAACACTTCACTTCAAGCAACAGAAAGGGAGGCAATAAAAAGGAGGGCATATATATACTGGAAACCCTCAGGATTACTTTACTCTTCTCCCAGGTCTTTTACAAGAAGCAACAGAAGATCTCCAGAGTGTCCAGGCCCCAAGCCTACTGTTTTTTATTTGCATCAAGTATTCATTTGGTGCTGGTAGAGATGAGGATTCTTTCATCTCACATATAACTATGCTAAGTCACTTCAGTGTGATTCTTTTCAACCCCATGGACTGCAGCCTGCCAGGCTCCTCTGTCCATGGGATTCTCCAGGCAATATTGGAGTGGGTTGCCATGCCCTCCTCCAGGGGATCTTCCCAACCCAGGGATCGAACCTACATCTCTTACGTCTCCGACATGGGCAGGCAAGTTCTTTACCACTAGCACCACCTGAGAAGCTGCTACATATAACTATAATCAACATCAAAAAGCACCAAGTGCCTAATTACAAAAAAGAATAGTTATAGCTTCATTAAGTTTACAGTCTAAGAATGGTGTGGACAAACATTTAGGCACATAATAAATTGTTTAGTCTATTAATGCAAAGTACCTATAAGTTTCTAATGACTCATGCAATACAAATGTTACGTATTTCACTTGAACTACTGAATAAAAAGAGCTTATCCTTGTGTTACAGAAACTTTTTTCCTATAATGAGATGACTTGGGTGTACAACGGAAAAAAGAAGTAGCTAGTAACATTCCCACATCCTCTCCCACCACATATTTTCTTTAAATATTAAAACATACAAATCTTCCCTAGTGGCTCAGATCGTAAAGGATCTGCCTGCAATGCAGGAGACCCAGGTTCAATCCCTGGGTTGGGAAGATCCCCTGGAGTAGGAAATGGCAGCCCATTTTAGCATTCTTGCCTGGGAAACCCCATGGACAGAGGAGCCTGGCGGGCTACGGTTCATGGGGTCGCAAAGACTCAGACACGACTGAGTGACTAACACAATTAAAAATCACACACTGAGGAGGCAGCATACTGTGAATGCAAGTTACTGGGCTCCTGGTGTCTCAGAGAGATCAACGTTCGAATCCCAGCTCCACTATATATTAGCTTTTTCACCTTGGATATATTACTTGGGCTTCAGCTTCTTTTTTAAAAAAAAATGGAGATAATCATACTTTCATAATAATCATCAAGAGGGTGACGATAATGATAAAAGTAATTATACTAGTGCCTAATAAGGTGACAAACAGATTTAAGGGATTAGATCTGGTAGACAGAGTACCTGAAGAGCTATGGATAGAGGTTCATAACACTGTCAAAAATATAGTTTTTCCAGCAGTCATGTGCAGATGTGACAGTGGGACCATAAAGAAGGCTGAGCACCGAAGAATTGATGCTTTTGAACTGTGGTGCTGGGGAAGACTCTTGAGAGTCCCTTGGACTGCAAGGAGATCAAACTAGTCATTCCTAAATGAAATCAACGCTATTTATCCTTTGGAAGGACTGAAGTTGACACTCCAATACTTTGGCCACCTGATGAGAAGAGCTGACTCATGGCAAAGAACCTGATGCTGGGAAAGATTGAGGGCAGGAGGAAAAAGGGATGACAGAGGCTGAGATGACTGGATTGCATCACTGACTCAATGGACATGAGTTTGAGCAAACTCCAGGAGATAGTGGAGGACAGAGAAGGCTGGTGTTCTGCAGTCCATGGGGTCCCAAAAAGTCAGACACAACTTAGCAACTGGACAACAACAATGCCTAATATTTAATTAGCACTTCTATACATAGCACTATGACTTCCCTCCTTGGGTCTTCACAACAGCGCTGCCGTATATAGTTGGTTCCCATTCTGCAAGCTCAGAGAGGTGATGTAATCTGTCCAGGGTCACATAGTAAGTCAGACATGGAACAGGAATGCAGATCTGCCTGTCTTCAAACCCATAACCAGTATGCTAATAGTGTGAAAGCATCTAGGACAGGGGGAACACAGTAGGTGCTCAGTAAGTGTTAGCAGTTATTATTAAACATTATTTCCATAATCATCTACAAGATTAAATCTGTCAACAATATAGCATCATCAGAGAATGTGATATTTCAAGTATACGAATTTGTGATATTTCAAGTATACAATTTACTATTTCAACATGTCAAACATGGTTAACTTTGACCATGTTTAAAACCTAGGCACATAACATACATCCTTGCCATCAACAGAAGAGACACTGAACACTAACTTAATAATAAGCTCATTATTAAGACCGTTTCTTACTGTACTCTTCTGTGACACATAGTACCAGTGCTATGCAAGTTTTAGGTTTTTCTCTTTTAATGTCAGCCTTTGCTCTGCCATCAGTTTATCTCCTCTGTCAACTTTTCTACCTCTTTCTAGATCGTTGTTTATAATCTGCTGGGAGTGGCAGGGAACCACACACACACCACCAAAATTATTACAAGTTTCTAGATAAATAAAAAGTAAACACACTCCAAGTACGAGGCTCACAAGCCCTTCTGCAGTGGTAAAAGTACGTGTGGTAGTGCTAGAGTCCTTCAACAGTTATTTTTTATGTGCTCTGAGGCCCCTTTCTTAGTTTCTGGCTGTCTTCCAGATAGCTGAAGTTGCCAGATGTCAGATTTCCACATAAGGGTGGTGTCAAAAATATTTCTTTCCCCTAAAACAAACAATATTTTGCAAAATCCTTAACCATCTATATATTATTAAAACAACTCAAGGTTGAGCCAAGGTAGATATTATTTTCCTTTTCCTACTATCTTTTCTCAAATTTTATCTATCAGACTAAATATATACCTCATTATCTAAAATATCAAGGAGAGAATTACCATAAGCCCCAGAGGGTGACTTAGAGAGCTACCCTGGTCCATGGAGGAGTGACCTTTGTGAGCTGAAAGGGTTAAAGCTTCTCCTCGAGAACCTTCCTGCTCTACCAGAAAATGACTCAGAAGCAGAGGAGGGTCTGGCTCAATAAATACTTTTACTGACTGACCTCCTACCCTATTGGAAGGAGTGCGTAATCACTAAGGAATACACACCCTGGAAGAGTGCTGCAGTCAGAGCCTGGCTAAACTACAGGATTCTTGGGTGAGACCAGAAAGGAGGTCTTTATGTCCTCTGTTTTATGTGGAATTGTGTGAATTTCATCTGTCTTCTCTGTACACACTATGAAAAGCAACAATTATTGTTTCTGTCTGGGCCATTTTAGAAGCCAGGACTGGGATTCCCTGGTGATCCAGTAGTTAGGACTAGGCACTTTCACTGTCGTGGCCTGGGTTTAATCCCTGGTTGGGGAACTAAGATCCTGCTTGCCGTGCAGTAAGGCCAAAAAATATTTTGAAACTTAATCATAACTAGTTTACACATAAACTGTTTCACCAACTTTAGATGGAAGCAAAAAAGAACCATTAATACATTGGAAATCAGAATGCAGATGGGCCTGAAAGAAGGCAGAGGAAATAAATGCCTGGATGGCATAATGTCTGGGACATCAGAGAGTTTGCTATGACAGCGTTTCTTCTCTTACTGGTGAATGCCTGTCTCTCCACCTTTGCAGAGTCACTCTGCATGTGAGATGCAAAGACCCTTCATTCTTCAAACCCTCATAGGATATAAAACTCTATGAGGGAGGAGATTTTTGTCTGTTTTGTTCACTGGTCTAGATGCTCACTGAGTAATTTTTGGTGAGCAAATGATTTCCTGAACTTCAGGAAAACACAAGGAACTGTTCATATCAAAATCTCTACTTCCACTTATCTGAAACTAAATTAACCATCTCTTCTCCACAAATAGTTTTATCTTCCAGCTTGAGTAACAGCGTCATATAAGTGTTTCAGATCAAACATCAGAATCTGATACTTCTTCATCCTCTATAATCCAGACAGCACACTAACTGCAATAGCAACCATTTAAGAATTTACCACATGCCAGACACTGAGCTAGGAGCTTGTACCATCACCACACTGCAAGGTGGAGACCAAGGTGCTCAACTCGAGTCAGGGTCCCTGGCTTCAAATCCCAGTGGCACCACTACACAACATACTTAGCTCTCTGACGCAAAGCTAAACCAGAACCAGAACTCAAGTCTACTTGACTCCAATGCCCATGTACTTTTTAATGTAAATTTATTAATTCTCTTACATCTCACTGGTTCTTCCTTCAAAATCACTAAATTTCCATTTTCCTGTCTTTAGTTCTTCAACATTTTATTATGAAAATTTTCAAACAGCCAAGCTGAAAGAAGCTGACACCCACCACGCAGAGTCTACCATTAACATGTTACTGCGGGCACTTTGTCACATATCATCAAGCTCCCCATTTTTCAATCCTTGTTGTGTTTTGATGTATTTCAAATATTTATTTTTCATTTTATCTTTGATGTATTTCAAAATATATTACAGATATTTTCCCCACTACTTCAGCATATATCTTAACTAGAGTTTATTATTTGTTTACAACACATTTTCTTTTGGGGAAGTAACATTTTCCTCTCTTTTTAGCTAAAGATACAATTTTTCTCCTCACTAATCTGTCAGTGAACCTGGTTAATCTTTTAAACGGTCAATTTTTACACATTACACAGTTGCTTAAGAATTTACAAGATTTTCTTACTCTCTATAATGCATTCACATATTCAACAAATTTTAGTCAAGCCAAATGGAGTCAATCAAATTCCCATGCAGGCTGAAAATCTGGCTCTGCTGCGTAGGCTAATCAGTTGATGACTCTTTAACCCAATATTCTATAAATATTTATTCTCTAATTCTGTTGGTGACTAACAGGAATATTTAAACTCTCCTCTATTGTTCTAAGCAACTCAACTCCTATCCCAAAGTATCTACCCTAAACAGGACAAAATAAGACCCTGTAGATAACCCAACCACTATCTAATAAGGAAACAGGCTTCTTTCCATGAGGAGGAGATCAATAGAGCAGACAATTGATTCATAAATCATTTTCTTTTTTTTTTTGGTGGAGGGAGCCTGGCAGGCTCTAGTCCATAGGGGAGCAAAAAAAGGAAATGGCAACCCACTGCAGTATTCTTGGCCTGAAGAAATCCATGGACCAAGCAGCCTGGGGTTGTAAAGAGTCGCACACAACTGAGTGACTTCCACTACACTTTCAATGGACCAAAGACCTTGGCAGCAATCTCTCTATCTAGTTTCACTTCTCTGATGTACCAAGGAACAGTCAAGATGTTGTGAGATGACCTGTAGTTCCTGCACCCAAGAAACTTGGCTTAGTCCCCATCATTTCCCCAAAACATGCTGAGGACACTAACCATATTGTCCCCAAATACAAGAGCTCTATGGTCACTATAAACCTGGGGAAGGCTATAAGCCATATTGCTCTCTTGGAGGGACATTTTACTATATTAAAGATTGAGTCAATCCAGCCAAGAACTGCTTTTTAATTCAACTTCTCTGGCACAGCACACTTTTATTCAGGTCAAACTTAATATATTTTTTTAACTGCTTCTCATTCCACTTATTCATAAATAGTCCTTGTGCAATCTTAACCAATCAAAAAGCTCTCTGCTCCCATAAAGCACTTTCTGTCCAAAACTCATTCCTTTGTTTACACGCTGTTTCTTTTATCCATGGTAGGCTCCACTGTCTTTCCACACATTTAAACTGCCTCCAGATGATGTCCTTCTCTCTTGCTCAAGCCCACATCCACTGCTTCAGCTCCCTTGCTCTTTCATCACCTTGCAGTTCTGTGAGAGATCAGGCTGGACGTGTAAAAGTTGCAGCCACGAGAGTGAATGTATTCAGTATTAACAAAAACACATCCAGAAATAAAAATAACACTTAAAAAAGTATATCATGCAACCTGAATGGCCATCAAAAGAACAGGTAAACAGAATGCAGCATACACGTACAATAGAGTACTATTAGAAAGGAAGGGCATTCTGACACATACCACAGTGGATGAACCTTGAGCATACTATGCTAAGCCACAAAAAGACGAATACTGTGCGATTTCACTTAGATGACCTATCAATAGTAGTAAAGCTCAGAGAAACAGTAAGTAGAAAGGTGGTCACCGGGGGGAAGGAAAACGGGTACAGAGTTTCAGTCTGTGACCATGGAAAGGTTCTGAAGATAGATGATGATGACGGTGGCACAGTAAAATGAATGAATTTAACGCCACAGAACTGTACACTTAAAATGGCAAAATGGTAAATTCTATGTTTTACATACACACACATATATATATATATATTTATCATAATAAAGATTTTTAAAAATCTATGTCATAAGATGTGAGAGAATGTAGAAGAAGGCCTAGCAAACGTCAATAATTCCTGACAAGCAACATATCTACAAGTCTGGACATACTTCATTAAAAGAAAATCTCCTGAGATGACAACTTTTCCCCTGAAGGAAAAGTGAAAGTCGCTCAGTCATGTCCGACTCTTTGCGACCCAATGGACTATACAGTCCATGGAATTCTCCAGGCCAGAATACTGGAGAGGGTAGCCATTCCCTTCTCTAGGGGATCTTCCTAACCCAGGGATAGAACCCTGGTGTCCCACATTGCAGGCAGATTCTTTACCAGCTAAGCCACGAAGGAAGCCCAGGAACACTGGAGTGGGTAGCCTATCCCTTCTACAGCGGATCTCCGTGACTCAGGAATCGAATCAGGGTCTCCTGCATTGCAGGCGGATTCTTAGATATTGATATCAAACCTGGGACAGACTGAGAACACTGAACATTAAAGCCAGGGTTGGGCGTCTTCCATTTCCCTTTCTAGGTCTGTCTGTCCTCCCCTCCTCCACCTTGCTCTATCTATGCTCCATGAAGCTGACCCACAAGAACTGAATCAAGGTGTTCCCTTGCCTCTGGCTTCCAGTTTGGTTCAGCCAATGGTCATCACCAGCAGGAGACTGAAGGCAGAGGGATGGTGAGGTTGGGTGTTTATTCCCATGCATCTTTTCCAGCTGCACTGTGAGTCAGCTTGGCTCTGTCATTCTACCAAAGGCCACAGCTAATGTAAGGAAGCTGAAAAAGAAAGAGAGTCAGGCAATGACCCAGTTTCCTGCCCCTTGAGGCCTGGGTGGCTCACTGGCTATCTCTAGGGTACAGTACAATTCTCCAGAATTTTCCCTACATCTGCCTGATCCAGGTGGGACCTCCTCAAATTACCCGATTTGAGTATGCCTTCTACATTCTGCTGAGCCCCTGACAGATACATGCACAAAAGGATTCTTCTGAGTTTATGAGAACTATGCATGAAAAAATGGAGAGAGAAAATACAGGAAACCATATAAAGTTAGTTTCCTAAATCTACCATCCTAAATCTAGGTGAGAGATAAAAGAGAGATAAATTTTGAAGGCTTAAAATATATTTAGAAGAAGACTAATGCCTGGGTTCCTGTGCACCTACCCTTCAAAAAAAAAAAAAAAAATCTCACTGTTGGTGCATGGGCCCAGACTCCAAATTGCTTTGAAATTCTGAGCAATCTATTTCACAATCCATTGTGTCCTAGGGAAGTAGGACACAACGTGTGAGAACTTTGAAAAGGTACTCTATTCTTTCAAACAGCACTGACGATACCTGGCATGCTCTTCCTAACACTGCCCAGAGTGGAGTAGAAGTCTAAATTCTGAACTTTCCGAATCAAATTTCTGAAGGGATTTCCTGAACTAGAAGACAGTTTCTCTTCCTTTCCTGTTTGCTCCTACAAAGTGGGTGTGCTGCAGGAGCCCAGGTTCATCTGTGCTGACCTGAGAAGAGCTGGGAGAGGGTTCCCTTTGGAGGGACTCTCCAGCATAGGTTCCTGAGCATCTGGAAATTTCCTTATGTCCTGAAACTGAACTCTTCATAAAACGTCAGTTTTGGAGAATGGAAATCTATTTAAAAAATTTCAAATCCAAGTAATGAAAAGTAATCTTTAACCTCAAAAGCAATTGCACAGTTCTCTTATTCTTGGCAATATAGGACTAATAAGAACAGGCTCTTTCCTCTGGGCGAAAGGGTAAGAGGTGTCAGAAAATGAAGTTTAAATCTGTTTCAGGAAGGAAATGAGAGAAGCTAGGAAAACATCACTTCCTCCTCTGCTTTATGTCACCAGAGCTCGTTTTGGACAGAAGGTCAGCAGTCACTGCCAGGTGATTACTCAAATAACCAGCAGTAGATGAAGGGGAAAAGTAGAACCCATCTTGAGCGTGGTGGCCCCCATGAGGCTGAGCAGCATGGCCTGGGCCAGCTGTCCTCAATCAAGTATCTTCCTCCAGCCCGCTGTGCTCTCCTGATGACAGCAGCACCGATTCACAACATGCACTTTGCGAAACATGTTATGTAATGTTGGACTGTAAGAAAAAATGAAAAGCCTGCTCTGACGCAGGAGGGATGGTCAGAGGAACCAGGGTAGAAAAGGAAAGGAATCTGCTATCATAAACTGTCTTCAGTTCAGTTCAGTCGCTCAGTCGTGTCCGACTCTTTGCGACCCCATGAATCACAACACGCCAGGCCTCCCTATCCATCACCAGCTCCTGGAGTTCACTCAGACTCACGTCCATTAAGTCAGTGATGCCATCGAGCCATCTCATCCTCTGTTGTCCCCTTCTCCTCCTGCCCCCAATCCCTCCCAGCATCAGAGTCTTTTCCAATGAGTCAACTCTCTGCATGAGGTGGCCAAAGTACTGGAGTTTCAGCTTCAGCATTATTCACTCCAAAGAAATCCCAGGACTGATCTTCAGAATGGATTGGTTGGATCTCCTTGCAGTCCAAGGGACTCTCAAGAGTCTTCTCCAACACCACAGTTCAAAAGCATCAATTCTTTGGCGCTCAGCTTTCTTCACAGTCCAACTCTCACATCCATACATGACCACTGGAAAAACCATAGCCTTGACTAGACGGACCTTTGTTGGCAAAGTAATGTCTCTGCTTTTCAATATGCTATCTAGGTTGGTCATAAATTTTCTTCCAAGAAGTAAGTCTCTTTGAATTTCATGGCTGCAGTCACCATCTGCAGTGATTTTGGAGCCCCCAAAAATAAAGTCTGACACTGTTTCCCCATCTATTTCCCATGAAGCGATGGGACCAGATGCCATGATCTTCGTTTTCTGAATGTTGAGCTTTAAGCCAACTTTTTTGCTCTCCTCTTTCACTTTCATCAAGAGGCTTTTTAGTTCCTCCGGGATTACTTTTTGTTTATTTCAAACTTGTCCCAAGTTGGAAGGCAACAACCTCAGCAGATGGAACAGGACACAGATCAGAGTTTCCACCAACCATGGAAGAGCCCTGCAGTCCTCTTCAGGGTTTAAACTGAGTAGTTCTCATCTCAAATATCTAAATAGTTCTAATTTCTTTTGACAAAAGACAAAATTTAAATTAAGAAAGCTTCAAAGACTTCCCTGGTGGCCCCGTGGTTAAGAATCTGTGCTCCCAATGCAGGGAGCCCAGGTTCAATCCCCAGTTGGGGAACTAGATCCCACATGCTGCAACTAGGACCCAGCTCAGTTTCGTTGCTCAGTTATGTCTCTTTGCGACCCCATGGACCATAGCACGCCAGGCCTCCCTGTCCATCACCAACTCCCGGAGTTTACCCAAACTCATGTCCATTGAGTCAGTGATGCCATCCAACCATCCCATCCTCTGTCATCCCCTTCTCCTGCCCTCTATCTTTCCCAGCATCAGGGTCTTTCCAAATGAATCAGTTCTTCGCATCAGGTGGCCAAAGTATTGGAGTTTCAGCTTCAACATCAGTCCTTCCAATAAAAACTCAGGCCTGATCTTCTTTAGGATGGACTGGTTGGATCTCCTTGCAGTCCAAGGGACTCTCAATAGTATTCTCCAACACCACGGTTCAAAAGCATCAATTCTTCAGTGCTCGTCTTTCTTTATAGTCCAACCCTTACATCCATACATGACTACTGGGAAAACCATAGCCTTGACTAGACTGACCTTTGTTGGCAAAGTAATGTCTGCTTTTTAATATGCTGTCTAGGTTGGACCCAGTGCAGCCAAACAAATAAATAAATAATAAAAAGAATCCGCCTTGCAATGCAGGAAACACTGGTTTGTTTCTATCTCTGGTCGGGGAAGATCCCACATGCCACGGGGCAACTAAGCCACAACTACTGAGCCCCTGCTCTGGAGCCCTCAAATTGCAACTCCTGAGCCTACAGGCCACAATTACTGAAGCCTAGGTGCCTAGAGCCCGTGCTCCACAACAAAGAGTAGCCTCTAGCTCACTACAGGCTTTCTTGATAGCTCAGTTGGTAAAGAATCCGCCTGCAATGCAGAGACACCTGTTCGATCACCTTCACTGGAAGTAGGGAGAAGCCCTCTGGCAGCAACGAAGACCCAGCACAACCAAAACAAAATTACGTAAATTAAAATAAATAAAGAAAGCTTCAGGACTGACTCTTATCAGACACCTGTTTCAGCTGACTTAAAGGATTCCACACTGCACCCCCACATTAAGCTGATATTTTCCTTACTTTTTAGTTATTTTTAAAATTGCTTATATATCTCTACATCAAATTTGTCTTTTTCGACAAACCACACTGGTGAAGGAAGGTCCCAGGATTAATATTTTAGCATTACCAAACTTGAGGAAATTTACATTAAAGACATTTTTCAAATGGGTCATCTTAACAATTCCTTAAGTACTCGCTCAGATTTTCACTTCTTAAATCCTGCATGAATCTCAGTTATGAAATTTAAGAATCACTGACTCATAAGTATATACACTGGACATGTCTGAGCGAAGCAGCCTAGTGATACATTAAAATTAACAGCTCCAACATGCTGTGTATACAATAAATGCCCAGATAACACAACCCACAGCAGCTGTAGAGTACAGATTAATTTGAAACTATAAAGTGAAGCTGCCAGTAACAAGGAGCAAAACAAACTTGTGATAGCAGGCAGTTTTTAAGACAGTTTCCAGGAGATGTCTAGAAAATTTATTAACTTAAGCTATGAGGATAAATAGCACAGAGATCTGCAAAGTAAGCGTCTTTTTTCCTTTCCTTATCTCTTTCAAGCATAGGCTTGTTTTTTGGCTAAAGAAGATTTAAAAGATAAGGCGCTTCTCTACCCTTCAGATATTCAGAGTATAAAATATTCTTGACATTTTGGAAGAAAGAAATCAGGAAAGGAATTTAGAAAACTAAAGATTCTGAGGAAGAAAAATAGGGAGGAAAGAAATTGTGCAGTTGGAGTTAAAAATAACTGAGACCACTCTCAGGGTAAGAGATTTTAGGTCATTCTACGCAGTACCTGCATCCAAGGACCATGGGAAGAGAGACCAGCAGTTTTACGCGTTGTGTTGTTTAGACTCTAAGTCATGTCCAACTCCTTTGAGACCCCATGGACTGTAGCCCACCAGGCTCCTCTGTCAATGGGATTTCCCAAGCAAGAACACTGGAGTGGGTTGCCATTTCCTCCTCCAGGGGATCTTCCCGACCCAGGGATCAAACCCCTGTCTCCTGCATTGGCAGGAAGGTTCTTTACCACTGAGCCACCAGGAAAACCCCTCTACTCTCTTTTCCTATGAGTCTGGCATTTTTCTTTAAAATTCCATGTACAAGTGAGATCACAGTTCTTTGTCTTTCTCTGAATTTCTAAAGTGCATCTCTTTCAGACAGTTGCTATATACATTTAAAGTAATTATTGATACTGCATTTGTTTCTATTTGCCTTATTTTTTGTTCCTTAAAGCAAAGAAGAACTAAAGAGCCACTTGATGAAAGTGAAAGATGAGACTGAAAAAGTTGCCTTGAAATTCAACATTCAGAAAACTAAGATAATGGCATCCAGTCCCATCACTTCATGGCAAATAGATGGGGAAACAATGGAAACAGTGACAGACTTTATTTTCTTGGGCTCCAAAATCACTGCAGATGGTGACAGTAGCCATAAAATTAAAAAAAGCTTGCTCCTTGGAAGAAAATCTATGACCAACGTAGACAGCATATTAAAAAGCAGAGACATTAATTACTTTGCCAACAAAGGTCCGTCTAGTAAAAGCTATGGTTTTCCAGTAGCCATGTATGGATGTGAGAGCTGGACTATAGAGAAAGTTGAGCACCAAAGAATTGATGCTTTTGAACTGTGGTGTTGGAAAAGACTCTTGAGAGTCCCTTGGATTGCAAGGAGATCCAACCAGTCCATCCTAAAGGAAATTAGTACTGAATATTCATTGGAAGGGCTGATGCTGAAGCTGAAACTCCAGTACTTTGGCCATCTGATGCGAAGAATCAACTCACTGGAAAAGATCCTGATCCTGGGAAAGACTGAAGGCGGGAGAAGGGGACGACAGAGAATGAGATGGTTGGATGGCATCACTGATGCGATGGACAAGAGTTTGAGTAGGCTCCGGGAGTTGGTGATGGCAGGGAAGCCTAGCATGCTGAATTCCATGGAGTCGCAAAGAGTCACACACAACTGAGCAACCGAACTGAACTGCTCTGCAATAAAGAGTAGTTCCACTTGCCGCAATTAGATGTCCATCACCAACTGCCGGAGTTTACCCAGACTCATGTGCATTGAGTCGGTGATGCCATCCAACCATCTCATCCTCTGTCATCCCCTTCTCCTCCTGCCCTCAATCGTTCCCAGCATCAGGGTCTTTTCAAATGAGTCAGCTCTTTGCATCAGGTGGCCAAAGTATTGGAGTTTCAGCTTCAACATCAGTCCTTCCAATGAACACCCAGGACTGATCTCCTTTAGGATGGACTGGTTGGATCTCCTTGCAGTCCAAGGGACTCTCAAGAGTCTTCTCCAACACCACAGTTCAAAAGCATCAATTCTTTGCCACTCAGCTTTCTTTATAGTCCAACTCTTACATCCATACATGACTACCTGAAAAACCACAGCCTTGACTAGACAGACCTTTGTTGGCAATGTCTCTGCTTTTTAATATGCTATCTAGGTTGGTCATAACTTTCCTTCCAAGGAGTAAGCGTATGCAGTGGTGTCATCTGCATATCTGAGGTTATTGATATTTCTCCCAGCAATCTTGATTCCAGCTTGTGCTTCTTCCAGCCCAGCATTTCTCATGATGTACTCTGCATAGAAGTTAAATAAGCAGGGTGACAATATAAAGCCTTGACATACTCGTTTTCCTATTTGGAACCAGTCTGTTGTTCCATGTCCAGTTCTAACTGTTGCTTCCTGACCTGCATACAGGTTCCTCAAGAGGCAGATCAAGTGGTCTGGTATTCCCATCTCCTTCAGAATTTTCCAAAGTTTATTGTGATCCACACAGTCAAAGGCTTTGGCATAGTCAATAAAGCAGAAATAGATGTTTTTCTGAAACTCTCTTGCTTTTTCAATGATCCAGTAGATGTTGGCAATTTGATCTCTGGTTCCTGTGCCTTTTCTAAAACCAGCTTGAACATCTGAAAGTTCACAGTTCACGTATTGCTGAAGCCTGGGTTGGATAATTTTCAGCATTACTTTACTTCCACAATCTACTTAGATTTAATATTATACCATTCTACATACGTTCCCAGGTGGCTCAGAGGGTAAAGCATCTGCCTGCAATGTGGGAGACCTGGGTTCGATCCCTGGGTCAGAAGATCCCCTGGAGAAGGAAATGGCAACCCACTCTGGTATTCTTGCCTGGAAAATCCCATGGACGGAGGAGCCTGGTAGCCACTGTCCATAGGGTCACAAAGAGTCGGACACAACTGAGTGACTTCACTCACTCACTCACATACAATATATGAACTACATAATGGAATAATTCCATTTACCACACCATCCTGTCCTTTGTGTTACTGTTGCCATATACATTATTTCTATTTTGTGTTACTGTTGCCATAGATATTTGTGGTAGCTTTAAAATAGATTCCAAACTTTTTCCATATTGCTCCCTATTTCCTCTCCTCCTGAGTGTGGGCCATACCAGTGACTCATTTCTAACCCACAGAATACAGTGGTAGTGACAGTGTGTGATTCCCAAGACTAGACTGTGAGGACACTCAGGCAGTCTTATGGAGAGCCCACACAGTGAAAAACTGGGGCCTGCCAGCAAGCATGTGAGCAAGCATCATGGAAGGAGATTACAGAGTCCCAACAAAGCCTTCAGATGAATGCAGCCCCGCCAACATCCTGATGGCAACTCATGACACATTCTGAGCAAGAAACACCCAGCTAAGCCATTCCTGAATTCCCAACCCACAGAAACTGTAAGATAATAAGTATTTATAGTGTTTTAAGGCACCGATTTTTGAGAAAATTTGTTACACAACGATAGATAATTAATGTAGTTTATTATAAACCCCAAAATACAATGCCATTTATTATAAACAATGAGTTGTCCTTAAAGAAAAGGTCTTTCACTTTTGCCTGTACAATTACCACTAATGTTCTTCATCCCTTTCTACAGATCTGAGTTTCCTTCCAATATCATTTCCTCTCAGCCTAAAGAATATCTTTTAGCATTTCTTGCAGTATAAGTCTGTTGACAACAAGTTTGCTCAACTTTAGTTTATCTGAAAGCATTTTACTCTCATTTCAGAGAGATTTTTTTGGTTAGTACAGTATTTTGATTGGTGGTTTTATTTTCCTTCTTTCAAATTTTAGAGACGTTGTTCCATTATCCTCTGCCGATTTCAGATGAGAAGTCAGCTGTCATTCTTATCTTCATTCCCCTGTAATATCTTTTTTCTCCACTCTTAAAGAGTTTTCTCTCTGTCTTTAGTTTTCAGTAATCTG
Organism: Budorcas taxicolor; assembly: GCF_023091745.1. Taxonomy (NCBI): domain Eukaryota; kingdom Metazoa; phylum Chordata; class Mammalia; order Artiodactyla; family Bovidae; genus Budorcas; species Budorcas taxicolor. The sequence goes on from NC_068932.1 coordinate 20,572,355, forward strand.
ATGACAAAGTGTTGAGGTGTATAGTCTTATTTACCCAGTTTGAGGTTCACTGAGATTTTTGAATATATAAGCTTATGTTTTTGATTAAATTTGGGGAAATTTTGGTCATTATTTCTTCATCTTTCTTCCTCTCTTTATGAGATTCCAATTAGACATATATTAAACTACTTGATATTAACTCACTGTCACTACAGTTCTGTTCTCTCCTGTCCCCAATCTCTCTTCTCTCTGCATTTCAGCTTGGATAACTTCTATTTATCTGCTTATAGTTCATTGGCCCCTTTTTTTCTGCAGCATTGCTCTTGCTATCTTAAGTCCATCCAGTTAATCTTTATTTCAGCAACTACACTTTGAAGGTCCCTATCTATTCATTATGTCCTATTTACATCAGCTGCTTTAAATTCCTCATCTGCTAAATTTATCATTTCAGTCATCACACAATGCGTTATATCTTTCCCTCTGGGGTCTCAAATGAATGTCTTAAGTGCTCATCAAGGTCTCTCAACTCTGGTTCGACTAGAAATCCAGTATTTCTGAGCAACGTGCACCCTCAGGTATCTCTGCTCAGCTCTTAGCTCCACAGAAGCCACTCTGTGTCAGGCCTCACTGAGGCTTACCCTTGGCCAAAGACCTGAGATAAATTCCCAAGAAGATTCCTGCTCCTATATCCATTTGGTGCCGTCTCTACTCCTTTACTTGGACCTACAAATCTCAGCCCTCTCAGAGCTATTAAAAAAGCAGATGGTTGTTGTAATAAGCCATTGAGATTTTGAAGTTATCTGTTGCACAGCCAAAAAAAAAAAAAAAGACAAAATGTGATGTTAGTTTTTTTGACTGGATCAGCTGAGCACTTCCCTCTTCCATCATATATGCATAACTCTTATTTTCTGGATAAACTATTATCTTCTAAGATCCAGCTCACGGTACCTCCACTATGAAGTCTACAGAATTAGTCCTTATCCACTATATGCTCTATAAGGCAGGGATCTTTTTTGTCTATTTTATGCATTGATGTATATTAAGCATCTAGAGCACTGCTTGGTACATAGCAGGCCCTCCATAAATAGTTGCAGAATGGATAACTTAACACACTTCACATTGATCATGTTCCTCATGAGCTTACAGGATCTCACAAGACAAACTCCCACATTAGAAACGTTGGGTTTGATCTTAGGTACTTGGGAGCACCTGAAATGTTTGAATAAGTAAAATGGTTAGAATTAGAACAGGTTTTAAGTATTTGAGCACTCCCAAACACAAATGTGTGTATTTTTTTTTCCAGATAAAGACAAAAAGATATTCTAAGGCAAATCATCCAGGTCATTTATCCTCATATCATTTTTAAAAAACAGGTTTATTGAGTTGCAACTCACATACTATAGAATTAATCCAAAGTGTACAATCCAATGGGTTTAGTAAATTTCCAGAGTTGCGCAACCTGTACCACTATCAATTTTAAAACATTTTCATCATCTCAAAAATAAACTCCATACCCATTAGCAGTCACTTTCCTTTTGTCTCCAAAAATCTCCCCATCCATCCCAGCCCCAGACAACCAGTAATCTACTTTCTCTCTAGACAGAAAGAGTTGCCTTCTCTAGGCATCTCATACAAATGGAGTCATACAATAGGTGGTCTTGTGTGACAGGCTTCCTTCACTTAGCATGGTTCAAGGTCTTTATATAATTTTCAAATATAAATATGAAACTTAAAACACAATAATTAAGAGCACAGATTACAAAGCCAGACTATCGGGATTTACCTCCTAGCTCCACCTCATGTTAAGGTTACGTGATTTGAGGCAAGTTACTCAACTTCTCTGTGCTTTAATTTCCTCACCTAGAAAATGGGTTTAGTAATAGAACTTGCTTCATAGAAATTTAAGTCAATATAAATACAGCACTTAGAAGAGTACTCACACGTAGTAAGCACTACACCGGGGTCAGCTGCTATTATTACTGCTGTTGCTGCTGCCGTCATCTGCATTAGAGAGCAAGACTATGGACAGGTATTCTCAAAACCCTTGTCATAGCTTTAGGATGTTTTTCGGCATTTAATGCGTTTTAAAATGAGTGTCTCAGGAGAAAGAAGTGGGGAATGACTGACTGCTAAAGAACACAAGGTTTCTTTCCAGTGTGAGGAAATGTTCTGGAACTAGACAGTGGTGAAGGCTGCACGTATGTGTAGGACACCCCAAAAAACCCCACTCGAGCGTATGCTTTAAAAGGGGAGATTTCATGGTTTGTGAATTCTGTCTCAATTTTAAAAACTGAGTCTCTCTCTTGTTTTAGAAACTGCTATATTTCAAGCTAAAAATAGTGAAGGCACCCATGGATATCCTGCCTTGAAAAAAGTCAGAAATTTAAATAGTTTCCCTATCTATGCTCCACTTTGTCCTTCAGGTTTTTCCTGTATTTTATGTATTAAAAATCTATTTATGTTTTACTCCCACTATTAGCTGCAGATGGAGGGTAGGTAATACAGTGTTTGATTATGTGAACTTTCCAGGGCATGGCTACATAAAGGAGTAAATTTAAAAAGAGAAATCATTTTCACTTCTAAACTATATTAAGTAATACATATATTCGTAACAGCTAAGAGCTCAGATTTAAGTCAGAGAATTAGTTTCAGTTTTTGGTTCTGCATTTGCTATGTGACCTTGGGCAAGTTACTTAAACCACTCTGAACTTTTTGTTTCCTCATCTGTAAACTGAAGATAACAATAGTAATTTATTTTATGGCGTGTTATGAGGATTAAGTTTGATCATGTAGGGAGCTTCCCTGGTGGATCAGTGGTTAAGAATTCACCTGCTAATGCAGGGGACAAGGGTTCGATCCCTGGTTCAGGAAAATCCCACAACCCACAGGGCAAACTAAGCCCAGCACCACAACTACTGAGCCCAGGTGCCCTAGATCTGACGCTCTGCAACCAGAAGCCACCGCAGAGAGAAGCAGGCGTACCCCACTCACCGCAACTAGAGGAAGCCCTTGCACAGCAATAAAGACCCAGCACAGCCAAAGATAGATAAATATGTTTGATCATGTAGGTAAAACATTTAATACATTTCCTGGTAAATAGTAAACCCTCGCACATTTTGTAAATGTCAGCTATGAGGATGGTGATGATGAAAATGAAGTGAGAGGAGAAATGTTATCATCGCTCATATTGATGATAACAATAACAAAGATGAGGCAGCAACTTCTAGGTGGGGCCAACTGCTCAAAATTGCTCGTCTTTTTGAAAGGAAGGGGCAGTAATGTGACCCTCTGTGGTTACTGGTCACAAGGACAAAGCAATTGACATCCCCCTCTACCCTAAACTCTAAATGAACCACATAGTTCTACATCCCACAAAGGTCTGGCAGCAGTTTTACTCAAGAGATCCTTGCCTATGGGTCTAAGAAAACCTTTGCCAAATGCCTTCCAGGGATAGAAGAGGAATATGAAATTAATTAAATATCCTATGGAACTTACACCATCAGCACTTCCTTGTTCTCAAGCCTTCCGACTTAGGCTAGGACTATACTACTGACTTTCCTGGGTTTCTACCTGGCTGACAGCAGATGATGGAACTTCTTAGCCTCCATAATCCTGTGAGCCAATTCCCCAAATTAATCTTTTAATAAAAGTAAAAAAAAAACTAATGTCCTAAAAAAAAAAAAACCTTCTAAAAAAGTATCCTCCATTGCCAGGAAAAACGTTAACACTATTGTCAAGTCCTTCAAACTCATATACCTCTTAAAAATTGTTCTCTGACTTGACATTTTTCAATTTGAGATTGCCCCTGCCCTATTTTTTTTTTTTTTCTCCCATCATCTTTTCTTTGGGACTATGGCAATAGCTTTCTAAATGGTTACCCACCAGTCTTATGTCCCTCTGTTCTATTTTCTACACTGCACTAGGATTATCTTTTTTAAATACAAACTCTCATAATTCTCTACTGCTTGAAGTTCAAAAGAGTTTCTCATCCATTACTGATAAGCAGTATCTGAAACTCCTCTGTAAATCGTACCAAGCTCATCATGATCTGATTCCCACACATACGTTGGGCCTCATTTCTGGACACCCTCCACCCACCACACACCCCAAACTCTAGCCTCATCAAAATACTGGCAGTTCATTGCAAGGCACTACACTGTAACACATATTATTACAACACATCTACAGACTGCTTTTCAATCATATTATCGCGTGTGTATGCTGCTGCTACCTGTGACCATGGTAAATAGGAAGTGTTTATTTTTGTTAAACTGATCAGTGCAAGGAAGAACAATCCATAACCAGCAAACCACCTCTGGTTGACACTTCTGTTGTGAATAATAATTATACTTCAGTTTTTAAGCATTTGGAGTCACCAGAAGAGAATATTGATCAAATCTGACTCCTGATTCCATTCTTATATGGAATATAAGAATAAAGTTTGAATATACTGGTAAAATTCAACACAAAGATTTCCAGTAATTTACTGTTATCAATGCCTTTAATTAAAGCAAACCTCTTACTTAAGATAACAAGTTAAGTTCATAATGAAAGTGTAAGCGGTACTGTAACAAACGCATTAAATGTCCTTATTCTATGTTAGATTTTTAGTCTTGGTTTTATTAATTGCTGGGCTTCAAAACTACATGAAAATATTGACATTGAGATACTTTTTTTAACAGTCATCAAGCCACTAAATATTGATGAAAGTGAAAGTGTTAGTCACTCAGCTGTGTCTGACTCTCTGACTCCACGAACTGCAGCCCACCAGGCTCTTCTGTCCATGGGATTTTCCTGGCAAGAATACTGTAGTGGGTTGCCATTCCCTCCTCCTTGGGATCTTCCCGACCCAGGGATCAAACCCAGGTCTCCTACATTGCAGGCAGATTCTTTACCATCTGAACCACCAGATAAATAAAGCCAAATATTGCTTCACACTTCCAACAATTTTCTTTCTTTTTAATACTAATTACCCTGTAGAACTATTACAGTTGACTAGTGGGTCAAGGCAACAAGACTAAAAGAAAAATAAAACAAAATTGGACTTCTTCATGTCTACAGCAGTCCAAATATTATTATAATTATTGAATGACATCTAGACAGTGGCAGCATAAAGAACAGATAATAAACACTATAGGTGTGAAGACCATACACATTAGTATTACACTCTACAGTCTAGCTAGCAGCTCAGGAATAAAACACAAGACCCCAACAGGCACTAACAAAGGTCTGATTTTAATGTAAACTCATTCTCCTAACTGACCCTTCAGGGATTCTGTTTCCTGATAAGCAGATCTAAACTATAAGACAATAATATCCCAAGGAAGTTCTGGCACTGAGCCCCATAAATCCTTAAAGCAACAGACACTGTCTGAAAGAAGAAAACCAGACCTCTCACTCGCTTCTCCCTTCCCTTCTCTGACTCTAGGGACCATGAAAATTCCTTGCCAAAGAGAAGCTATAAAATTCCTTCTGAGGCAAAATGTTTTTTAAATAGAGATATCTGCTGCTGATTATGTCATTCCCTATCACCTGGAACATTTTGGAAGACTCCTCGGAAACGACCTCTGGACCAGACTAAGCTGTATGTGGGTCAGTGAACCCTTTCTATTTATGGAGACTGAATAACTTGGAACCTCCAAGAGTGACTGACAGATTAAAAGTGTAAATTAACTTGCAATCAGGCAATAAGGTTGTATCATAGCCATTCAAAAAAACCCAGAATGTGGGAAACTATATGGCAAAACTCTTTGACAAAATAAACTGTAATCAAAACTTAACATCAAAGGAAAGGGAACTTATCAATTAAAAACTACTTAAGAAGCATATTAGCTGAATGCAATGGGTGCCATTTCTTGGATTCCAATTCAAACAAATCAACTGTTTAAGAAACTGAGACAAATGGAAGAAATTCTGAACATTGACTAGCTTCCTGATTATATATTAAGGAATGACTGGTGTTTTTTCTTAGGTGACAGTAATGGTACTGCTCTCATATGTAAATAGAACGCAATTCTTTTATTTTTCCTTCTAAGTCACTAGAACCAGAGAATCTTTAAAAGGGCAAAGGGAGGTGGAACACAGAAACCAACTCAGCTTTCTAAATTGAGTGTTGGATACATGGGACATTTGCTGTACTGTTCTTTATTCATTTTTGCAAATCTCAGATATTATTATTAGGAAATTATTATTTTTAGGAAAAGGCCAAAAAGCCAGAGAATGCAAGCTGGATGGGTAGTTTCAGAGCCTCTCCTTTTCTGAGGTGCCATTCATTTCTGTCTGCAGAGACAACACAGGATCTGGGAAGAAGCTCCCCAGCCAGTCCCAGCTGCAGAGTCCTCCCAGTCCCCCTACACCTCACACCAGTCAGTAGTGTGGTGAACGTGAAAAAAAGACAGTCAGCACTAACCATGTGACTGTGCAAGTCATTCCTGGTCTTCAGACAGCCACTTACCTGAGACCTGCTATGGCATGCTGGTTAAGAGAGTGGGTGCTGGAGAAAAACAGGCGTGAGTTTCATTTCCTGTTCTATCACTCAACAGCATTAGAAACTTTAGGGCAAGTTTCCTAACCAACTTGTACCTGAGTTTCTCCAAATGCAAAATGAGGATTACAACAGCACCTTCCTTAAAATTGTTCTGAAGATTAAATAAGAATGCAGTTAGGACTATGACTGGCTAAAATATTAGCCGCTGTTAGTATATTATTGTTTTAATTCCTTTCCCTTCATTTGAATTCAGACTCCTAGTGAACCCCAAGACATATTCATAATTATAATAATATACTTATCGCTATCCTCATTGCTATAGGAAAAAAAGAGAGATCTGACTGAAGGAGAAATAGGGATGTGGAATTAGCATATACACGGACAGTTTGGATCAGATTTGAGGGCCAGGTAATGTGTAGAATAATAGTAGGGAAAAATAATGGTTAAGTGGTATTTTTCAGGACCTTGACTCAGACAATGGTCTATACGAGACAGATGGGTCTACAGCCTTGGCCTCCAGGACAGCAATATGGTGTATTTGTGTCAAAATCCCCCCCTCTTTTTTTTTTCTTAGCACCCTACTACTACTAAGTCACTTCAGTCGGGTCCGACTCTTCGCGACCCCATGGACTGCAGCCCATCAGGCTCCTCCGCCCATGGGATTTTCCAGGCAAGAGTATTGGAATGGGGTGCCACTGAGTGCTATTTAATATGATTGAGCCTTGCTTTATAATAAAGTGACCACGTATATGCAGCATGACTGTTCATCATGACAATCCTGAACCAGATTCAGAAACAACAGAGATGCCAAAAGGTTTCTGCATGGCTGGGGATGGGAGGAAGAATAAACTAGAAAGGGGGAGGGCACGGGGTGTGACACTGGGCATTCAGTGCCACTCGGCACATCCACTGCAACTTTTTTTGCTGATGGGGCAGATCATTTGTCCTAAGAGAATCAATCACCTCATGAAAACAACGCAGAGTGTGTGCTGGGCCCGGAACCTGTGAGCCCACGTCAGCACTGACTATTCTCTCTGTGGCCCTACTCCCGACATGTGCTTGTCAGCAACACAGACACACTCCACTTTCAAAACCAACAGAGTGGCTAAAACAGATGTAGAGAAATTAACTCTGTGGCTGGGCTGATAGAAACGCTTACAAGGTCAAGCAGGAAATGGGGACTCTACTAGTTTATCGAACCCATGAGGCTAAGAAAACTGTCTTCCCTTGCCTCTCCCTTCAGACTTCCCCTTGCTGTAACACACAGCTGCCTCCTTACAGACTGACTCATTTTATGGGTTCCATCTGTTGAGGGCATGCTATGTACCAGGCAAGGCTCAAAGGTGCTTGGGATTTATCAGTGAAAAAACAGGTTCCTGCCCTTGAAGAACTTCCTCCTGGAGGGATGGGGAAGGCAGACAACAAGCTCTGAGGAAGTGACAGGTATCTCAGCAAAATGAAGAAGAGCAAGGTGAAGGAATGAGGAGTGAGGAGGGGAGGGCATTGGATGTTGAATCTATCAGCTGATGAGAATGTTAAAAATTCTGTCACTTCCAGCAATTTAGTACCACACTCCCTCACCTCACACTAGCAGAAGGTGATTAGGGAAACAAGACAATATTTTGGGATTATTTCAGAGTCAAAAGAAAATAAATTACAACTATTTCTTCCATACTTTTTATTTTCTGAAAGATAAATGCAAACGTGTTCTAAACAAGGAAGGTGCTAACTGAACTGAAGCAGAGTGACATCAAATAGATTCCTCCTCTCCTTCAAGCTAGTCTTCAGTCTGCTGGCAGCTGGACTATGACTTCTCCATACTCTGGTAATGAGGCCGGGCTGTCTGTGGACTCAGACACAGCCTGTTAGAAATGTCCAAGTCATCCGCAAGCTTTAACCCTGCCTCTATAAACTAATCATATCTTTCTTACAGCCTTACAGCTCTTTTTTTTTTTTCCCAGACGATCAATCAAAGCAAGACAAACAAGAGCTGATGGCCTAAACCTGAAAAAGGAGGGGTGATGCAAAATTATATAGCCCAATGTTAGGTGAATTCTCTTCCTCCAAAAAGTAAGCCCCCCATACCTACTCTCCAAAGACCAGAGAGAGAAACAGTTTAACAGGGATTGATTCTAAAAGGCAGGATCAAAGATTTCCTTTTCTATTTGCAAATTTTCTACAATTAAGAGGCATAATTTTTATAATTAAGAATAAACAGCTAGCTTTAAAAAAAAAAAAAACAATCATGTACGAAAAGAGATGGTCCTGAGAATCTACTGCCCAACACTCTAGCAGTTATGGCTGCTAAAGAGCTACTTGCTGAACCATCTCAATATTCTGTGAGATATACTTAGGTGAGGTTTATACCCAGAGCAGAGACTGATCCACAGAGCAAGGAAACTATAATTTTACATATCTTATATTTACAATCATGCTGACGACTTCAGTTACGCTGAATATGGTGCTCTCATCCTTCACACCAGCTTTTTAAACTTTCACTCTTAAAGCAGGAGGAAAAAGATGACATACCAGTGAAATAAGCATATATTGGAATTGTGAGATGTTTACCATAAATTTATATATGCAGTGTTCAGAAATATTGAAGACTTTTATTAATCTTCTTATACTTGAAGCTAAAGCTCAGCTTAGGATTTTGGTTTGCAGCCTCCTGATGCCATCTTATTTCTTTGGACACAAATCCTGAAAAAGTATTTGACAAGGCTTAATACCCATTTATGATGAAAATGCTCAGTAAACCAGGAGTACCTAAAGGAGAATACCTCAACCTGACCAAAGTGTGAGTCGCTCAGTCATGTCCGACTTGTTGTGACCCCATGGACTGCAGCCACCACGCTCCTCTGTCCACGGAATTCTCCAGGCAGGAATACTGGAGTGGGTTGCCATGCCCTTCTCCAGGGTAGCCTGATGAAGGTACACCTAAAACCTAAAACAAACATTATATGAAATGGGGAAACTTTGGATTAATTCTCCTTACGAGTGAGGACAAGTCAAAGATGTTCACTAACATAGCAACATTTTTGACATAGTTCTGGAAGTTCTGGTCAAGGCTGTAAAGGAAAGATAAACAAGAAATAAAAGGATGGGAAACAACAAAACTATCAGTATTTTCAAAGGACATGATTAATTATGGGGAAAAAGAAACAACAGAAAACAGCAGACTATTTGAATAAGACAGTGAAGCCGGGCTGCAAAATTCAAGATTAACTTACAATAATCAATACCATTTCTCTTAAACTACCAATAGCCAACTATAAAACAACAGTAATAGAAAGACACATGATTCACAATAGTAACAAAACTATCAAGTATTCAGAAATTAATTTAGTCAAGAATATCCTCTTAGACCTTTATGGAGAAAACTTTAAAGTTCTAATAAGGGACTTAAAATTGAGCTGATGAAGTATTTAGGCGTAAAGGGTCATGACGTCTGCAACTAATAATTCAAATGGGTAAGAACAAATGGTACAGAAATGTAGACAGGGAGTAATAAAGCAAATACAGCAATATGAATCTAGGTAAGGGATATACAGGAGTTCTTTGTACTAATCTTAGAATTCCTGTTTTAAATTATTTCCAAGTAAAACAAAAATTCTGGAAAAAAAGTGAGCTGAATAAATGAAGAGACACATGACATACTTCTGAATGAAATAAGCTAATATCAAAAAGATGTTAAGCCTCTCTCAAATAATTTATAAATTCAATGTAAGCCCAATAAAATTTTCTCAAAAAATTTGAGGAACTTGATAAACATACTGCAAACGTTATATGGAAAAATAATGACCCCAGCATAGCTACAGAAATTTAAAAATAAAAAGAGATGGGATTCTTGCTATGCCAGTCATGAGGATGTATTGCCAAATCACTGTAATAAAATTAGAGCATAAAAAACAGAGCAAGAACTGACAAACTAATGGAACAAAAAAGAGGCTTAGAGATAGACTAGTGTCTCCATGGAAACCATATAGGAGAAAGAGGGTATCACAATGTAATGAAAGAAATGATGGGTTTTTTGGATATGTTACTGGAAAAATTGGCTCATTAAATGGAGAATAATAGCGCTGGATCCCTATCTAACTCATGTGTAATGTGAACTCTAGACAAATTAAACAAATAGCAATAACCTGGGGACTGGCAGGGCCTTCTTAAAACTCTAAAAGCATAAGATATAAGCCAAAGAATTTACTTATTTCATTATATTAAAATTTAGAATTCTTATTGATAAAAGGACAACAAAGACAAAATTAACATACGAGGAAACATCTACAAAGTGATGATGAATGAACATCTATAAACTGTCTTCCATGAGTCAACAGTAACAACACAGTAACTTCAAGAGAAAATGGGCTAAGACAGGAATCAGTAACTTACAGATAAAACTATATGTATAAGAGATGTTTATAATCATTAGTAACCAAAGAATACAAATGAAAATGACAAGATACCACTTTGCCCCTATGAGATTACAAAAGGTGGAGACCAAGAGAAAGCTGAGTGGTGGCTGGGACATGATATAAGACCCCTCAAACACTTCTGGCAGGAGATTGGTACAGCTATTGTGGGCAGGCATCTGGCACCGTCTGCTCAAATTCAGGACATGAAAGCCCATGACCCAGCGATTCCCTTCTAAGTGTATACCCCACACTTCTATTACAGTTTTAGAAGTGGACAGGTATGAAGATGCTCACTGCAGCAATATTTGTGGTAGTAGGACGTAGGGACAACCTGAGTATGTATTACATAGGGAGGAGATAAGCACAATTGTGGTTCACACATGCACACAGAGCATGGGACATAATACAGCATTCAGAAGCAAAGAAGTAGATGTACTTGTAGAAACACAGGAGGACCTTAAGAACAGTACTCAGAGGTGGGGAAAAAGCATAATGAAATGTATCATTACCAACTAAAATGCAGGGAGGAAGATAAGGGAAATTAAAAAAAAAAAAAGGACATCTTTTAGGCTCCTTGCATGTTAAAAAAGAAGAATTCAAATGACCTATGATGAAAACAAAATTAGAATTGTTTCCTTCCCCTAAGTTTCCAACTTTCCTAACAACAAAAGCAACTTTGGTTGCCAGCTTTGTTGATGAGTAACAGCTTTTCATCCTTTTTCAAGCAGGAAGGGAAAAATTCAGGGATTAGCAGAGTACTAAAGGGATCAGGGGAGAATGGTCACGAAACAGTGTTTTTGTTCTCATGACCTCACAACCTAACTGAAAAGAGCCGATTACCTCTTGATTAGGAGCGAGATTAGGAGCGATTCAGCTAAAGGCACACTGGTGGCATCAACTTTTCACGTCGTCTGAAACTACTTCCTTTCAGAACCTTTTCATATATATAATCCTCTAGCCCACAGAGATCCCACACTTCTTAGAATCTAAAAATTCTAGAGCTAGAGAGCACCTGGTTATCCTAAGATGAGCAAACAAAGGCCAGGGGACTGCAGTTCAGGGTCACACAACTGGTATGGATGGGAAGCCCTCACTGACTGTGCCCTTGTCCCTTTCTGTCACTCAGCCAGAGTGATCCTGTTAAAACGTAAGTCATCAGAAGCGTCTCTGTCCAAAAGGCTCAGCGGGCTCCCCGCTCACTCAGAGTAAAGGCCAAAATACTTTACAAAACCGCCTACACTGCTATGCACACCCTGTCCCCAACCCCAACTCCTACCACCTCTCACTTGCTGCACTTTCCCCTCACCCACATGGGGACTGCTTGGCCACCGTGACCTAGCTGTGCCTCACACAAGCCAAACATGCTTCTGCATTAGGGTTCAGAACTTACTCATCCCTCTGCCTTCTGCTCACTCCCTCACTCCTCTCAAGATCTAGATTCAAAGTGATCTCAGTAGAGGCCTTCTTTAGACCACTCTGCACTTTACGAGTGCATGCCTCCTTCTTCTTTCCCACTTACACCTCTTTCTGTTTCTTTACAACACTTACAATCATGTGACCACGCCCATTCACATATTTGTTTCCTGTCTGCCCCCATGCTACCAGAAAATCTACTGCATGAGGGCAGGGCTTTTTCTGTTTTGTTCACAGCTATATCCCCAGCACCAAGAACAGATCTGGTACTCCATGAATATTTGTTGAGCCTTGGTTTATCAATTCTTTCATCACAAGGTTGATCTGTGATATGATTTTATGGCTGCTACTTCATACCTTTCTGCCTTTCCAGGTGAGAGACTGATATAATTAGCTCCTGGCCAACAAGACTGTTATCCAATCTTGAAGGTTAGTTTATTCAGATAATTTCCTAAGCAAGGCACAATAAGAAACTACTTAATATTAACTGAATTCATGTTTAAGGGTTGCCATTTCCTCCTCCAAGGGATCTTCCCAACCGAGGGATGGAACGCACCTCTTCTGCACTAGCAGGCAGTCTTTACCACTGAGCCATCTGGGAAGCCCGCTGTGGGGTAGGTAATACATTAACTAACTTCCGAAATGACAGATTAATAAACCTAGAAAATAATGCAAGCCTTATATCTGGTAGTGTGTATGCAAACCTCCATTTGCATTCTAGTTTAATTGCTTTTTTCACTCAAAAAAGTTCACCAAATTTTAAAAGTATGTGTAATCTTAACAATCACTGAAGTGTCTGAAATATGAGAAATCACCTTTTGCTTATTTCAGCCCAACCCTGATAAAGTGAGGAGAGAGATGAGAAGAAGAACAAATTTGAAGTTTCACTATGTATCCTGTTGAAACTGTTTCCTTCTGAGGCAGAGAAATGAGTCTACTGGCTCTGGAGGCTTCCTAGATTGCAGTCTCCCAGTTTAGGGAGGGTAAAAATCTATACACAGTCCCCTTAACCCTTTTTCAGAACCAGAGCCTCATGGAGTCTTGCACTATGTTCTAAAAATGAATATTCACTCTGAGTTTTTAGGAGACCTAAATGATGATTCAAGAATTACAATTTATCATGTACTTTAAGAGGAGAAAAAGTGATGTAGGTTCAATCAGTGCTTGAAACAGGCTCTGAACTGCCTCTTTCATGTGGATCAAAGAGGAATGTGAAGGGGTCTCTGCACGTAAGAGGGACACTAAGAAGAAAGGAGCCAGAAAAGAAACAAGAGGTGGGAAAGGCTCTGCTTTGGAGCTGCAAGACAAAATAACATGTACATATTTGGACAGATTGTCTACGAAGATTATCACATCTCGGCTGGAAATTCACACAGTATGAACACTGTATTGAAGACACCTTATCACATTTCCGAGGCAGAATGTCCTTGGCTTATTACAAAAGTTATCTGTGCACTGCAGAGATCCCATCCCCAGGCCAGATTTTAGCAGCTCTCCACCATACACAAAGCATTCATTACAGTCTCTAAATTTAGTGAATTTAACACAGAAGTAATTTGAAAAATTTCTTTTCACTTACATTAATTCAACAATGATGAAGTGACTGGGAGCACTGAGAATAACACTGAATTTGAAGATCTGCTATGCATGATGCAGAGTTTTTCAAAAAACATGTTTTCTAAAAACCGTTATTGTCACAACGAGTGATATATGTTTCAAATAAACATGTAAAATCAGGGAACTTTAGAGATGGGAGTCTTAGAGAGCCTTTAACTCAATAATTTAGAGAAAAACAGGTGCTGAGGTTTAAACTAACTTGTTCATCACCTTGAATCAATTCTATGCCGTGAGTAATAAACCTAGCAACAGTCTAAGAAACAACACCTACCTGTATGCTGGCACATACGTCACTCTTCAATATACAACAAGGAATTAATCGAGCCTGTAACTTCAGCTATACAAACACGTGCAGCTAACCTGTGTGTGCTAAGTCGCTTCAGTCGTGTCTGATTCTCTGCAACCCCAAGGACTATAACCCTCCAAGCTCCTCTGTCCATGGGATTCTCCAGGTAAGAATACTGAGGTGGGTTACCATGCCCTCCTCCAGGGTTCTTCCTGACCTAGGGATCCAACCTGTGTCTCCTGCATGGGCAGGTAGGTTCTTGACTACTAGTGCCACTTGGGAAGCCCAGATAATCTATGCTCAAACACTAAATATTAATGCTACCACTGGCTTGCCACATTCCACAGCACCAGTGATAGTGAAAAGAAAAGAAAGCTCACATTACTGTAAAACAATTATGGTAAAACAGACCTAAAGGCAAATTACTAACTACAGAATAAGTTGTGAGTATCCTTCTTTACTATATAAATGAGACAGACAATAAAGGATAAAAAGATTGCATGTGAAGTGGAGTTTTCATTTAAAATTTAACTGTATACACCGACCATTTTCCACAGCACCTAACTTGCAGCAGACCTGATCTGTTTGTAACCCCAGCATTCCTTTATTCAACTGACAGCATGGACATCCTTTTTAAGGTTAGATGCCTTGAGAAATTGATGCCTGGTGGACATCGGTACCTGCGGCAGGAAAGCAGGTATACCAAATTCCACCAGAAGCAAACTTGCATCTCTAGCCAAACAGGTCTTACTCTTGTTTCGGAAACCGTCCTCCTCTGCCTCCCTGACACAAAATCAAGTCCTCCTACTCCGACTGAAAGTGACGCTGTGTGAACCAAAAGAATTTCTTCATCTGTAAAATAACGCTGGATTCTTTTCCACAGTTTACAAATTTCGCCTCATTGCCGAAGTGGCAGGGCGGTGCAGTGCGAAGATCCCTGGGCTTGCCTGACACAATTTAAAAAGCCCACGTCTGCAACCCTCGGACTGCCGACCACCTGGCTTCTTCGAGTCCCCAGCGCCTCCTAGGGCTCGACCGATCTGGACCGGAGGGCTCCGACGAGGGCCCGGTGCCCCGCTGTCCGTCGGAGGCTCCCGGCAGGGGTAGCGGCCGCGGCCGGGCAGGGGCGGCGCAGGCCCAGCATCCCGGCGCGTCCCTCGGGGCCCGGGGCCCCTCCGCCCGCCGCCCCCGAAGACCGAACTGCCCGACCCGGCCTCGCCCGGCCCCTGACCTGCCCTCCGCTGCCCGGCGGTCCCTCGGCGCAGCGGGGCAGCTACGGCCGCACGTCCCAGGCCCGCTGTCACCTCCGCCTCTGCAGGCGGCGAGCGGGTCAACCCCGCGTGACTCAGCGCCGCGGCCCCGCCTCCAGCCTAGGCTTCCGCCTCGCCCGGACCGCGCGGCCCGGGGGCGCCACGCTTCGGCCCGGCGCGCCCACCTCCTCAGGGCCAGCCCCGCGCTCTAGCCCCAGACGGCACGCCCCGTGACGTCAGAGGGGGTGGCGCTCCAGAACCCCTACCCCGGGAAACTGAGGCCGCCGGCCGCGCGGCGCCGACCCTGCTGGGACGACTCGGCTGTCAGCTCCCCGTGGCGCGTTCAGTTCTACGTGCAGCTCTCTCTGGTCGAAAGTTCCTTTCCTCCCTTGCTGATCCCTCACCCGCCACACTCCCCATCCAACCTGGGGCTGGAGGGGTGGGAGGGCGGTGGTGGGTCGCGGGGAGTTCCACTTAGAGAAAGCCCATTCAATTCCTGTCTACCGTGCGGTCCTTTCTGTTGCTCCGAGGTAGTTCCCTTTATCACGTCACAAATGCTTGGAATTCACTTCGGCCTGTTTTTTTTTTTTTTTCCTGAGGAACTTCTCTCAGTATACCGTCTAGAATTTGAAAGTAAGGAATGACAGAATGCACGAACTAGGCAGGGCTGAGAGCACGCTTTTAACTCGTTCGCGAATCCTCACAGGATTTTCTTTGTGTGTTAATGGCCGTAAAGTCACACTGCTTGGCTTCTTGAATTTCTGTGCTCGGTTCCTGGGATCCATCTGGGAGATGCTCAAGAAGATGCAACAAGTCTATCACTGTGAACACATAACAGATAAACCTCCACAGATGGTCCCCACTTAAAATTGCTGGACTTAAGATTTTTCCACTTTACGATGATGAGAAAACGGTAGGCATTCAATAGAAACCACAGTAGGATTTTCAATGTCAATCCTTTCCTGGGCAGGCGATTTGCTCTAGGACATTCCTAATGCCGAGAGGGACAGTAAGCCTGCTCCCAGTCAACCACAAGATAAAGGGGGCAAGCCACCAACTGGCTTTCAACCATTCTGTACTCATAAACAATTCTGGGTTTCACTTTCAAAATACACTATTCAATAAATTACATGAGATATCCAATACATTGTTGTAAAATAGGCTTTGTGTTAGACGATTTTGCCCAACTGTAGGTTAATGTAGGCATCCCTGGTGGCTCAGTAAAAAATCTGCCTGCAGTGTAGGAGACTCGCCTTCATTACCTGAGTTAAGAAGATCCCCTGCAGAAGGAAATGGCAACCCACTCCAGTATTCTTGCCTGGAAAATCCCGTGGACAGAGGAGCCTGGCGGGCTACAGTCCATGGAGTAGGTTACTGTGAGTGTTCTGAGCACGTTAAAGGTAGGTCAGGCTCTGATGTTGGGTATGTTAGTTGTATTAAATGCATTTTGGACTTAGGATATATTCAAATTACCATGGGTTTGTCTGGACATCCCACTGTAAGTGGAGGAAGATCTGTATTTCAAAATTCTCATCAGATGTTGTTTCTCCTTTCTATTACTTGTGTGTGGTTGTTAAAATATATGTAACATCAGTCAGTTCAGTTCAGTTGCTCAGTCGTGTCCGACTCTTTGTGACCCCACGAATGCCAGGCCTCCCTGTCTATCACCAACTCCCAGAGTCCACCCAAACCCATGTCCATCGAGTCAGTGATGCCATCCAACCATCTCATCCTCTGTTGTCCCCTTCTCCTCCTGCCCTCAATCTTTCCCAGCATCAAAGTCTTTTCCAATGAGTCAGCTCTTCGCATCAGGTGGCCAAAGTATTGGAGTTTCAGCTTCAACATTAGTCTTTCCAATGAACACCCAGGACTGATCTCCTTTAGAACAGACTGGTTGGATCTCCTTGCAGTCCAAGGGACTCTCAAGAGTCTTCTCCAACACCACAGTTCAAAAGTATCAATTCTTTGGCGCTCAGGTTTCTTCACAGTCCAACTCCCACATCCATACCTGATCACTGGAAAAACCATAGCCTTGACTAGATGGACCTTTGCTGGCAAAGTAATGTCTCTGCTTTTCAATATGCTATCTAGGTTGGTCATAACTTTTCTTCCAAGGAGTAAGTATCTTTTAATTTCATGGCTGCAGTCACCATCTGCAGTGATTTTGGAGCCCCACAAAATAAAGTCTGATACTGTTTCCACTGTTTTCCCATGAAGTGATGGGACCAGATGCCATGATCTTCGTTTTCTGAATGTTGAGCTTTAAGCCAACTTTTTCACTCTCCTCTTTCACTTTCATCAAGAGGCTTTTTAGTTCTTTACTTTCTGCCATAAGGGTGGTGTCATCTGCGTATCTGAGGTTATTGATATTTCTCCTGGCAATCTTGATTCCAGCTTGTGCTTCTTCCAGCCCAGCATTTCTCATGATGTACTCTGCATATAAGTTAAATAAGCAGGGTGACAGTATACAGCCTTGATGTATTCCTTTTCCTATTTGAAACCAGTCTGTTGTTCCATGTCCAGTTCTAACTGTTGTTTCCTGACCTGCATACAGATTTCTCAAGAGGCAGGTCAGGTGGTCTGGTATTCCATCTCTTTCAGAATTTTCCACAGTTTCTTGTGATCCACACAGTCAAAGGCTTTGGCATAGTCAATAAAGCAGAACTTGATGTTTTTCTGGAACTCTCTTGTTTTTTCGATGATCCAGCAGATGTTGGCAATTTGATCTCTGGTTCCTCTGCCTTTTCTAAAACCAGCTTGAACATCTGGAATTTCATGGTTCACGTATTGCTGAAGCCTGGCTTGGAGAATTTTGAGCATTACTTTACTAGTGTGTGAGATGAGTGCAGTTGTGCGGTAGTTTGAGCATTCTTTGGCATTACCTTTCTGCCATTAGAGTGTTTTAAAAGGTTGTTTATCTGAGGTTGTTGATATTTCTCCCGGCAATCTCAATTCCACCTTGTACTTCATCCAGGCAGGCGTTTCACATGATATATTCTACATATAAGTTAAATAAGCAGTGTGACAATATACAGCCTTGACATACTCCTTTCCCAATTTTGAACCAGTCTGTTGTTCCATGTCCAGTTCTAACTGTTGCTTCTTATTCTGCATACAGGTTTCTCAGGAGGGAGGTAATGCGGCCTGGTAGTCCCATCTCAGTAAGAATAGGAAGAGGAAGGTAACAGACAATAAATCATTAAACAAATGGTAAGCCAAATAATTACAGGGTATGGTGAATGCTGTGAGGGAAATAAACCAGATGATGTGATAAATTAGACCATAGAGAATTAAACCCTAATGCCCTAGGCATCCATTGTATATAATGAATTGATCTCTCTCCTATACAGGCGAATGGCACAAGTTATACCGTTTCCTGAGAGAACTGAGAACTGTGATGTGTTCTGCGGTTTAGATGAGGATCTGGTCTGATAAGGGCCAAAGTAAGAAGTGGAAATTTTCTTTGAATATAGTGGTTGGTGGTCAGGAAAGTCTCTGCGGATGTAACCTTTACTTGTGTCCAAAATGATGAGAAAGAACCAGCTCTGCAAAGAGCTGTGAAAGTGTCTTTGCAGAAGGAGGAACTGAAGGTGCAAAGCCCTAAAGTGGAAAACAATTTGATCAGTTTCAGAACAGAAGAGAAGCCTGTGTGAGAAAGAAATCAAGTACTATAAGATGAAATTACAAAACAAACAAGAGTGAAGGTCTCCTGGGCCTGATGGGCCGTGGTAAGGAGTTTGAACTTCATTTTAAGTCAATGTACTGATACATAATAAAATGTCCTCGATTGAAGAGACTGAAATAAAAAGAATCAAAAGAGATAATGCATGTGGAACCTCTCTGTTAACAATGACAATATCCACCTGTAGAATACTAAAACAGAAGTTTAATTTTTTTCCTGGATAATCTTCAATAAACCAAAATCAATTCCTATAGATTTTGACTAACCACATTGATCAAAACTATTTAGGTATGTCATCCTTTGATCCCATGTCTGAACCTAAACCCACTCTATCAGGACACACTTAAGTGTCCCTCACTGTTATAATGAACTGCGTCACTAACAGTTTCCACGGCTGGCCGCAAATCAAAGCCGTTCCCCATGGCTTCCCTCTGGAGCAATTTAGTAGTAGAATATACAAGGCACCGATTTAGCCTTTTATATCAGAGAAGGAAGAAATAGCACTTGGAAACACTAGTAACTATTTGTCAAAATGGTGCCAGAATGCACTGGAACAGAAAGGAGAGGACTCCTGTTGGGTGGAGGAAGGGTGTGGGAAGTCTGGCTCTATTGCGGAAGAGTTCAGGGTGATTTTTCAGGAAGGGTATCTGTCTAGTGGACTTGCACTGAGGCAAGACCAGCTCCTAGATGAAGATAACGGAGGTCATTTACTTCCATTTAGGAATACTGGTTGGCAAAAGTAAAGCCGATTCCTATTTTGTTCTTCCTAGAAGGACTCTGTAAGGAAGTTCTGAATTCAAACAAAGGACCGTATCATGTTTATCTTAAGAGTTGCTCTTATATATTGATATAGTGTTTCCTAGGGGGCTCCTTCTCTTCCTATCTGCTTGCAGAAGCTTGAAATTGGTTTAATGAGGAAGAGGAAATCCTTTCATAATTAGAAGTAAAAATCAAACTAGCAAACAAATCTACCTTAAAATGCTAATGCCTAGCCCAGATAATATTTTGGAAAATAATCATTCTCTTGTGTACCCATCAAAATATATTTAAGTGAGGACTTCACTCACGGTGCAATAGATAAGAACCTGCTTGCCAATGCAGGTTCGATCCCTGGTCTGGGAAGATTCCACATGCCTCAGAACAACTACCAAGCCCGTGCACCGTAACTACTAAGTCAGTGCTCCAGAGCCCAGGAGCCACAGCTACTGAAGCCCACGTGCCTAGAGCCCATGTTCTACAATAAGAGCAGCCCCGACAATGAGAAGCCCACACACCATAACAAAGAGTGGCCCCGGCTTGCTACAACTAGATAGAGGAACTCTGAGCAAAGTGACAAAGACCCAGCGCGGCCAAAAATAAGGTTTTAATTAAACACACACACACATATGTATATATTTAAGTGACACTCTCAGATCTCTTCTTATTTTCATAGGAGATAAGAAAGAAGATAGTTGAGAATCTGGAAGGAGGTAGGGGAAGGAAAGAAAGGGGAAGCTGAAATACTAAACACAAGTTTATAGTAAATGTTCATTGGGACCTGATCTTATGTTAACAACTTCCCATATATCATTTTTTTCTTTTATTAATCAGAAAAAATATTATACTAAGAAATAGAACCTGGTTCCCATTTGAATAGAATCAATAATTCTTTAAAAATAATTCACAAACCATCTTTCTTTCCCAGTTTGTCTACATTAATGAAGAAAGATAGTCAAGGTCATCATTTTCTTCTCCAAATAATATCGGTGGTTTATTCTTGCACATATCATGTCAACAACCAGGCAAGTAATTGTTATCTTTAGCTTATAAATGAGGAACTGATGCTCCCTGGGGCTAAACAGCTGGCCTAGTGCTTTCCACACTTCACATAATTCACTCTCAGAAAACCATCACAATAATTCTTGACTAAATGGATACCACCTTCCTAAATTTTTAAAATATTTTAATTTTTTTTTACTTAATTTAATTTTTTGGGCCATGCTGCCCAGCATGCAGGATCCTAGTTCTCCGACTAGGGATTGAACCCATGCCTCCTACCGTGGCACCAAGTCTTAAGTACTAGACCACCAGGGAAGTCCTAAAATATGTTTATTTAAATTTACTCACCTTGTTTTTTTAAGGAAAAACTTGTACCACTCCCATAAATGCAAAACCAGTATATAGATTGCAATTAATAGGAGATAACCTTCAAAACAAATACATTGAAAACAAAATGGTTATTAAATTCTAATTCTGAGCTTGAGGGCTACTCTCCTCTTGTTAAAAAATGAAAACAGCCAATGTTAGAAAGCAGACCACCTTACCTGCCTCCCTGATAAACCTGTATACAAGCCAAGAAGCAACTGTTAGAACCAGACATGGGACAACGGATTAGTTCCAAATTGGGAAGGGAGTATGTCAAGGCTGTATATTGTCACTCTGCTTATTTAATTTATATGCAGAGTACATCATGTGAAATGCCAGGCTGGAAGAATCCCAAGCTAAAATCAAGATTGCTAGGAGAAATATCAACAACCTCAGATATGTGGATGGTACCACTCTAATGATAGAAAGCTAAGAGGAACTAAAGAGCCTCTTGATGAGGGCAAGAGAGGAGAGTGGAAAAACTGGCTTAAAACTCAACATTCAAAAAACTAAAATCATGGCATCCAGTCCCATCACTTCATGGCAAACAGATGGGGAAAAAGTGGAAACAGTGATAAATTTTATTTTCTTTGGCTCACTGTGGACGGTGACTGCAGCCATGAAATAAAAGACTCTTGCTCCTTGGAAGAAAAGCTACCACAAACCTAGACAGCATGTTAAAAAGCAGGGACATCACTTTGCCAACGAAAGTCCATATAGTCAAAGCAGTAGTTTTTCCAGTAGTTACGTACGAATGTGACAACTGGACATAAAGAAGGCTGAGTGCTGAAGAACTGATGTTTTCAAATTGTGGTGTTGGAGAAGACTCTTGAGAGTCCTTTGAACAGTAAGGAGATCAAACCAGTCAATCCTAAGAAAAGCAACCCTGAATATTCACTGGAAGGACTGATGCTGAAGCTCCAATACTTTGGCCACCTGATGGAAAGAGCCGACTCACTGGAAAAGACCCTGAAGCTGGGAAAGACTGAAGGCAGGAGGAGAAGGGGCAACAGAGGATAAGATGGTTGGATGATATCACTGACTCACTGGACATGAGTTTGAGCAAGCTCTGGGAGATGGTGAAGGACATGGACCCCTAGTCCATGGGGTCAGAGAGTCGGACAC
The DNA here is from genome assembly GCF_023091745.1 of Budorcas taxicolor. Lineage (NCBI taxonomy): Eukaryota > Metazoa > Chordata > Mammalia > Artiodactyla > Bovidae > Budorcas > Budorcas taxicolor. The sequence continues at coordinate 20,594,730 of NC_068932.1, forward strand.
AACTTAGCGAATGAACAACAAGAAAGTTAGAACCCAATAGAGACTTTCTCCTTGATATATTCAGAAAGATCTAAATAAATTGTTAAGAGAATAACTTTTTCACTAAGTTATTTATTGCTTGGTTGGAGCATCAAGCAAAATTGGCTCCTGCATCACTTGAATCATCCTGTAGAACATCTAGAGTGATTCTTTACCCATATTTGTGATTCTTTACCCATATTTTTGGAAATACCTAATTTACCAAGATAACAGAGCTTGTAAAGGACAAAGTTAGGTTTCAAACCACCCTCTGCCAGTTTCAAAGTCTTTCCACTGTGCACTGTGGGCTCACCACTAAGACAATTTCAGAACTTTGCTTTGAACCAGCCATGTTTTTCTTCTCCTGGCAAAATTTTATCTTCCTGTGTCCACGAGGCTTAGTGATGTCATGACCTTCAAAGTCCTTCCTGAAAATATACCAGGAACTATACGTCACACTCCAGAGGAAGGCTGACTCTTGCATGGCCTGGTGGAACTGTGCCCTTTTGATGTGACACTGTGCTGCTTTAACACCGTCTAGGAACGTTTTACCTGCTTAACAGCTACCGCTGTGCGGTGCTCAGTTGTGTCCAACTCTTTCTGACCCTCTGAACTGTAGTCCCCCAGGCTCCTCTGTCCATGGGGTTTTTCAGGCAAGAATGCTGGAGGGGGTTGCCATCTCCTTCTCCAGGGGATCTTCCCAACCCAGGGATTGAACTCACGTTTCCTGCAGCTCCTGCAATGACAGACAGATTCTTTACCACTGAGACACCCAGGAAGCCCAATTGCTTCACAGACTATTATAAAAAGTGTCTGCCTCTCCCTCTCTTCACATAAGCTAAATTCACTGAAGGCAGAGACTAGTGGATTTATCTTTGTATCCTATTGCCTAGCAAAGTGCCTGGTACATAGGTATATCTAATAAATGTTTATTGAATGACTTAGTTCACTGGACTTAAGAGACACAGTAAAATTAAAACGATGCTTGAGTTTAATAAAATTATAATGCTCTTTTGTTGTTTTTGTCTATAACCATCCATTCTCTTTTATTTGGTAACAGAGTTTTTAAAAACAAACAAACAAACAAACAAAAAAACGGGAACCAACTCCTCTACACTAGTTTCCCATCCTCACTCTGCACCTTCTGTGAGTGGTCATATAACCCCAGACTGACCAGACTCATCATGATGATGTTAGGGACAGACATGTCACCCAATCTGTGCTCTTGAGAGCCAGGCCCAAGAATCAATAGTTTGTTGCTAGGCTGACAAAATACAAGCTTGAAGCCGCTATTGATCATCTAGTCCCACATGGGGAGAATTTGTGTGAGAAGAAAGTCACCACCAAAAGTAATGAAATCAAGAAGTGGAGAAAGATTCCAACCCAATAACTGGGGCACCTGGTTCCAACTGTGTCTGAAAAACCCTTTTTATAAATTTTTAGTTATCAGTCCCCTCTTTAAACTACTGGTTCAGAAGTGCCAGTCTGAGATAAAATGTTTACTGTTCCCAAGAGTTGCAATGGCAGCCCACTCCAGTACTCTTGCCTGGAAAATCCCATGGACGGAGGAGCCTGGTAGGCTGCAGTCCATGGGGTCGCTACAAGTCAGACACAACTGAGCAACTTCACTTTCACTTTCCACTTTCATGTATTGGAGAAGGAAATGGCAACCCACTCCAGTGTTCTTGCCTGGAGAGTCCCAGGGACGGGGGAGCCTGGTGGGCTGCCGTTTATGGGGTCGCACAGAGTCGGATATGACTGAAGCGACTTAGCAGCAACAGCAGCAGCAAAATGAGAGAAATTTCATTGATAATACATTTTTTAAAAAAATATTGGCTCCTGCACCAGGTGAAGCCACGTCCCATGTGCAGCAGGGCCCTTCATGGGATGAGGGCAAAGGTGCAGGGAAGTTGTGGGAAATGAAGAGAATGAAGGAAGACAAGGAAAGATTCATGGGGGAAGGGGCGTGGGGAGGAACGGTAAGCACAGAAGGGAGGAATAAGAGAAAGTGTGAGGAAAAAACCCTTATACATAGTGAAATTTAACTTCTGGGAGGAGGGAGAGAATGGATGCTTGCTTAGGCATTTGTCCAGAGGGAATGTTTACTCATGGTTTAATTAGCCAGAATGAAATTAGTGTCAAAGTGAAGTAATAAGTTAGGCAGGAGGCAGGCATGATGGAGTGTTGATGGGAGTGTGTGTATTAGACAAATCATGGTAGCACAAAAGTGAAGATGAAGTTCCAGACCCATGAACTTTGACTTCTCTCATCCTGATGGCACATTTGTCCCAAGCCAGTCTATCCCACTTTCTCAATCCTTGTTTTTGAGATGACTGGTCTTATTAGGGGTATTTTCTCTGGCCATGGAAAAAGTGAATCTTACTGGCTCACTTATGACTAGATTCAGTGTGGTTTGGCTGCTATGCTGAGTTGTAGACCTATGCGAGGTTAAGCTTCTAGCATGTTAGATCACACACACACACACACACACACACACACACACCCCTTAGACCCAGGAGATGAAGCTGCACATACACACATACACCCTTAGACCCAGGAGATGCAGTTGCTGGAACCACCCAGGCTCTGGTTGGCTGCAGGGTCCTTGGCCTTGCTATTCCCTCTGCCTATACTTTTTATTCCTATTCTTTGTAAGCTTTTCCTTTTTCTTATCCTTTATATCTCAGACTAAAAGTCACCTTTTCAGAGAAGTCTTCCCAAACCATCCTATTTCAAATAGATCCTTCTAGCATTTTCTCTCTCAGCACCACTTCTCAACTACTAATTCTTTTTATGTATTTGTTCATGAACTTGCTTTGTTCTCTGTCTCTCCTTCAAATCCTCAAACTCCAAATAGGTAGAAACCATGTCTTTCTGGTTTACACTGTTTCTCTGCTCTTAACACAGATAACACAGGGTTCGATTCATAAATGGGATTCAACTGTCAGATGAATGAATTAATAAATGAAGTGCTCTCAAATCTTATCTTTAGTCTTTCACAGATTAAAAACTTGAGATCGTTCTCAGTTCAGTTCACTAAGTCATGCCCGACTCTTTGTGACCCCATGACATTGCTCTACTGGGGTTATATCTTGTTAGAATAAAATTTCAAACTGTAAGAAATTACTTTTGGCTATTTAAGATGGCTCCTGCTCTCACTTTTTCTCCAAAAATGTCCTGAAGGTGCACAGAAGAACTTGGGATGTTACACACTAATGACTCTGGTCCTTTGGGAAGGGCAGAAGAGCCTCCATTTGAAGCATTTAAGGAACCATTCTGTCTACAGAGTCTTTGGACATGCTTTCCGTTTTTCTTGCTTTAGTATTTGTGCCAGTGGTACATCTCCATAACCCAGTAACAAGCAATTTGGTGCAAATGATGGGGACTATTTGAAGCCAGAAACTACAGTTATCCAAAGGATAAATTCCCTGCTGTCAGAGACATGTATATTCTTTAGAGAGAGAAAATGGGTAAAGTTGCCTATACTAGCCCTCTTATTTAAGAAGAGCTGTATGCTTTTGTTTTTCCCTGTGCTAGGTTCCACATACATTCATATGAGGTAGAAGTACTGGCAGCCTTACCATTCAGTAGGGTGAACACAGTGGATTATTGTTGTTTTATTGGTTTATAGCCTAATTTACAAAGCGATTTAAGATAGTTTATATTTTACTAATAACTTTCTATTGTGTTTAGTCACATCTGACTCTTTGTGACCCCATGGATTATAAACCACCAGGGTCCTCTGTCCATGGTATTTTTCAGGCAAGAATACTGGCATGGGCTACCATTTCCTCCTCCATAGGAACTTCCCAACCCAGGGATCGAACCCATGTCTCCTGCACCTCCTGCACTGGCAGGCAAATTCTCTACCACTGGACCACTGGGGATTAGCACAAACATAGAGGCTTCAAATAGCATGAATGCATTATCCCCAGAGTCTATTGGTCAGGGGTCTGGACGTGGTTGAACCGGATGGACCCTCTGCTCCCATCTCTCAAGATTACACCTAAGTATGGGCCTGAGCTCGTTCAGATTGTTGGCACGACCCATTTCCTCATGGTATATGACTGTGTCCCCATTTTCTTGCTAGGTGTTAGCCTATACCACTCTCAGTTCCTAGGGGCTGCCTCTTTTCATGTGCAATTCACAACCCAGCTGTCTGTTTTCTTCCTCCCAGGCCTGGGAGAGAAACTCCCAGATAGTAGAAGGCTGGTCTGAAAAGGTCAGGTCCACCCAAGGTAATCTCCCCTTTGATTAATTCAGAACTGGCTGGTTTTGAATCCTGATTACATTTGCAAATTCCTCTTGCCATATCTGTCCTAAATCCTCTTGCCATATCTGTCCTAAGTCATTTCAGTGATATCCAACTCTTTGCAATCCCATGGACTGTAGCACACCAGGCTCCTCTGTCCATGGGATTCTCCAGGCACGAATTCTAGAGTGGGTTGCCACTTCCTTCTCCAGGGGATCATCCTGATTCAGGGATCAAACCTGGGCCATATAGTGGAACATAAGTCAGGGAGTGATATCTTGGTCACAAGGCCCATCCCACCTGCAAGGGGAGGGTTTAGACAAGGGCTGAGATCATGGGGACTCATTTTAGAATTCTGCCTATCATGGTTTACAATAATAATTTTTATAACAGATGCCCAGGGGCTTCCCTGGTGGTCCAGTGGTTAAGAATCTACCTTGCAATGCAGGAGACACCAGTTCAATCCCTGGTCTGGGAAGTTTCCACATGCCACAAGCCAGCTAAGCGCAACTACAACCACTGAGCCTGCACTCCGGAGCCTTGAGCTGCAACTACTGAGTCCGTGTGTACCAACTATTGAAGCCCACATGCCCTAAAACCTGTGCTCAGCAACAAGAGAAGCCACTGCAATGACAGGCCCATGTCCAGCTAGAGAGTAGCCCCTGCTCTCTGCAACAGGAGAAAGCCCACTCACTCAACAAATATGCTTGCTGCATTTATATATACCGGGCAGGCTAAAAGGAAAGACAAGGGAGTCACAGCTTACCAGAGCAGGATCTTCTTGGGGCACCAATGCCAGGTCCAACAGTCATTAGGTATTATCTTGCCTTAAAATTGGAAATTCTCCTCTTAGTCACATGAGGAGGATCACTGTGTCAAGAGTCTTCAATTTGGAAGGAAAAGTGCTAGGACGAATAAGGAACACTAAAGACTTCCAGCACATGAGATTTTTAAAAAAGAAAGAAAGAATAGACTTGACTCAGCCCCTTAGGACCTACCTCACTTCCAAACTCGCTTTTGCACTTCTAAGTCCTTGATGCCCCTGTAAGCCTCAGTGGTTTACAATCAACCAAGCTGATGAGTTACAATCCTCCAAGGAGAGTCCTAGGCAGAAGCTGCCTTCTCCTCCCTACTGATCTATGAGAGTATCACCTTTAACTCCAGGTGAGGTTGATAGTATCTCCATTTTTTTCTTCCAGGTGAGTAACCATGATCACAGATGATAAGTTACTTCTTCAAGGTCATACAGCAAATAAGGAGCAGAGCTAGGATTAAACCCAGGTCTGTCAGAGTCCAAAATCCATGCCCTTAATTAGAGTATTCTTTCCTTGAGAAACATTATCTATCTAGGCTGGCATTTTGTGAGGAAGATTTAAAATAAGATCCTAGATATCAAATAGAAAGGATACGCTCCTGAAAAGCGCTGGACTCAAAGATGGAGGGTGTTTCTTCATGTCCTCTGAATTCTGCCTCTCTCCCCCATTAGCTCTGATTTCACATCCTTCTTCCACATATGAGAAAATTTTATACAGTCATGGCCAGGCCCTGTATTTTCCATATAGTATTCTGTCTGTATTATCACCTCCAGCTTGAGTGAATTTTACTCAGCATAGCCTTTAAGGTTTGGTTGAAAACCTGCCATCTCCTTTAGTGCTTAAAATCCTCAGGATGGCAGGCCAGGAGGGCCTGAATGAGAAGGCTGCAAGTCTTGAAGAGGTCAGGGAAGCCGTGGGGGCCAACAGGAAGCCTCTGGCTCAGTCCGAGTGGCCTGGTGGTCCCCACCCCCGCTGCCCCAGGGTCACCTTCTCACCTGGCTCTCAGCAGTCTCTGCAGTGACTCAGCCTTGCCGCTGCTCCAGCCAGCTTGTCAGGCTATAGCCAGGCTGATGGCTCTAGATCTGATTCTGCCTCTCCCCTCAGTGGAACCCTTCAGCGGCTGCTTGTTCTTCTCAGGATAAAGTCTGAACTCTGTAATGTGGTTCAAAGGTCCTGCACATTCTGGTCTCTCCCCACTCCACTGACCTTCTGGGCACCTCACTCGCTCCCCAGTGCTGAATCTCTCACAGTTCCCTGAAGGGCCCCCTCTCCCATGCCGCCAAACCTTGGTACTTGCAGTCCCCTCAGCCTAACTCTGGTTCCCTATCTTTCGCCACCCCTCCCCCTGCCCCCATCAATGCCTCTTTATCTGACTTTGTTACATCTCACCCTAGACTTTACCAATTCCAATATGACTTTCCTGATCTTCCCAAGATTATGCCGGGGCCCTTCCCACAGGTTCCCTGTCCCCTCACCTCAGAGTTCACTTAATCATAGCAATTATCACAAGGCAGTGTAATGACCTATTTGTCTTCCCAACTAGGTCACGGCAGCCCTGAGATCATGCACTGTTATCTTATTTCTCTTTGTATTCTCAGCATTTATTGAGAGCAAGGACTCAATAAATGGCCCCTGCATGAATGAATGAATAAATAAAAGTATACTGTTCAGCCAGGGAAAGCACTGTGACCGTGCTTTGCAAACATCAGCTTTGCTAAATGACTATGTATAAAGGAAGCTGAAATCAAAGTAAGCGATATTCAGACAGTCTGGAAAACTCAAGTGCATATAGCAACCTCAGGCACAGTCTTACTGAATTGAAAAGAGCCCTCTCAAGTAGTTCCCTCTTTATAACAATAAGAAGGGAACCAAGGGATATGGGATTAAAATTGGGAAGAAAGAAAATATCACCTGAGGAGAGAATTTCCTTTTTAAATGGGAAAAGATACATTTTCTTCTGTCTCCCATTTGACCACAGATTGAGAGATTGCTCAGGTAACAAAAGAAAATCATGTGTTCATCCTAATCTTGAATGGTCTCCTGCAGAGGGTGGATTGTCACAGAGAGAGCACTTCCTGTTTTCTGGTGGATGTGAGAATACTTGCTGAGAACAGCTAAACTGCTCAATGTTGGGAAAGGTCTGTGCTTGGGAGAGGCTGAGGAACCATTGGTGGAGGATGACAAGGTGGGGAGAGGCGGAGCAAGTGTGGGGGGAAATGGAGCCTGCCCTGTCTCACTGAGCTGAGCCCTGAAATGAGTGATGATGTACCCCTCTACGGCCTGGGGACAGGGAATTTAGGAACCCCAACATGCCCAGTGGGGGGTTATGAACTTTTGTGATGAAAGACTGCATATTCCTTCAAAACCTTCAGTGATGTCTATTTTGCTTCATAACACTTTTAGTACAAATGGTTCATTCTGGGAAACTCAGAGGGTGGAGAGTACTATGTATTCCTGAAACAGGGTCAGGACACAGTCATTCCACAGGGGCATCTCTACTACCCAAAAAATGTTTGGAAGATGCATGTTGTTTAAAATGCTTGTGTATGAAAACAGGTAGCAGAAGGATTAGGTGCTTGTATGTGAAATTCTTTAGTTAATAAGAAACTATTGGCTCAGGCTTCCCTGATGGTCCAGTGGATAAGAATCTACTTGCCAAATACAGAGGACACCGGGTCGCCCATGCGCCTAGAGCCTGTGCTCCATAACTAGAGAGGCCACGGCAGTGAGAAGCCTGCACACCTGCTCACCACGACCAGAGAAAACTCCGCACAGCAACGAAGACCCAGTGCATCCAAAAATGAATAAATAAAAATTATTGCTTAAAAAGCAGTACTATTTTTTTGAAAAAAGAAACTATTGGCTCTTGTTGAAACGGTCCTCTAGGATTTCAGAATGGGCTACCTGGTCTTGCTATAGGAAAAACGTCAATGATGGATCATCTCATCCTTTCAGCCATTCATCCAGAAACCTTCATTAGGTACTTACTGTGTTGCAGGCTTTGTGCTAGACTCTAGAGGGAGAGTGATTAACCAGCCAAAACCAGTCTCTGGATACAGCGTGCATTGGCACAGAGCCTTCTGGACCTAAACCGTATCCCTGGAAATGGAAAATCTTAATGAACGTCATTTGCATGTATGTATTAGTGCATCAGAGGGTTTACCCTTGGAACAGATGGAAACCATTCTGAATTGTTCTGAATATGTTTATATTTAAATATGTCTCAGATAATAAAATAGAAAGAATGCGTCTTCTGGTGGGAGAGCAGGAACAAAGCCTTTCCAAAGCGTTGCCCCGGGCACTGTGGATTTCAGGCAGGGCCTCTCTGGGGTTGCTTCATCATCGGTTCTTTTTTCCTAGCTGCCCGGGGCTGCACTTTCTTTGGTAAGACTCTGCCTCTATGCCCTGAGTTGGGAATTCTCCTCTTAGGGGCTGCTTGAGAGGTGCTTCTCTTGAGTTGGAAATTAACCTGGAAAAAAAAAAAAAAAGAAGCTAGGCGAGCACAGAAATCAGTTTTCCATTTCCTAGAACTGAAATTGGGGGAAGACCAGTTTGGATCCTGCTTTACCATGGTTCCAGGTCCTGAGAACAAGGAACTGAGGAGAATATCACAGCAACCACCCAGTGTGGGTGGTGTCATACAGGCTTGGCTCATATTTCCCCCAAAATGGCTCATCATAACTGATAATACATAGGGTAAATCTGGATGAACTTAACGTACATTTATTTTATATGTAATAGCAAAAAATTTCTACACTCAAGGCATGATTTTTGCCAATACTGCTGTTCAAAACAAGAGTTAAGATTTCATGGTGCCACAGTCATCACCTTTAAGCTGACTACATGACTCACAGGTACTGTGCTCAGGCAAGCCAAAGAATGCCTCAGACCTTCAGAGCTAAACCTTCCAAACCTAATTGTTTGGAAATAGAGACGATACAGACTGTTAGTATGGATTCTTAAATTCTCAGTGTCCTCGTGCACTAATGCCTGTTTCCAGCAGTACACTGAAACCTTCCTTCTGGCCATGCACACAGAGGTGATGTTTCTGACTGACAAGTGTGGGATCTGTGGGCTGTGCAGAAGCCCTTAGAGCTCTGGCCCAGGAAGGGAAAGGCGAGGATGTGGCGCCGTGTTCTAACCACACTCCCTGGAGGCATCCTTGGCTCTCAGGCCCTGGGAACAGACTGAGCTGCTGAAGCCAGCAGGGAGTTGGAAAACATGTGACAGACAGACCTCTTCATGGGGTTATTTCTTGCCCCTTTGGGAAAAAACCCACAGCCAGCTAGTTTTCCCAAAGCCGGAGAAATCAGAGCCAATTGTACTGTATCAGTACTATTTCTTATATATAGTGTCAATATAAGGATCAAGGAAAGGAAAGTGGGGGGAGAGAGAGAGAGAGACAACAAAATGAGGCAAGGACAGAGAAAGGCGTGGGACATCTGGACGGCAGTGAGGGAAGCCACGGGGAAAACACTGGACTCTTGGAGACACTTTAAAGAGCTTTAATTGTAGCAAAAAAACCCTCTAGTAAATGATCTTTTTTTCTTTTCTTTCAACCAAGTAGGTCTCTGCTTTAGAATGGGAAAGAGACTCAACTGGGATCAGTAAGTGGATGCTTAGTTGTGACTGCACCTGAGAAATGTATCCAAAAGATAAAAATTTTCCCCTCTTAGTTATATGTGATGCAATGATGGGTTATATCAATTCATTTAAAGGTTATATGAGAAAGGAGGTAAGATCTTTTCAAGCCTAATTTGTTACTCAAGAGGATTTGTCCTTGTTTGAATTTGCAATTGAATAAACTTACACATAGTGCAAGACTTCTGTGAGCAGCTGCCTAACAGTTATTTGATTTTAGGGTAGATGAGGAGCAGGGGGATAACAAGGACAAAGGCAGAGGGTGCACCGACTGGGAAATTGGGAGCAAGTTAACAGGCTGCCAGGGAAGAGCTACTCTCTGCTTCATGCATCTGCAAGTAGAAGTTGTTTATATCCTGCAGAAGAAGGGAGTGGAGGGACCAGGACCGGGGAAAGCGGGAGCTGTCTAGAAATTTCAAAGGAATTTCAAAGTCTTTAAAGAGCTCTTTACTTTGACTCCTGTGTTAAAAAAGAGGTTATGAACACAGGTGCTGAGCTCAGCACAAGGCCATGTAACAGACTGGCTGAGAAAGCTGTCTTGCAAGTCCCGCAGAGGCTGGACTCCGGGCTCCCACTTACTCACCATGGGTACTGGACAAGTTACTCCTGTTCTTTGAGCTTCAGCTTCCTCAGCCACAAATGGGTTTATATACAGGGTTGTTATGAAGGTTAAATGAGATGATTCTGGAAAGCTCTCAGGTAACGTCTGACACACAGTAGCTATTCAAAGAATAGTACCTATAACTATTTGAAAAGGCAAGATATTTGACTGCATTGAGTTAACAGGGAAAGGGCAGAAAGGTCTGCTAAGTTCTCAGGATGTACAGAGAAGGAATAGGACAGAGTGAGGGGGCCCAAGGGACGACCTGACATGAGGGAAAGGTCCACAGATGCTCATTAACCGGGACGGCCTCATTACCTTTGCTTTGTTTGAGAAACCTGAGGATTAGTGTCCATGATCTTTGAATTTCTTTGGCTCTGAGATCCCAATCCAAAATGACCAAAGATAAAAAGGCCCAGGCTATAGATCAAAAAAGTTTGTCACTTCTCATCCTGTCTGAAAGCCTTTTGCAGAGTTGAATATTGAAAAGCACCGAGGTGAGTGGAAAGCAACGCTGTCTGGGCACATGGGCACCAGAAGGGGGCAGAGTGCCATCTGGTGGTGGTCCTTACTGATGACGGCGAAGACTGTAAGCCTGGGTATCTGGACAAGGTCTCTGGGATTTGTTGAGCACTTTCTACGTGTAAGTCACTGTACTAAATGTTTTATGTGCACCTTCTCACTTCAACCTCTTGTGAAAGAGGCATTATTATCACCAGTTAAGAGAGGAAGAAACTGACGATGAGAGCAATCAGGTAATTTGTCCAAGGTCTGCAGACAAGTGAGCTGGATTTAGAATCTGGCAGTGTTTTAATCACAATGCTACATTAAAGAGAAGGAAAAGGAAAAACCAAAAGAAATGGGGAAGGATATAACACAAGAATGACAGAAGAAAAATTAGCATAGGGGAGCAATAATTTTGTTTTTCTCAGGTGGTGAAAGAGGGAAGCTCGGCAGAGGTTAGAACTACACAATTGATTATTTGTAACTCTGCGTACGTGATC